>NW_027266266.1:19922232-20274732 GCF_022045235.1 Haliotis cracherodii
CTGCTATAGATAGAGAGAGAGATACACAACTGGTACATGTCATGGAGAGACAACTGCTATATGGAGAGACACGGCTGGTACATAGACACACATGAGAGAGAGAGAGAGAGAGAGAGAGAGCTGGTACAATGAAAGGCAAGGCTGGTATATAGAGAGACACAACTCGACTATATAGAAACATTACTGTTACGTGTCGACACACCAGTATACATTGAGACAAAACTGGAATGTAGGAAGAGGCATCCCAGTCTTGATGGAGACAGAACTATTTGAGAAGCTTCATGAGGTGACTATTCTTGCCCTGCTCAGCAGTGGAGCGTCAGGTGTAATCTTCTGATAAGCCTGGCAGACAAACAATGGATAGGATTATCATGACAGATTACAGAATCAATATGTCCAGAGATTGGCACACGGCTTAGTCATGTTTGGACGCGGACGTGCAAGTGGTAAGTGATACGACAGATAGTCTCTTGTATAGGGTTAGTCTTTGACAAGGAGGTTTGGGAGTCATAATTAGTTATTAAAAAGTGCTCTTATATAAGGTTTGGAGCAATAATTTGTAAAGAATTTTGTTTAGTAGTCGTAACTGGCGAGAACAGGAGGTTTTAGAGTTGTCATGTGTGATGAGAATTACATTTTGATTGCAGTCGTTTCAAGAGGTAAAGTTTTGGCAGGGTTTGGGTTTCATCTGCACTACAGGTGTTTGAAGTCTGTTTTTGTGGGGTCCTTCATAATAATAGAATGTTTATGGTTATAATATGGAGATGGATCTGAAGCTGCTTCGTCCACAACCCAAGAACAACCATAGATAAGGGTTATGTTATCCTTGATTATGAAATTAGCTGTTATTGATGATGATGAGGCCATTTAGGATTTTCTGTTTTGAAAGGTTATCCATGCTGACAAAGAGGTGTTGAAACCATCCTTACTGATCAGGCTCCTTATCACAAACAGTTCTATGATTGTCAACTGCCATGTTATAGCTTAGATTCACAAGAGTTGAAACACTTCCATCATCTTGTGAAGTGAGTGAGTGAGTACAGTTTTACGCCGCTTTAAGCAATATTCCAGCAGTATCATGGCGGGGAACACCAGAAATGGGTTACACACATTGTACCCATGTTCAGAATCGAACCCGGGTCTTCGGTGTGACAAGCGAACGCTTTAACCACTTGGCTACCTGACCGCCCCTCGCCTTATGGAATAAGACTGAGGTTCTTGGTAGGTTTTGAATCATCTTCAGGTCACTTCCAGGCTTCGTTTTCAACTGTGAGATCCATTTTATTTTCCCAATAACCTCGATGGGTTCAATATATTTGCTTGGCTAACTGGCTTGAAATGGATTCCGTGGTACAACTGAATCTTATGGCAGCCATTGTGTAGACTGTTTGATCCGCCCTTCCCATGACATTCACGTCACGATTTATGTGGAGTGAATAGATTTGGGAACCATTTCAAACAGGGAGCCGACCCCTCCTCTGCACATCCATCAGGTCACCTGTTGAAAATAAAAGTCTTCATACAAACAACAAAATATATCCCAGCCCAGCTTGAAATGATTCATCTCCAGCATTCCCTTCACAAGAACAGCCATGAGCAGCGCTGTCTTAATAAGTGAACTGTAAGCTTCCAATTTTATTATCATCATATCTTTACAATAACTAATCCTCGACATGCTGGAAGTGTACGAGAATGTTTTTGCCAGATGAAATAAATCCAAATTAGTGCCCTTGTCGACCACACAAAGCAATGTGTACCCTCAGGCGACTTGCCTGTCATAAAGGGAGCATGTGTTAGCCCTGTGTAATGTAGAGAGAGTGTTTTCTGAACACCTGCACGTAGCTGGAGTTATTTATAATGCTTATCAACAGACCATCTCCCTCAGTTAGCCTACAATGTTATACATCGGGGCTTCAAATGATTGGAAAATGTCAGTTTACACTCACTGGAGTGTGTAATGTTCTAATAATACAGGTAAAAACTTGTCAGGCTGTCTTGACAGATAAGGTTTACAAAGTTTACCTGGGGATCACCTCCAGTGATTGGCTGTGAAGTTAAAGGGGTATGCATCCCAGCTATAAGACCAACATATGGTCTATGAAATCTTTTACAACGCTAGAAATTAGAAATTCTAATGCTGATTTCTTTCTTGCTATACTTACCAATTTTTATCATTTATGATGATTATATTACTACGTGAGAGCAACCTCTCTGGTATCCTCAGGTGGGGGTAGATGTTAAAGCATGCTAAAAGGCTAGGGTTCGTGTTCTCTCTAGCCTAGTGGTTAAAGCATTCGCTCGTCAAGCCGAAGACCCAGGTTTGATTCCTGACATGGGCACAATGTGTGAAGCCCATTTCTGGTGTCCCCCGCCGTGATATTGCTGGAATTTTGCTAAAAGGGGCGTAAAACCGTACTCACTCACTCACTCACTCAATCACTCAGAGAACATCAGTATTACAAGCATGTCATCTCAACATACAAGCTCCTCCCAAAATGGCAGCCGTTTTAAGATTTGTGTGTTACTTGACAACATGTGTCTAAATATGTTTTAATGGTGTTTTCGATAACTGTTTCAAAACATCAACTTCGTCGTTATAATGCATTGTTGGTTAACAATGAGCACGTCAGAAAGTGCTAAACAATTACAAGCAAGCGTTGGCTGCTTCTTTCACCGACAAAGAATTAAGCCCGAAATAAACACTCATTAAAAGTCCCACATCGCTAAAACACATCTCATAACAAAGCTAACAAGTTTATGGATAAACTAACTAATAACTGAATTCATCTGTGTGATTAATAAATGAGTAACCAAACAAATTCCCCAGCACCAGAGCAGCCATCTCAGCAAGCCCAGTATAGATTTCTGGTATTCACAGCCTACAGCCTGCCTAATCTAGGTCATGTGATCAGTGGAGCTCTTCAGACTGAGGAGGTGGGATAGCAAGCAGTCAGCTAGCTCATTTGCATATAAGCTTCAAATTCGAATAATTCAGCCCCAAATTTGTATTTTGAGATGCTACAACTTTCAGTAGTCATTTCTTTGTTGTTGTCAACTGATGCATGTGAAATTTTGGCATTTTGGTTGAAAATAATGATTTTGGAGCAATGTTTTGGTTCGTTGTCATTGTGTTGGGGGAAGTGTTGACAGTTGTTAGAATGGGTTCCAACTGTTTGTGGATAGTTATTGATGAACAAGACATTGAAAAGTAGTTTTATTTATCATTAATTCTATAGCATGTCTGTTGGAGGATCCACTTGGAATATATGTGAAAGTAGTGCTAAATTTAGGTTTTCAACCAGAGGCTATGTTCCTGGTGAAGCATCAGGGTCTAAATTTGTTCCATAGTCTAAACACAGGAGACTGAGGAAATTAAATAAATAGTGTTTAAGTTTTAATTTATTTCAATTATTTGTTAAGGTTAATTAAAAATATATCAAAGATTGATATTAACTAATTTTTCAAATCAAATAGGCCCGAAATATTTTTTAGACAATATATTTTACAGAACTGTCTGACTGTTTATGAAATAAGATAGATGCCTATGTTTTTATTAAGATAGAGAGCTCTTAAAGATTGTCTTATCTGGACATGGTGTTGGTGAATGACCCCTCTTTACAGTCTTTACAGCAGTACCTTTATATCATTACAAAGTGCTCTCATTCAGTGCCTGCCTGTCACATCCCCTAAGGGACTAGGATAGATAAGGTCCTCAGCACTCTGGTCCAGACTCGATTATTGACAGACCACCGTCATGTAGCTGGGATGTTGCTGAGTGCGGCTTTAAGCAAGAAACAAACAAAACAAACTTTATGGCTGTCATAAGAGGTGATTGGTGGTTAGCCTTGGTAACTTGGTTGATTGCCTTTTATCAAAACCTGATGGTGTGGGATGTAGATCATTATGTCAACCACTTGTTTGTCGGATCCATATTTGATAATGCCTTGCCTGGAATATTGCTAACTGCGAAACAAAACAACCAACTGTAGTGTTACAGTATCTGATCAAATAGAGTTCGTTCTTGACATTCTCACTGGGGACTGTATCGTCTAGTTAGTTAACAAGGTTTCCATGTATATTTCACTGGTAGAAAATTCTAATGTTGAACAATTCTCGTTGTTGTTATTCTGGCAAGTGCTGAGACCGGGGATTCTGTTGCCTTGAGTAGTCTCCATAATCCTCACAATAACCATATTGCCACATGCAGAGAGCTTCAAATAAATGAAAATATTAATTTAAGACATTTTCAAAAGGCAAAGCTTGTGTGATCAATTCTTCTGAAGAATTTGAAAACCCTTAAACAAGGATTTACATGATATTGAAGGCTTCGTCTAATCCCCCAGCCCTGATGGAGAGACAATGGCTGTGAATCAGTCTTCTGGGGTGATGCTTTCAGTGAGCGCCATGGCTGGCCATGAAGATAGTAAACGGGATAGCGAATGTCACTTCCTAGGGCGCATTAGGTCTCGCTTGCTGGAGGCATGGGGCGAAGGTCGCAGGCTCTATACAAGTGGAAAATGAAGGAACCCGTTTGATTCAGTAGTCCGTATTACGCTAGCTTATTACCACCTCCACAGGGGGAGTAGCCGTGTTATTATGCCAACAAAGGGAGGACATTTTCCACTTAGAGACTGGAAAGAAACGGATGGGTGCGTTTTGGAAAAGGATTGATGCTTTTGCAGTTTTTTATGGGAATATTAGTCCTATCAGCTTTATTATTACCGCTGCAGTTCAAGTCTGGATTATGTGATGAAGACCCGATTTCCCGCCATTAAAGTCTGTGATTGATAGTCTCTTTGTAAGCTTGGCTGTGTTTGTCAATAAATGTTGTGTATTTGTTGAAAGGATGTCATATAAGCTGAGTGGGAAGTTCGGCTTTGATACGTTTACGAAAGAAACTTAATGAGATAATTAGGAAAGATAAGCTCAGAAATCAGTTTTATTATTATTGTTAAGTCTCTTTTTGGGTCCACTGTAACCATGATTATAATAAAAAGCAAATTGCATGAGACGATGCCTTCATGTTGTCTGATGTTAACATTGAGTCTGATAAATACAGTGATCTATCTCTATGTGCAATGGTGGTACATTTCAGTTCTCTTGATTGCCACAGAGATATGATGATTGTTGAAATGGTAGAGTGTTAACTCGTTGATTCATTGATGATGGCTGTTTTGCAGGGTAGAGCTTAACTAACCAGACTTGATATGTCGTTATTAGATATAGACAGGACGGCCTCTGTGGTCTAGTGGTAGAGTGTCCGCCCGGAGAGCGGAAGTTCCGGGGTACGAACCCCGGCCGCGTCATACCAAAAGACATTAGAATAAGGTGCTTGTTGTTACCCTGTCTGGCGCTCGGCATTGAGGGGCTAAAACAAGGACTGGTCGTCTCGGAATCAGTATACTGTGTCTGAGTGGGGTATTCATGTTAGACTGCAGCATGGTATCTCAGTGAGCTAGTACTATAAATCAGCATCATGTATTTACAAGCAGCCACATACATACACACGTGCATTCACATCGCTATATAAGTGCAATAATCTTGGACGCGACATTAAACCCCATTTCGCCTCACCTCACCGGATACAGACAGATTTTCTTCTCAATCTGTCACTTGAAAACTTTCATATTCACTAAAATGATAATCTAGTGATTGACATCATGAGCATTGGGATATGATGACATGCATCAAGTCAGCAAGCCTCTTAAGACAGGCATGGGTTGCTGAAGATCACGTCTAACCCGGATCTTCACAGGACCCCATGCTTGTGAGACGAGCTGACTACTGTGAGTATTTGGTGGTGACTGTTCTTTTACCTGATTGTGTGTCACCATTACCTTCACAGCAATCCCACATAGTTGCAATAAGGAGAATTCTTTAATGTTGGCATGTTACAGTCTTCAAAATGATGACTTCAAGAGAGTCCTATTGCGTTGACATCGAGACAATATTGATATTGATGACATGAGAATTCTACAGTGTTGACATTGAGACAATATTTAAACTGATGACATCAAGACAATCCTATAGTGTTGACATTGAGATAATATTTAAAATGACATCAAAACAATCCTGGAGCATTGAAATTAAGACAACATTTAAAATGAGGACATCAAAAGAATTCTATCGTGTTGACAACATTTTATCCAGAAACTGATGAAGTTGACATCACCTGATTACGTTCACCCTGAGAACTATTGGACAGGTCTGTGAGCATGAAGGTTAGACATCAAGCAGGCCAAGATTTGAATTTACACTGAAAACTATGGTGGTAATATTTAATAAAAACAACCTTCGGCCATTGTCCTATGATTCGTGAAAATGTATGAAGATTTTCAGCTTGACTAATTTTCAATCAAAATGTTATGAATGAATTAATAGCATGACTCTTGTTAATCATAGGCTATAGTGGTGTCACACCTTTGATTAAATGATTGATAGGTCAATACTACTTTCCTACCACACATGTAGATGGTGAAATATTTACACTTAACACTGCATGGAATTTGATGAAATTAACAGGTATTTCATACATATCAGCCACGCCAACCTGTATTGCGTCAAGGGAAAAAGAGACTTGGTAGTATATTGTGACTCTCGAAAACCGAGACTAGCTTACTGAAAGGAATTCCATCACAAGCTCCAGAAATCCTCTTAGTCCATGTAGCAAAGGATGTTCATCAATATTTGATTTTCCCGAAAGAGTTGAGCCCCCCCATAGCATGACTACCATGCATCCAACAATGTCTACTAGAAAAAGATCTTAATGTGCTTCCATTTACATCCACAGACAGATGTGGTTAAAAAAAGATTTGGAGCAGACACTCATTGTAAGAAGCTGTGTGATTTAAAGCGTCTGTCTTTAATATCTATTTATTCTGTACTAATGTAAGAATCATTAAAAACATTGCTAGAATTTAGCTACCAAGGCAGCCATAGGCCTAGCTTTGTTCGACAGCATCTGTCAATCAGCCTGTAGGACTGTGAACTGACCTTGACCTTGTGAGAGGTCAACTTGGAGATAGTTCCGGCAAGGGCGAGTCTTTCATGTTATTTAAGAAGATTTTCTCTCTGGGCAAGGAATTAATTGCTAGATTTCAAGTGTGAATCCAATCTTTGGACTGTCTGCATTTTAATGATGTGATGCATGAAATATTTGATATTTGTTTCGAAGGTAGATGGAGAGAAAGTTAGCTTTAAGTTTTCACAGGAAACTGAACACTCCCAGTGGATTGTACTGTAACTGCCTAGCTCTGAAATGGCCTTTGTAATATAAACATTCCAGCTATTTATAACAAAGGCAGAAAGAAGACTTTTATGCAGGATCAAACAGAATCTATTTGAAGCTATGCAGTTCTAACATAACCCACTATCAATAAAAGCTACAGATGATAATGTCTTTTTCTCTGTTTCATCGCATGATGAAAGCAAAGATTGTAGATATTCTGTTTGCTATCTGTCGTTACAGATGGGTCAGTGTGATTAAGTATATTTTTTATATGTTTTATGCTTGAAAAACATAAGTAGATGTACTTATAGCATGTATTTATCCATGAAATGATACCGAGTCTGATTCATGGCTTTATATTTTCATCCATGCAATTATTGATTGTAAATATTACTTGACCTGATCAATGTGTTGATATTGAAGTGGGTGAAATTTTCATTTGATCTGCAGCAAAAATTTATTGCCTCTAGAATTATTTTTTTTCTCATGCTGGTGAGATCAGAATGTGAGGATCTGATGATTATAATGATGATGGTGATGACATGGAGATAGTAGTTATTATTCTGACAGACATCCATAAGAAATAATATGAGGCCTGATTTTTCAAAGGAGGAAAACACATTCAATCCTATTTTCTCTCCATTCCTTTATATTTTTCTGACTGCAGATAATCATCAGTCAGATCAATATGGCGTCTTGGTTTATCCAATTCAATATTTATGTTTCTTCTATCTTGACAGTCAACAGTGAAAAGCTCTTTGTGGATTAATACAATGGATATTATGTTGAGATTGCCGGTGTATCAAAACAAAACATTTTAAGTTTTTGGGGGTGAAAAATTGTTTTCATGTAAAAGTTTACAATATAAGAACGACAGCTTTCAGATATGAAGGTTGTTAATTTCTAGTGTTTGGATTAAAAATGTAAAATTTAACTCTTTTGAGTTGAAATCAATTTTTTTTAAAGATTTTCCTTTCCTGTATGACGTGCGAGATACTATAATGGGCAGTGATGTTTGATGATTTGGAGTGGCTAGCATGTTGTCGTATGTTGAACTATACAAATATATATACTTGAAGGAGGTTATATCGGTATGATCCATTGCGTGAATAAGCTTGATTTTTATTTATTTCCTAAATAGTCTTTTGGCCATAGTTTCATTTTCAAGGCAATAATTGAAGAAAAGCATATTTATATAATATGATTATTTTCAATTCTACCCACTTGTAAACATTCCTGGAATCATTATGTACAACATAATGTTCTGCCATTAACTTAAAGGTAATTAATAAGACCTTTTATCTACCAGTGCACCTCTACCTCTGTGATCAGATAGATGGGTGTCAGACAAGTTTTGGCACCGACGCCATGGCAGACAACATATGCCCTCTGACTAAATGCTACACAGGGATAATGTTTGCTGTACCCCAAACAAGCTTGCCAACAGAGAGCAGGGGTCATCTCTTGAACAAATCTAGCCAAGATGGCTGCTAAATTGCTGCTTTGACACGGGATTAGCAAGAACAGGTTGCATCATGGGAATTATGCAAAGCATCATGGGAAACACCTACAAGGAAGTTTCTCCATCAGAGGACTTGAGGTGACATTTCTTGCTCTTTGCGTCAGTTCGCTGTCACATTTGAGAGGATTTGCCCCATGTTTGTTGCAGTCGGTGGTGCATTATGGGATTTTATTTGATGTGTCTGTTGACTCTTTGGAGCTACGAGATCTGGTCATATTGTTTTATCATCATTTTTCAGCTGTAAATTATTTAAATGTTTTTTCACGGGGCAAGTTTGTGCGAATAGAAAGAATGGCGACAGATCTGGAAGTGGTATGGAATATTTCAAGGTGTTTTCACAGAAACAATTTCCCTGAAGACTGTCAATCCTTTGACTGTAATAATTTCGGAGGAAAGTAGCATTTTGCTTTTCTTCCAATTGTGTATTGCTGTAAGTTTGAGTATCTGTGAAATGATGGGTACAACATATGTCTTGTATTGATTTTGTTATGGGAAAGCCTTCCCGAGTTGTCACTTTGCATGATATGTGACTAAGCGGGTCTTGAAATAAATCTGCACAGTTTCAATTGGCGAAATTGATTTCAAGTTGTAGTGGATTCCTTACAGAAATTGAGTCATCTTTTGTTCCGGTAACAGTCAATATCTTCATCGATTCAGGACAAAAACTTGGATAGAACGTGTGGAAGAGTTGCACAAGCCCTTCCCCCCTGACCATCACACGACAGCCGTGATCATTACAATTTGATTATCATATGATAGAAGCCTGAAAAAAACACACCCATCATATTGTAAACATTTTTCCGCAGCTCTCTCACTGAATCAAACATTTCCGTGGCCTTTGTATGATGAATACACAACAAAACAGTCCTGGTTTGTGTTACTGGAAGCTAGATATAATAATCTTGAAAGGTTCTGTCAACATCGGAGGAGCGTGTTTTTAGTGATCAATATATAGATTATGTACTGATAGGTAGTGTTTCGTTGGTGGAGACTATTCAGGAACTGTGGAGGGGCGGTCGGGTAGCCTAGTGGTTAAAGCGTTCGCTCGTCACGCCGAAGACCCGGGTTCGATTACCGACATGGGTACAATGTGTGAAGCCCATTTCTGGTGTCCCCCGCCATGATATTGCTGGAATATTGCTAAAAGTGGCGTAAAACCATACTCACTCACTCAGGAACTGTGGTACTGGGATAACAGCCATTGTGAATTGAAAGTGGTTATGCGATCACATTTTGGATTTTGTATGTTTTAGAGTGCTGTTGCTGCTCTGTCTGTCGGTAGGGTGGCCTAGTGGTTAAAGCTAGTCATGATGTTCGATTTCCACATGGGCACTATGGTTTGGGCCCATCCTTTGTGTGCCTTGTTGTGATGTGATTTGTTGGATTGTTGTTTGTTTAACGCCGCACTCAGCAATATTCCAGCTATATGACGGCAGTCTGTAAATAATCGAGTCTGGACCTGACAATCCAGTGATTAATATCATGAGCATCGATCTACGCAATTGGAATGGATGACTTGCATCAACCAAGTCAGCGAGCCTGACCACCCGATCCCGTTAGTTGCCTTTTACGACAAGCATAGTCACCTTTTACGGCAAGTATGGGTTGCTGAAGACCTATTCTACCCCGGAATCTTCACGGGTCTGATGTGATTTGGATGTCTGTGCTGTTTGAGTATATGTTTTAAATTGCTACATGTTCATATCACTAAAATGAAGATTACTACAGTGTACAAGACATACTCATCAATGCTCTGAGGACTGGTCAGTTCAAGAAATGTGTTTAAGAGTTGAGATTCTGATTCTGTGGCTGAATAGGTCCCCAATACCTTTTCCTGTTGTCGGAGTCATCTGTTGTTTGTTGTTTAACACTGCACTCAGCAATATTCCAGCTCTGGGATGATGGTCTGTGAATAATTGAGTCTGGACCAGATTATCAAGTGATAGACGTGGGCATCAATGGGACATGATCAGTTGCAGTCAAGCAGTCAGTGTGCTTGACCACCCAATCTGTTTAGTTGTCTCTCACGACAAGCACAGGTTGTTGGGAAACTATATTCTTACCTGGAATTCCACCCCATGCTTTTCCCAACTGGTGTTCCTGATCCAGACTCAATTATTTACAAATACTGCTTGATATGAAGAAAGAAAGTTCAAAACAATGTTCGTATGATCAGAACTGGTGCATTTAGGTTAACATTGCTGTGAACAACAGCCAAAATGGATGATACTGACAGCTGGCTGTCTTTGTGTATCATACTACCCCAGTGGCAGGGACTGATGTTCATGCTATCAACCATTGTGAGTGCACACATTGTACAAGGTGGTATTGACTAATGTTTTCAGTATCAACTGCCAGTGTACCAGCTTGATAGTTTACAGTGATATACTTGTGGCTATCAAATGGAAGCCCACTTGGCTGTTGACTCCAGCACTGTCAAGAGTGTATTTTGAACTACAGGTTTATTGTTTTACAAGGGAATGAAATACAGTACCAAAGACTTGGTATAAAAATGTTAATCTCTTGAAACTCTGGGGTCAAGATGAGGTGGGATACAGCTTACGATATCTCATAACTGTTACCATTTCATTGAGAATGTTTGGGGATGAATTACAGCCAGATATTTTAAATGAGTTATGGTGCTTATCTGATAGCAGACAACCCCAAACCCCTTGCCTGGTGTACTTGTCACTGTGTGTGAAGATGCAGATTCAATTAGTGATGGTTTCTATGGATAGTTACAGTGCCAAAACATTTTGAGTCCACAAACCCCAACTTGGGTCTTAGTATCATTTTTGGGTCGGTGGGGTAGTCTAGTGGTTAAAGCGTTCGCTCGTCGCGCCGAAGACCCGGGTTCGATTCCCGTAATGGGTACAATGTGTGAAGCCCATTTGTGGTGTCCCCCCTGCCGTGATATTGCTGGAATATTGTCAAAAGTGGCGTAAAACCATGCTCACTCACTCACTTAATTATTTACAAGCTGCCGTCATATAGGTAAAATACTGCTGAGTCGTTAAACAATGAACCAAAAACAAACACATATTTCAAGACTAACCTTTTTGTTGTGCCAGCCGTAAGTGATAGGTACTGACTGCTTACTGTATATACATGGAACGTGATCGAAAAAACATATATAGATGTTCTGAGAAACCTTGGAAATGTTTGCATAAATACGAGGCAGGATTAATAGTGTTGCAGAATAGTCTGCATTATGAGGTCTCACAGAACAGTCTGTTGTATGAGTTCACCTCTCGTACCTGCTTGTGATCTGATAGTGCTAATGTAATACTACTAACAGAAGTGAACTGAACCGAATTGAACTAAACAGATCCCAATCCTTTGGTTAGCTGAAGCAGTAATTAAGTGTAGTCTCTTCTACAAAAGCAGAGACCTTTTCATTAAATTTGCCCGACTAGGTGATCAATAATTACTCCAGAGTATACCCTTGTGCCAGCTACTTCCTCCTGACACTTAATTAAGTGTATTGACATGAAAGCAGGTGTTAATAGATCGTTACTGCTGACACCTCTTTACCTTTGTGGTGCGACAATTACCTTGTCTGTTGCAATACATTTCCATGCTCTGCTGAGCGCCAAGTTTTTTGCATTTAAGAGTTTGCAATTAGCTTTTCTGATGAATTGATTAGTTTAAGGCAGTAAATTGTTTAAGATGGTGCACTTGGCTAATCGACCTTGCTCGGTTGCAGCTCATCCCTTGATTCAGTTGGGTATTAATTTCACTTCAGGGTCAAAATGACCTCAATGGATTAGATTGCTGTAGTGTGATGGGAGGGTGAGTGAGTTTGTTTGTGTTTAATGCAGCACTCGGAGCTTCTCAGGTAGAGCGAGTGAGTGATGAATCGGTTTTATTCATTTTGCCAATGTGGGAATTGAACCCAGAGATTTGAAGTTGCACTATTGTTCTGTGTTGATTAGAAGTTACATGTGAAAAATTTGATATTTTGGGGAAATAGTTATATAAAAATGTTTTTACTTCCTGGCTTAAAAAATAATTTCATAGATATTAAAAAAGGAAAAAAATATATATTGAGCTCAATGTTTTCTGTGAAGCAATCAATAACCAACCTGTCAATCAGTTGTCAGTGGGTATACAGTGTAGCTGGCTTCCTCCTAGACATTCCTTGTACAGTGTGACAGGTTTATTCCGCTGCAGCATGTACATTTCACAGCACCCCCATGTTGATATACAACCCCATGTTGGTTATAAGCATGACATGATCTCAGTTGACATCAACACTGTCAGATGTCAATCAGGCGTTGATGCACACAAACCCTTTGGGGGGCCTATTGGTAAAGTCATATCATAGAAACTTCATGTCTATTTTGAAGAAGTGACATGGAAGAATTAAGTGCTATATGAAACTTGTATATCCAGGGCTTTAGAATAAATTTTTAAGAGTAGCGTGGGAAATATCATTTAGAAAAGTCATATTGAGGTGATGCTTGACATGCTAAACATTCAACACTTGAAAAAAGAATTCAGAAAAGTATAAAAGGGCAAAGGTAAGCCCTGTCAGTTGAATGTGCTGGTATTTATATTTATTGATATTTTAAGATAGATATGTTTGTTTGTTTGATTGTTTAACGGCACACTCAGCAATATTCCAGCCATATGATGGCGGTCTGTAAACAATCGAGTCTGGACCAGACAATCCAGTGATAGCTATCATGAGCATCGATCCACGCAATTGGGATACGATGACATGCATTTACTAAATCAGCGAGCCTGACCACCCGATCCTGTTAGTCGACTATCTTAGTCGCCTTTTATGGTAAGCATGGGTTGCTGAAAACCTATTCTACCCCGGATCTTCACAGGTCAGATAGATATACGTAATAAATCGCAAAGAACAATGAAAAACGAAGTGTGGTTTATTTCATGATAAAATATTGTTCTGTCGTGATGTCATTGCTGGCGATTCGAACATCATACATTTTATCATCATCCTTAAAGGGGCTGTACATCATGTTGACATTTCATTTAAGAAATCAACGACTCGTAGTTTTGTATTGTACGTTAAACAACTCCTACTCATCTATTTCTTAAGTTAAAGCGTGATATAAGGTATATGATTTTCAAATAAATACCAACTATTTTTTCTAAAATGTATTTATAACTAATACATTCTTTCAGAGCTTATGCCTCTAGTTACAAGTTTCACTGCCTTGGTAATCTGTCAATGAATAAAGATAGTGATGATAGTGATTGAGATGTTTATTATGCTAACAATGATAGTTATATTAGTGTCATGTATGAGATATGAATAGTGTGATTGAAGAACTGGTCTTATATCTGATCTTCTTACTCAGAATGTTAGGTCTTGCATCAAATCCTACTTGTATCAGCTCATTTGTCTAAACCTAACTTCTACAAACAAGTCTTGTATTTTGTGACAGCTTCAAGCAGAAATTTTGACATTAGAACTCCAATAACCATGAATAATCCCCTTTGTATGTAATTGTGTACATTGTTGATGCAAACAGGGAACAATGTTGCAGTGTGTTGCTCATAAATAGGAAGGGATTCAACTTGCCTTTTCATCAAGGGAGGAGGTTACGATCATCCCGTTTTGGCACACTTGAAATGACATTTCTTGAAATTTCAAAGTTTGTAAAACTTGGAGTCATTCTGTTCATGAGACTAGGAACATGCCTGTTTCCTTTTTTATAGGAGCAAGTTTTGGACTTTTGACATTGTCTAGTATGTAAGTATGGCTAAAATGTGTGAAAAAGGCTTGGTTCAAGACTTGCTAATGTTAACTTATTAGAAATACTTCCTGAAGACTTCAGCCTTTTGGACACAGTTTATTGTTACATCTATATTTTCAATTGTCATTCCTATAAAGACTGATAACTTTCTTAATGCTTTTATGGCGGTCGGGTAGCCTAGTGGTTAAAGTGTTCGCTCGTCACTCTGAAGACCCGGGTTCGATTCTTGGGTACAATGTGTGAAGCCCATTTCTGGTGTTCCCCGCTGTGATATTGCTGGAATATTGCTAAAAGTGGCGTAAAACCATACTCACTCACTCATTCATAATGCTTTTGATATATTTGTTTCTGAAATCCTACAGATTCAGTGGGACGAAAAAGGTCCATATCATACATATCTTGTCCTTTGCTGGTTTACTGCTTCAACTTGTGCAGTGACCAACACAGCCCGCAGCAATAAGTAGCGTCATTGATATTTAATGTCTAGAAATACAACAGTTGTGAAAGCGATGTTTTCTAAGTAGGCAAGTGTCTGCTTAATGTATATTTCTGACTGTGATAAGAAAATTAATTCAGTGCTTGACATTATGGTGACCACATTATGGATTTGGTAACATGAAGATAAAGACACTATCAAGATCTATAAATGTTTACCTACGGGTCTTTTCAGAAATTAGATTAATTTACGTTGATTGTTGACATTAGATGAGATCATCAGATCAAGTTGAACAGGTTCATTTGCAATTAAGATAGTTTGAAATGATTCTTTAGCTTATGTTGTATGTGTTTTCAAAGGAAAAGTCTTGAATTCATGAGCCCATCTATAGCAGGATCCACACTTTAGGGAAAGATTTATCTAAACAGATAGTCCACTTTCTCAGAGCAGACAGCCAAACACTATATCAAGAAGCTCCTATAAAAGTCATCTATCTTATTTATGGCATCAGGGAGCGAATCCCCGCTTGGCGACACTCAAAACAGTGAAAGATACAATGAACGTTCTGGTAGTCTGGCTGGCCCTTTAAGACAAAGTTTGTTTCAGACACGGCTTGAGTGTGGCTCGCTTGCTCGCTCGTCTCATCACAATGCTGGGGCTTCAAGCCCTCTGACAATTGGGCTGTACCACAAGTCATAATTGTGCCCTTACTAGTGTGTAATCAGCATATGTCTTGTGATGTGTTTAAAGAGCTGTGGGCGAATGTAAAAGCAGGTTTTTCAGCTGTGGATGAAATGAACAGTGTTTACATGTAAGCAATGCGAGACAGGCAGTATAGTGGCGACTGCTTGGATTTGATGAGGATATTTGGCAAGAAAGAGATTGCACAAGTGATTGAGATTTTCTATGAGACGGATTTGTTACTATACTGTAAAGATAACTGTCAACATGTGTTTGCTTTTCGGATGTTTTTATCAGTGCTGGAATTGTTTATTTTTCTTTTCTGTTTTTTTAAAGGTAGTGTATTAGTCTTGGCAATGGGATGTGCACTGTTTGCTGAAATAGGTTCAAGTGATTCGGAAAGTCTTCGATAGCTTCTACTATGTTGTTCATTACCTGGATGTGTATTTCATTAAAGGGGAAGTGTACACGCAAAAATCACTTTCTTTCTTTTTCTAAACAAAACGCAATTTTAGAATTAGTTAGTATCTGTGTTTGAAAATATTCACTCATTTTTTTTCACAGTGAAAGTAGGAAGCTCACAATAGTGTGAAAGTGATATGCCGTTATGAGGCCTTCGTTTTATGAGCGAAATAGGCCTGAGTTATCCCCCTTAGATTATGACGTAATTGGTGCCAATTCAACTGGGTCCCTGTCTATTCTCAACGCAAAAGATATCAAGGACCAGTTTGCGGTAAAACAACATGGTCTACGACACACTCCGGCGCAGTGGTGACTCAGCATAACACAATTCTGGCTGGCATCTGAGATGCTAGAATCACAAAACTGTACCTACACCACGTGAAGCGGCTCTAACAAAGCATGATGACGTCATAATGTTTATCAATTGGCACCAATGACGTCATATTGCAAGGGACATAAGCCATGGTGTTTTTGTTATGGAAATAGAACACTTGGTAAATGTGAAAAATATAAATCGTTTTAGTGCAAAAAATATGTTAATTAAATATGATGTTTTTATATTTTTGTCTATGACACTTCTATGTTAACACTTTTAATGTGGAAAAAGTACAAGAAAAAAAGGTTCATTTCCGTGTGAACTTGCCCTTTAACGAGTAGTTTACAAACCTACCTGACTGTGTTGTTGGTTATGCTGGTACATACCTTGTTGTCACTTAGTGTTAAGTATTGATTCATACACGTCGGTGATTGTATTTACACTTGGCAGAACTTTCAGCAGCAGCATACTTTTTGTTTATCAATGCTATTACTTGGAAATTTATTTGACAATTCTTTTTTATGGTTATCTATTTCTAAAGAATTGATGGAGTGATATGGAATGCTGTTTACTTCAGCATTATTGATCAAGCTGAATATGCTTCATGAATATTCATGAGACTTTATTCAGGAAATCAGAGTTTGTAATGGCAATGACAATATTGAATCGATAGCAATTTTAGGTAAGCCTATCCAAGCATTGACAGCAATATTTTATATTTCATGCGACAAGTACCGTATTCGACGTAATAAGCGCCCCGCTCTAGTAAGCGCCCACGGCGTTATTTGCAAATATATTGGCTAGTGAACAATCCCAATCAGCACCCCTTCCGATTGATCAATGTACACAAGACTTATATATTCGTGCATAATACGCACTCATGTGTTATATCGGCCTTAATTATGGGCAATTAAATTCTTGAAAAATATATCTGTCGTATGTAAACATTTCAGGCTGTTAGCATAAACCACGAAATTTACGATCTTTCAACTCAAAATAATGTTCTAATAAGCGCCCCCAATTTCTAACTTTGAGAGCGCCCTGGGCGCTTATTACGTCGAATACGGTAATACTATTTTGCAGAAGCGGTATAATTTGATCCCAAATTTCATCCTTGTTTATTTTTTATTTTAGTTATTTGAATTGGAGTTCAAATAAAATTGCTTTTAAGAAATCTAATTATGTTTCTTTCATCGAATTATTATAGAGAATGATATTCATGTTAATAGTGGGAATAGAAAGGATGAATGCTTCATGAACTTGGATAGGACTACTGATACAGTGAGGTGTGAATATCTTGATATACTTGTTTTGCGAAGGAAATGAATGAATGAACGTCTAGAGGTCATGTTGTGTTTCTCTAAGTTCAAGAATCAGTTTAAAATTCATGTGTGGATGTTTTGTTGTCAAAACATTGCCACTCCATTACAACGTGTAGTTTTTGTCCCTTCTGTTAATCTGAGGATTGCATGCCATGCAAAGTACAAGAGAGATTTTGTAACCTGACAACGTTCATTTCATTTTGACATGCCATCTCCCCATTTTGTACAAGTGACCTCTTTCAGGTTCTGGTGTCGTGTCCTGGGCTTCCCATCAGTCACGGCACCCAGCTTCAGAACACTGGAGTAGCCCAGGAATGCCAGGGAAAAAACAGATTTGATGTGCTTTTTGTAGTTTTATTTCATAATTAAAACGGTTGATACAATATGGAAAATGTTGATGATAATTATGATAATAGTAGCTGTATTAATAGTGATGATTACGGTTTTGATGATAAAGATTATGAATTAAATGGGTGATTATGATAATGGTAGCTGTATTGGCAGTGATGACTGTCATGAATATCGTGGGATGCTGAGTGTGTTGGATGTGAGGTTACGATGTTTGTCATCAAGATGATGATGATGATGATGATTGGTCAAGTGAGTGAGTGAGTGAGTGAGTATGGTTTTACAACGTTTTTAGCAATATTACAGCATTATCACGGCCGGGGACACCAGTAATGGGCTTCACACATTGTACCCATGTCGGCAATCGAACCCGGGTCTTCTGCGTGACAAGCGAACGCTTTAACCACTAGGCTACCCGACCGCCCCGATTGGTCAAGAGTATTATGATAATGGCTGTATTGATAATGAAAATGAAAGAATTAATGATCAATATTTATCAAGATGATTGTGATAATACTGAGTGTACTTCAGATGATGATGATGATGATGATGATGATGATGATTTGAAATAGTTGATATATGACTGAGATATTGAGTAAAACCCATTATGTCCTCACTCACTCATTTCATCAACAAACTATGCTGCTATTATCTAAAAGCAAATTCTAAGAACAATCTTGTGCTGTTGCTGAAATAAAATAATAAAGTTCACCAAATAGAAGGATGTTTGAATGATTTATCCGTTTGCTTGAAACGTCAAAAAAGTATCAAATTTAATGTTGAATTCTAGTGCGTTAAATTAATTATCAACAAGGCAATTTGGATGTCTCTGACAGTATGCTGTTTTTGCGGAATAAATATTTCATGTAACTTTAACACATTAAACTTTTTCTATTTAGGAGGCCTAGCACATTGTCACTCTAACAAGGTATGACAACTCTGGAGAATGTTTTTTAACTGTGTGTTTTATATTAGAGTAGACAAGCTGCCTGTTCCTTTTAGCATCCCAGCCTAATTGCTGACAAGGGCGGAGATAATAAAAAATACACACCAAGGGAATTGTTTATTTCTAGTAAATTGAAATAGACTTGAAATGTATGCTCTCAGCTACTATTGTATAAAATCATTATGAAGGGTTATGCTATGTACTCAACACAAGGGTTATATGCAAGAGAAAGTCTGTGTGTGCGGACTTGAATACAATATGAGTCTGGTGAATTATTCATGTGTGGTATCGCTGTGTATGTAGCAATAATGGGAGACTGATGTTCAAAATATAATCAGGAATATAGTAGGTTATGGAAGTCTTCTTGTCTCCTGATCTGCTTTGTGCATGTCTGAATGTTGTACATGTCTATCAGTCAGCGGTCGTGTCACTCTACGTTAGACAAGGACGAGGCGAGGTGAGGATTCTGGGTCTAAGTTGATCTTCAGCCACTGGCTGCTTGTAAGAGGCAACCAAATGGATCAGGTGGTCAGGCTTGGAGACTTTGTTGATCGTGGATCATTGTTCACAATGTCAGTCACTGGATCATCTGGTCCAGCCTTGATTACATACAGGCCTCTGTCATATTGCTTGAACATTGCTGAGTATGATGGTTCAGCAATATTCAAATATTATTGCTGAGCTCAAATTGTTTACAAGCCATAGAAAATGAGTGAGTGAGTTGGGTTTAACGCCGCTTTTAACAGTATTCCAGTCATATCGCGTCGTGTCAGCTTAATGTGGGAGGAAAGACCCAAGTGATGCAGGTCTCAGACGTTTACCACTTCGGTGAAACCCACGAGCACGGGTATGGTGCTGTCAAACCTAGAGACAAAATCGGGGCAAACTGGGATTCGAACCCAAAATCATAGGTTTCTGGCGTGCCAAGGGACGCAACTCTGCACAGCAAATCGCGGCGCCTTAGATGACTAGGCCACCCATGCCCCCCATAGAAAATGAAGGAATAAACAAAAGGAGACCCAGTTTGCAGGCAGAACCTGTCTGTACATGTCTGTGTACTGTCATTGTATTACTTCTTCCGACTTTGACCTTAGCTTCTTCTTAGGGTGTGATAAAGCTGGTCCATATACCAGCTTGTTCCTGTCCTCGCTGCCTCAGCTAGCCCCTCTGGCCCCAGTGTGGGGGCGTGAGGCAGGTCACATGTTGCCCATCTACACCTCACCTGTCAATCAAACTCATCACCTGTCATTGACAAGGGAAACAATCAGTGAAGAAGTAGGCTGTTTAGTTCATCTCACTGGATGTGGATTTCTTAACGGTTGTTGGTGATGGTGATGGTGGTGGTGGTGCACCATTTAACAGTGTGGAGCGTTGCTGATAAAATCATTCACTAGATTGTCTGGTCTAGACATGATTATTTTACAGGCTGCCGTCATACGGCTGGAATAGTACTGAGTGTGGCATTAACAAACAAAGAAGGAAGAAGCATATATCATTACATGGATTGTCATTGCCATTGCTCCGTGTTCACTCATTCTCATTTTAAAGGTTTAAGTACTGTTTTAGCAGCTATATGAACTAAGGGGTGTCTGAAGTATGGACAAAATCTGTAAGATTATGTCCATTTGCTGAGGTATACAAAACATTTTTCTGGTTATGAGCTATATATCATTTCCAAGTGGGCAGGTTTCGTGTCGCTAATGGAAAACACATTAATAACTGTAGGTGGACATAGTGTTTAGCTACCTCTGTTGAATGTTGTTAGGGTAATAGTGGGATTAAGGGGGTGGTATTAAATACAGATTTATTGCCGTGATAATGGTTTTTGAATGGGTTCAATACATCCATAAATATGTTAGGGGTGTAATACAAGCTGGAAGAAAGCAACAATTTGTAAAGATTTGAAATTAATTATTAATGGTTTGTATTACTTGGGTATATCAGTTGAAGAATTGTGCAGTGCGGGGCGGTATACAAGGCTTAGTGGTAAAGGTCACTCGTGTCTCTGTGCAGAGTTGCCTCCCTTTGGCATGCCAGGATCTGTTGAAAATGGTGAATTTTGGTCTGACAACTTGTCATCAGTGTTTTGAGATTGGGCAATAAACCATAACGATGCATCAATAGTACATTATTGTAATATATAAAGGTTCAAATGCATGTATTGTTTTCACTGGTAGGTCCATGAGAAGCCATCGATGCTCATGATATTAATCACTGGATTGTCTGGTCCAGTCTCGATTATTTACAGACCGCCGTCATATAGCTAGAATATTGCTGAGTGCGGCGTTAAACAACAAACCAGCCAAATGAGAAGCCCCATATTTTTGTACTATGTCCTCATAATGTACTTAGCATCAGAACTGTGAAGATTCCGGGGTAGAATAAGTCTTCAGCAACCCATGCTTGCCGTAAAAGATGACTATGCTTGTCGTAAAAGGCGATGGGAGCGGGTGGTCATGCTCGCTGACTTGGTTGATGCATGTCATCGTATTCCAATTGCGTGGATTGATGCTCATGATATTTATCACTGGAATGTCTGGTCCAGACTCAATTAATTACAGACCGCCGCCATATAGCTGGAATATTGCTGAATGCGGCGTTAAACAACAAACGATCCAACCAACTCATTATCAACTCTTCGCAAACCTCCAAGGTGCCAGATAAGTATTTCAAAGAAATGTTTCAAAGACTTTTCAATTACAAGCTGGAGATGGGAGCCAAACAAAGTCTACCCATCTTGGCAACTTTAAAGATTTTCTCGCTGGAGTTGAAGCCGCTGTAAGAGGTCTACTGACAATGTCGTCTATTTCTATAGCATCACTGTCATTAATCATTGTCACGTTAGCAATAGATTATGCTGTCAACAAGTATTTTTATATATTGTTACATTCTTTGATGAAAACAGTATTGAATTTTCCTGGAGTCATTTGTTAACTTTGTGAAATATCTTGTTGCTTTATGTAATCATTGTTGTCATCTGCAATTTAGCTGCTTCTGACAACAAAATCGAAATTTGTGTACGTGAATACGTGAATGGCATTGTAGCGCCCTCACTTTTAGTTGTCTGCACCAATTTTGGACTTCAGTTTGATATTTTGATAGTAATGAAAGTGACTTCCTGTGACTTTTATGTAAGGGCAGATAACTCCATGATGACACCAGTAAAGCCTTTGACCTCAAAACTTTGCTTGTTAGCAAGGTCAGCTTGACATGTTGTCACACTGTAAAGCTGAATGCCATGTCATTACATTTTCATTTTATGCAAATGCCGAACTACAGTAAATAATCACCCTGCTTAGTTTGGAGCTGTGCACAAAGCCTTGGTCAAATGCCTCAAAGCACCTGTTTAACAAATATTAACATGAAGGTCTGTATCAATAAATTTTCAACAATGATGTCTGAAAATTAATATCATTGCGATTATTTGTGGAGTCTGAATCCATTCAGTGGTATGGAAATGTTAATATTTGAAGAATCATCTTCAAATGAGGGTATTATGGATGAATAGCAATGCATCTTGTAGGTGTCCACTTTCAATGTTTCTTCTCAACGATGGCATTTTTTCCCCCCACCTGCCAATGTTTAATTCATAAGAATTTGTCAATTTGACTTCATTAATTTTCCTGCCAAGATGTCAGTAAATTATGTGTGGTAATGCTACGATTTTATTTGTAATTTCCTTTCGTCGCCTCTGATGAATCAGTAGAAAACAAACAGGCCACGATCTTAAATCCAAGATCCTC
The DNA here is from genome assembly GCF_022045235.1 of Haliotis cracherodii. Lineage (NCBI taxonomy): Eukaryota > Metazoa > Mollusca > Gastropoda > Lepetellida > Haliotidae > Haliotis > Haliotis cracherodii. Next base: position 19,944,966 of record NW_027266266.1, read on the forward strand.
GTTCAAACACCTCCCGGGGACATATTGATCCTTGAGCAGCCTCTTCCTGGCTTTGTTTTGGTTTCCATGGCAACATCACATCTTGCCTAATAATCAGAAAAGTCCAGTCTGTAAGGCTGCGAAGTCTAGCAGGAAAAAGAAGCACACTTTAAGGTCTTTCTGAGTGATATCTTGACTGACACAGAGAAAGAGATGAGAAATTAAAACACTGTTTGATGCCCGCTGTCGGCGTAAGTCAAGACTATTCAACCTTCAAGGCATAGTTCTAGTAATCAATTTGTAACATCCCACATCCCCAAACGGAGTAGATTTTTGTCGAGGCATTTTTGGAACAGCTTTTGTGAAAGTGGATCAGATTTATGGTTATGAGCAAGAAGGAAACATTTGTCATTTAAAACTTTGTGATTGCCATTGAGGTGAAATGAATAAGTCTTTAACAGTCTTCGCATATCATGGCGTTAGTCTGATATTGTCAGTCTGGGGTGAAAAGAATGTCTTGGCATTATTAAAAGGTCAGAAATAAAGGTAATTGGGGTACCTGATGGGTGTAGTTACTAGTAGAGAGGGTGGCATTATAGAAGATACAGAGAATGTCTTGGCATTATTAGAATGCCAGGAATAAAGGTAATTGGGGTACCTGATGGGTGTAGTTACTAGTAGAGAGGGTGGCATTATAGAAGATACAGAGAATGTCTTGGCATTATTAGAATGCCAGGAATAAAGGTAATTGGGGTACCTGATGGGTGTAGTTACTACTAGAGAGGGTGGCATTATAGAAGATACAGAGAATGTCTTGGCATTATTAGAATGCCAGGAATAAAGGTAATTGGGGTACCTGATGGGTGTAGTTACTACTAGAGAGGGTGGCATTATAGAAGATACAGAGAATGTCTTGGCATTATTAGAATGCCAGGAATAAAGGTAATTGGGGTACCTGATGGGTGTAGTTACTAGTAGAGAGGGTGGCATTATAGAAGATACAAAGAATGTTTTGGCATTATTAGAATGCCAGGAATAAAGGTAATTGGGGTACCTGATGGGTGTAGTTACTAGTAGAGAGGGTGGCATTATAGAAGATACAAAGAATGTTTTGGCATTATTAGAATGCCAGGAATAAAGGTAATTGGGGTACCTGATGGGTGTAGTTACTAGTAGAGAGGGTGGCATTATAGAAGATACAGAGAATGTCTTGGCATTATTAGAATGCCAGGAATAAAGGTAATTGGGGTACCTGATGGGTGTAGTTACTACTAGAGAGGGTGGCATTATAGAAGATACAAAGAATGTTTTGGCATTATTAGAATGCCAGGAATAAAGGTAATTGGGGTACCTGATGGGTGTAGTTACTACTAGAGAGGGTGGCATTATAGAAGATATTTATGATTCTTTATTCAGTAAAAAAGTGTCGTGGAAAATGGCTTAGGTTACTTCTCTCTGCTGACTGTAACCAGAAATATCTCTTCAGCTTGTCCTCACACTGTCTCTTGGAATGCTGGACCTGTCTGGCACTGGTTTGTAGTATGGGAGTCGAATGGGGGTTGGATACAGATTTAGATAATCAATACACATTCCTATTTTTTCCTGAATAGTCAATATGGAACATTAGCCCATAAAGATGCATGTATATTCAGTATTCATGAACTTGGTTAGAGGCGTACATATTTAGTTTTATAAGGGACAATGTTATATTTATTTTATATTGGGTATGAAATATGCAATTAAGAGTTCATATTTATGGTTTTAAAGCTGTAACTCATTCACATGGTCATCAAACTTGCTTCTTGATGGTAGCAAAACTCCAGAACGGGACCAGCAGTTTTCACTATTAAGGAGGGACGTTCCAGGAGTGACAGGGATAACTGATACAAACGATGGACCTCCTGCTTCACAAGCTAGCTACAGATGTTGGGCAGTTGGAGTGGTCTGGATTGAAAGTCGTAACCGGGGTTAACTTATGCTTGTCGTAAGAGGTGACTGAATGGACCAGGTGGTCGAGTTCCTTGTCTTGGTTGATGTATGTCACAGTTGTGTGGATTGGTCATGATATCGATCACTGTATATCACATATTATATACTACCAACATATTGCTGGAAAACTGCAGAGTGTGGCATTAAAACAAGAAAGAAGCAAACATAATTTAGGGTTGATTTGAGATTTACTTTTCACCATGAGTTGAGTTTCTCTCTGCTATGCGTTACTTCAGAACTAAATGGTGACTAATGGGATAGGGTTGTCAGGCTCGCTGCATGTCATCGATGCATGTGATCGATCCCAAATGCGTGGATCAATGTTCATAATGTTAATCACTGGATTGTCTGGTTCAGACTCAATTATTTACAGACTGCCGTCATATAGCTGGAATATTGCTGAGTGCGGCGTTAAACAACAAACCAGACCAAAAACCGAAAATCAGAACTGACAAATTTCACTAACAAAAAAATAGTTTCATGAGCAAGCTTTTTTTTATTTGCTTGTTTACCGGAATATCGTGAAGTTGATGAGTATTTTGTCTTTGAAATAATATTGTGTACTCTACCACATTTCGAATTTGCTCCTGTGGAATGATTAAAAAAAATCATACTAGGTTAAACTGTCTCCACATACCAAATGGAAAAGTTTAATGCGCTGAAACACAGGGTGTTAGTTGACATGCTTGTTAGCAGTGTAGCTCAAATACTTGTCAATTTCAGCGTAAATGAAATCAACCCGCTATGAATAGTTCACAAATCAATACACATGTCAGTCCAAGCCGACATGTGTTTCATCTTCCAGGTATCACATTCCATGGGAGTTACCTCCCCTTTGTCCATTTAGAGCCGTTTTTTTGCTGAAGGACTGACACTGTGTTGTTTGAAAGATTTGGTACTCTCTTGTCAAAATAAACCAGACCACCAGTGAAGTGTTTTAATGCTTCGCAAGCAGTCTCGGTAGATAGATGGTCGTCTCTCACAGCAGCTGACAGTGCATTTGGATGTAATTCACCCTTTTCATAGTCTTCATTTTTAAAGTAAATATCAGAGTTGAATATTCTCTTTGATTTATGTAAGGCTGATATTATTCCAAGAGTTGATTTGTACTGTCTTCCTTTGTCGCTACCTGACATTTACTGAAGATTTTTTCTGATATTGTTGCTCTTGAGTGTAAATTTCTTGTGCAATGAGACCCTTTGTTATAAGTACTTTACTGAACTTTCAGTTGTTGATAATTTGCTTTGTTTTAATGTAATTCATATGCTTGAAATAAAATGAAATCCAAGTATTGAGAGTGATCGGATTATTTTTTTTATTGAGATGAAAAATAATAAACACTGAGGTTATGACATTAATCTCTGCAGATATGATTCTTAACATTCTGATCAATAAGGTTGCACTTGCTGTGTAAATAGTTTTGATTTATGGATCAAGTCGGATCAATGTTCACTGTTTTCACCTGTATTTGAGCATTTGTTCAAGTGTCGTTTCAAATTATTTGTTGACACTAACATTCTCAATCAACATCTTTAAGTGGTAGCAGAAAGCCGAAGGAAACTCGAGATTGATTTTCTCACCTTCTTTCTGAAGAGTTGAAGACTTAAGCCTCAAGGGAGTTAAACCACAATGTAAATGGCCATAAAAAGCATTTTCTTATTCCAAACTGCCAAATATTTAGCACATTAAGCTATCCTGCACTGTTCCTGATAAGTTGAGGCTGAGATGAAGGATGTTTAGAATTCCTTGGAGATCATGTTTATTGCAGAGAGAAAGGCCCACCACATGTTCTTCATCTGATTTGTTGTCTATTTCAATAAAGACACATATGGGATTGGTTTGATTTTGTGACGCCTGTTGTCAATTGCGCTATTGACTAATGCAATGAGTCTTGTGATTTTCATGATTTGTAATCTAATCGTCCTTCTCTCTGGCATATTTTTGTCCTAAGAGAACGTTTTTCCTATTCGAAAGTATGTTTTTGTGCAGTTGAAGAATGATTTACAACAAATAAAGTGAAATTGAACCTGGAAAATGTTTATGCATGTTTATGAAATTTGAAGCGGAAGGTTGGAGAAGGCGTTGGTATGAAAATATTTATTTTCGGTTTGATTGATTTATGAGCAAGGGTGTGTGTTTCAGTTCTTTAGATAAAGATAAACAGCTAATAATTGGTTTGTGTTGACATTACGGCACATCTTGTGTGAGTATATCATTCTGTTGATTTTGATAAGAGGGTATGGTGTTACTTGGAGGAAAGAAAACTTGGAAGTAATAGAAGGCACTTGTGTTGGTATTGTGTTTTTACTTTTGAAATATCAGTGAGTTTCCTTTAGACTGGCTTGTACTTTCTGTCATTGCTCCTTAGGTCTTACTTTCGCTTTTGATTGGCTTATAGATCAACAGACCTTAATTTCACAACAACAAAAATCAGAATGACAAAGTTTTTTTATATCCAGCCCATGGTAAAGATCACTTTGCCCATAAAAGTAATCCAAACTAAAACTACAACAGATCAATCATCATGTATTTTTTATCACCTTGCCGATCCAAATCAATCTTTAAGATGAAAAAAGAAAGAAGATCTGTAAAAAAATAATCCCATACAGTGCATTTTTACCATTGCTGAATGCAATGTTAAACAACCAACCAACAAACAAAGAACACATGATTTTCCTTGTCTGTAGGTGCTTGGAGACAATTGAATCATGCGAGTGGGGGTGTTTTGGAAGGGAAACAGACAGAGATAAAATATGATAGTTGATTTATTTAGCTGACTGTTGAAGACTTTGTGTAGTACCACTTAATGAATGCTACAAAAGGAGTCATGGCTAATCAGGTCTCCAGCATCAATGCTTGTAGAAAGATTTGATTAAAGGAGTTAACTTATGCAGACAGTACCATTAAGGAAGATGTACCAAGATGGCTGACCGACCACCTTGGAAGGCCAGCGTTGACTTAAAACCAGCCTTAAAAAAGGGATAGGGTTCCAGTTACCCGACTGACATCAATTAAGGTGCAGATTCTAATATGTTTTTGTTGTGGTACTCACAGCATAACTTTATGGTAGTTCTCCATCATGTTTTCAATGGAAAAGGGGCCCGTGAAGATCCGGGGTAGAATAGGTCTTCAGCAACCCATGCTTGCTGTAACAGACGACAATGCTTGTCGTAAGAAGCAGCTAACGGGATAGGGTGGTCAGGCTCGCTGACTTGGTTGATGCATGTCATCGTATCCCAATTGCGTAGATCGATGCTCATGGTGTCAATCACTGGATTGTCTTGTCCAGACTCGATTATTTACAGACCGCTGTCATCTGGCTGGAATATTGCTGTGTGTGGCGTTAAACAACAAACAAACAAAGGGAAAAGTCTAGGGGTGTTCCTTCCCTGTCTTATGATTGAATGTAGTTGGAACTGACATTGTGACTGTGAACATGCTCGGACATTGTGACTGTGGGGACAAACTCTTGCATTGTGACTGTGCAGACATGCTCCAACATTGTGACTGTGCAGACACCCTCCAACATTGTGACTGTGTGGACAAACTATTGCGTTGTGACTGTGCAGACATGCTCCAATGTTGTGACTGTGCTGAAAGCTTCGACGTTGTGACTGTGCATATAGCTCCGACGTTGTGACTGTGCTGATAGCTCCGACGTTGTGACTGTGCATACACGCTCTGACGTTGTGACTGTATGGACAAACTCTTGCGTTCTGTCTGTGCGGACACGCTCCAAAGTTGTGACTGTGTGAACACGCGTGATGTTGTGACTGTGCAGACATGCTCCGACGTTGTGGCTGTGCAGATAGCTCCGATGTTGTGGCTGTGAAGATAGCTCCGACGTTGTGACTGTGCAGACATGCTCCGACGTTGTGGCTGTGCTGATAGCTCCGATGTTGTGACTGTGCATACACGCTCTGACGTTGTGACTGTATGGACAAACTCTTGCGTTCTGTCTGTGCGGACACGCTCCAACGTTGTGACTGTGTGAACACGCGTGATGTTGTGACTGTGCAGACCTGCTCCGACGTTGTGGCTGTGCAGATAGCTCCGACGTTGTGGCTGTGAAGATAGCTCCGACGTTGTGGCTGTGCAGACATGCTCCGACGTTGTGGCTGTGCAGACATGTTCTGACCGTGTTCTGACTGTACAGAATAGCTCAGTCTCCCACTGACATCATGCAGGTCATGACAGATGAAAATACTAAGCAATTAAGTACAACAGGAGTCGTCTACTTTGATCACATTACAGCAGAGCAGCTCCCAAGTAATAACATTGATTACTTTGCTAGTGATAGTCTGGCAGCACATGGGGATGGACAACCTCCACATTGCCAGTATGTTATGTTTTAATGGTTTCACAGTCTGGGGAGAACTTACATACATACGCTTCATGTGTATGCCAATCACCACCACTTGGACGCCAAACTTCTATAAAAAGAAATCCTTGCATATTGGATGAGTCGACCAGGTGGCAGTTACGGCTAATTGTCCTAATACTCTGAAGCAGATGTCTCTTGATGTTGGCGTGTTAAAAATATAAAGTGTCTGATATTAGATCTCTGTTTGGATTCTGGGATTCTATATGTCCTGTGGTGCTTTGTTGAAAATTTACTATGGGTAAAATATGGAATAACATACTTATAAATCAGAATTATGAATTATCTGTCATTCGAATAATAAAAATAATGATAAAAATAATAATAATAATAATAATAATAATAATTGGCTTCGGACCTACAAAATTAAAAAATATTTCCTTATTGCTTGTAGTTTTTTGTAGTTAATATTGTGTGTGTTTTGGTTTCATGCCACACTCAGCAATACTCCAGCTATAAGATGGCGGCCTGTAAATTATCAAACCCAGACCAGACAGTGATTAATATTGTGAGCAATGACCCATGTTCTCAGTGAACAATGACACACAATCAGTCAAGTTACTAAACCTTGTATCAATACAAATTACTCGTTATGATAATAAGAATGAAGGGGCGGTCGGGTAGCCTAGTGGTTAAAGCGTTTACTCGTCACGCCGAAGACCCGGGTTTCGATTCCCGACATGGGTACAATGTCTAAAGCCCATTTCTGGTGTCCCCCGCCATGATATTGCTGGAATATTGCTAAAAGCGGCGTAAAATTATACTCACTCACTCACTCTAAGAATGAAACATTCAACCCTACAGAGAAACTTCCCTGAAGTCAGCCTCTTGTTCTGATAGCATCATGTCATGAATGTGTGACATTATGAACCAGGGACAACATTGCATATTGTTCTCGGCAATAAAGCAGTGTTGCAAGATATTGCTTCAACATACCAATTAGCATTGAAAAACTCTAAAATGCACATGCAAATAAAGGAAAGAACTAGGCCTGGGATGAGTCCACATTTACTACCTGGGTACCTGTCCCCCTTTTACCCTACCCTACCCTACCCTACCCTTCCCGGGTACCCACTCTAGGCCTCAGGAGATCTCTCAAAATGTCCGATTGGGAACTTTTTAGCATTGCCCTGCCAAAACGTATTTAGATACATGTATTAAACAATCTGGTCATGCATTCACTGAATTTAAATTGAGTTATATGTTTTTTCAACCATATGAAAAGAAGGAATGGGTGCATAGTCAGAAAGAAAAGCGAACATTAATAACCATAGAGTTCCAGATAATTTTAGTCATCAGACAATATATCACGTGACTAACCACGGGACCGGGTAGTCCTGTAGGTACCTGGATCCTACTCAGTACCCACCCGACCCGGGTACCCAAGTTACCCGTCCCAGCCCTAGAAAGAACACTCAATCTACACTTATAGGTAGTCAATATGTTCATATAAGGCCAAATATGCAGTTATACAGGTACTGATGATGTCACTATGATGTCACTGATGAGGTTTTCGATGATGTCATTGATGATGTCACTGAGGCAGTCAGTGGCAAGAAATTAAAACATGTTGGTTGTGTTTCATAGGTTTTCAAAGGGCCCCTTTAAGTTCCCAAGATTGTGATGACAAGCCAAGATGGCTGTAGTGGTAGCACTCAGAGGGAAGCTTATAATGTTGATATCGATGGTTACTCCAGTATATTAGAGTGTGTATCCCTGACATATTGTCTCATACTCCACATCATACACCCATATGGACGAGGGGATAGGTACTGCGTTAGGAATTCACACGTTGAAACTGTCTTATAAGGGACAACTGAAAAATTTGGTTTGATAAAATCCTTGCAAGTATTGAGATATTAGAACACAACAACTAAACCTTTGACAGTAGTTTGGAAAATCCTATCTTTATATTTTATTTTACATTTGAAAAATTCATCCACAAGATTAACATTTTCTGTGAATCTGAACGAACGATGACCCAAATCACTACATGCCTCTAATTATATTCTTAGTTTTCATTAAAATTATAAATTAGTATGAAAATTTACTACTTACCAGTGTTGACCTAATACCACATCAAATGGAAACTTGTTAATTTCCTGATAAGAGTTGTGAAATGATATTGACTGCAACCCACACTTGACCCTTATCATGGTGAAGCACCTGTTCTGCCACTGAACAAGGGGAGTAACTCTGCCTGACTTTGATGCCAGCTTGGCTGTGTTTAACAACATGGAAACAGCAACAGCGCACAGTCGACATTATCAGTAGGGTTACACTGCTGTGTGATGTTGTGTGATGTGTACTATTGATTGATGAAATGCTTAGCCATAGGTTATAATATTCATAGAACTGATCTATCATATTATTATAGTCTTGATCATATTTGGAAAAAAATCATTCAGTGATATTTTAAGGGGATTAATTTCAAATGTTGAAAAGTATCATTACAGATACTTTTTAATGTAATTTTGATGATATTAAGAATTCTTTATACATATGATAAAATGATTTCTTATGATGGAGTGTTTGTTTTATTTTTTATTTTTCATCTTTCAGGCATCTTACAAAAATACAAATGGAATTCGCCAGCCCAAAACTGAGAAGCCCAATTCAAGGCCACCGTCTCCACCAAAGGAAAAACAAAAGCCGATTAAAAAGAAGTACCAGAAAAAGGTAAGATTTATAGTCTTCAGAATTCTGTGCATCTTGTGTTATGGGCATAAAAATTGATAAAAAGGAAATTGAAGTAAATAAATATCATTGTCGTGAAACATGTTTTCTTTTATTTTTCTTTTTTAAATTTCAACAAGTTTTGTTCCGCTCTTCTTGCTTTCATAATTGTTTTAGAGATGTGCAGAGTTAGCAGTGAGTGAGTATGGTTTTACACCGCCTTTAGCAATATTCCAGAATATGACAAGGGACACAAGAAATGGGCTTCACACATTGTACACATGTTGGGAATCGAAGCCGGGTCTTCGGCTGGACGAGCAAACGCTTTAACCACGAGGCTACTTGACCATATTCAGTTGGGGGGCACAGGTGGCCCAGTTGTCTAAGGTGCTGCAGTTCTCTGTGCATGGGTTTGAATCCCAGTTTACCCTGATTTTCACGGTTTGTCATCACCATACATGTGTTCGTGGGTTTCACCAAAGGGGTAAATATTTGAGACCTGCATCACTTTGGGCTTTCCTCCTACATTTTTTAAACTGACACGCTGTGATATAACTGAAATAATGTTGAAAGCGGTGTTAAACCCAACTCGCTCACTCATATTCAATTTTGTTTATTTTGTTATTAAAATTTCAGATGTTCCTTTGGGGACTATTATTTCTGAGACAGTTTCAAAAAGCTGTTGTCGCATTGCTTGCTGTTCTGGCACGTTATTAAAAAATGTCAGAAGGGGGCCATTGTGCACTTGAGCCCAATTGTCAACAATATTACATCATGGGGTCCAAGCCAGAGGAAGTCCAAATCTCTCTTGCTAGTTGAAGAAGCAGCACAAGTGGGGATGTGCTGATCACCATGGCCGACCTGAATGGCTGGTGACCGACCCCATGAAGACATCATCTATCACTGAAGGCCTGGTCTCCGCTGCATCATATCCTCCCTGACATAGGAAACACTGCCAACCTTCTGCAACACAGTTGTTTTGTTCAGCGTTTTACATGCGAATGTTGCAGCTATATAATGGCAGCCTGGTTGCGACTTGGACAGACAAACCAGTGGTTGATGATGAGCAACGACTCATTTGGTCTGGTTATTATGACATGCAAGTCACCGAGTTAGACCATCCAATCTAATTATGTGACCTGTTTCGACAAGCAATTGAGTGGTGAGGAGTTATTCTAACCCAGGTCACCGCCGTCATATAGCTGGAATATTGCTGAGTGCGGCATTAACACAACAAATTTGTCAGTTATATACCACAGAAATTGTCTTCATAGGTCACATACTGTGTTCACTGTAATAAGTGCCCTGGTTGTTTGGGGAATTTCACATGGGGAGACGCTCGTTAAAATCATTCAGAAAATGTTACTTTTGTTGTCGAAATTGAGCAATGAAGAAACTTTGTTCAAATGTTGATCGAACTAAAACAATTCAATAATAGCTATAAGGCAGTCATACTCCCCTTTTGCGTTGCTGTTTTCTGTAAATAATCTCTGCAATATACACAAAATATGGACTGTCATGTACATTTCTGTCAAAGTACAGGGGGCTTTTAAAGATTACATACAGATTGGTCTGGAAGTTAGGTAAGGGACTTTATTGGACCAGGGCTTTTAATACAGTGAATATGGTATTTACAAGACACATTGTGTCCATATCACATAGTGTAGCTTGTTGTAGGAGTCCAACAAGGATTGGGTGGCCACAATGTGTGACTATGTTGATAGTGTTTACCATGAATGTTTTGGATTGATTGTCCTATCAATGGCTGGTGTGCCTGGTTAGATTATGGACAGGCTGTTGTGAGTGATACAGTGGCAGAAGAACGTTCACTCACTCACACAATACACTCAACACACTCACAGTTGAGTGCATTTCGATGTGCCTGGGGTATTATTTATGGCAACATTAAACATCCATTGCTTTGCATGCTTTATAAAATGATTGCATATTTGGATTCGTATGGAAGAATAACAAATAGCTTTTGATGTTTATGAATATTTTGTTAATTGAATATTCATTGCAAGCCCCTTTGATATTTAGATATATATTCAGCTCAATATACTAGTGAAGGAAATGAAGCTGCCTGTCTGCCGGAGACAATCCTATCTCAGAAATCTGTGATCATTTCAAATTTACAAGACAGACCAGGCCAGCAGCAATGGCTTTAATGTTTCATTGTCTAATGAAGCTTAGGGGGAAAGATTTAGTTCTCAAGAATCTTTATTGCTGCGTCTGAGCTATCATTATTTGCCTGTAATTGCAGATTATCTGCACTTGCTGCCTAGAGGGTCTCTTCTCATAGACAACAGTTGCATATTGATTTCCCCAGTGATAAGCAGACACAAACTGGTGGCCATTTTGAATTTTTTGTAGACTTGGCCCACAATTGAAAACACCTTACCTGACTTCATCAATTGCTGTCTCAAGAAATATTTTTGCCTGTTGCTTCTTTGTTTGGTTGAGTAATTGATGATTATGTTCTTTGCACTTTGCAATATTTGAATGTTAAATATGATTTATGGATAAAATTTTACATTTTCCGAAAAGGCATATAAAACTCCATGTAGTCTCAAGCATTAACAATTATTCAACAGATTCATGATAGTTAGGATGTTGAACTGTACATCAAATCACAGGACCACATGTGAATATTGAATTGCACATGTTTCCCTTTATTAGCGAGAAAACAATTGATTTGTGTAAGGACATTGATAATGTCTGTTTGGCGATATGTATGGTCTTTCTAATGGCCGCTCACTTCCTGCATAGGTGCCCATCAGATGACAGTGGGAAAAGATTATCATCATCAAATTGACATATTTTGCAATCCATCTGATTCAAGCGTTTGACACCATGATCATTAACGATTAAGTGCTGCCCGCAGAATGGCTGGTTGTAAACCACTTGTTTCGAAATTTAGCTGACTGTCACTGATGACAGATCATCACATTTATTGTTGCAGGCCTTTAATCATCATTAATGTTCATTGTTGAAGGTATCTGATTTCACTGTCGATGTCCATATCAGATGAACATGGCTGATCAATAACCTGTACATTAGCCAAAGCCATTATCAAGATCTAATAACTCTTTTTCTGCATGACTGCAGTTGTTAACAGAAGCTCATCACCTGAGTCCAAAGTTCTGCTCTCTGAGATGATACACAGCGCAATTGGGATTGGCGACTGTCATTAATATAGAAATGCTGACATTGTACTTAACTGGTTTATTGGGCTGAAAATGAATTCAGATGCATGGCTTACATTTGTCTAGCTTTACACAACAGGGGTTATGGAGGCATCGCTAAACAATTGAAATGGAAATGAAATTGGTCCAAGGGGAGGTAACCTCGTCAGCCCACGTCTCTGCAAATGCTCTCCATGAGACCCAAGGGCTTTATGATTGAAAGAGAGTCCTCTGACAATGGATCATAAATTCCGTGTAAATGAAAGTCTCAACTGACAACATGTCAATATGAGAATTATCTCCTGGTCTTGCTACTGGGCCCCTTGCAACATACACTCGGCCCCTCGGATCAATAGCAATTACTGGCATGATTATCTCCCCATGTTTGTGGGATTAGTTTACAACTCTGACACCAGGTAGCGCTTGAGAAATTTGTAGACAGGCATGGAACTGTTTTCCAGAGCTTCACTACTACATTTCCCCTCTATTGAGATTTGGTGTAATCTATTGAGAGAAAAATGTTCGTAATGGTTGAAGTTGTGTTTCAAAGGTCACTGAATTGAAGAGTAAAATTATTGCTATGAAGTGGAGTTGAAAAGCTTTTAGAAATTTCCATTATGAGATTATGTTACCAGCAATAGTGTTTCGGCAAATTGAAAAAAAATGAAATTCTAGTCTGTTTCATTCAAATTACTCCTAAAACCTGTGAGTATGGTTAAGTGCAGATTTCTATTTTCAAATTGATACATGAGACCTATACACATATGATAACACAACCTGCCCAAACCTTTCATTAAGTAGCTACAATAACTCGGATGTTTCTTTCAAGGTAAACACAGCAATTTGCTCATGAATACAGACTTAAGAAAGTGTATCAATAGCTCTTTGCTTAAACCGAGCTTCGCGGCTTGCTGAAAGCACCTATCGACACTTATGACACCACACCATGAGGTGCACCTGTTGTTGCCTCCTTCAAAAATATACATGGTGCAAAGAGCGAAGATCACCATGTCTTTACCGACAACCTTGCAGGTAGGCCGAAGGCGGGCTGGTGTCTCCCTTCCAACTCATTATCACTCTTCAAGTTGGTGCTAGTAGCCTTACCACAATTGATCACATTTGAGGGTCCTGTCCAAACGTTGCTAATATCTGGTTCAGGGTGATGATTCACTAGGCACAATGACGAGAGTTTTATACAAATAGGTGGGCTCCCCTTGAGAAGGCCTCCTAGCGATCTGGAAGTGTTAATTCTTGTGAAGAGAATGGTGTAATCGTTTACCTTCCGATATGTGATTTACTGGACTTGGGGAGACGCTAAATAAACTCCTGCCGTCAGGAGTGGATTGTTATCTATGCGAGATACTCAAGTTAGTACATAGACGGTTGAATCGCTACGAGAATTTTAAGGGGTCCTGTCAAGTTGAGAAATTACTTACAGCGCTTACAAGGATTTGAATTTCATTTAAAATTAAATGCTATCTGCCTGTTGTTTGCTGTTGTGATAATTTCGTAGGAAAATCCAATCTGTTTGTCACATAGGGATTTTATTAGCTGTGAAATTACATTGTAGAAACTGATATGTCTACGGTCCTGGTGTTTGTACAATGGCAAAAACGCTGATGTCATTCTTGTAGTATGGCCACACAATAGGAAAAAAAACATCATTTTTGGAGAGAATACTTCTTTGTGCAGAGAAGATATTAGTTTGATTTGCAAGCATCTGTTCTTATGAGCCTGAGACATGTACTGAGTTGTAGATAGGCAGCTGTGGAAGTATGTTATTTCTTGCTTCAATCCTGTTACAATAATCGTGTTATACCGTACATGACCGTAGATAAGCCTTAGATAAGCTGAGGTATTAACTTGATCTTTGAAATCTGTATCAAAATGTTATGTCTGGTACATTAGCCTGGCCATCTTCTCGTGATGATCTGTCAATGGAAAATAATTTTTTAATTTGAAGTTTACACGATATACAGCTTTTCCTTTGGAAGAGAGGCAAGTCACATGACTGAAACTGCCTTTCATGAGCATATGAATTACAATTTGACGTTTATAATTTTTGTGTTCTTGAAATAAAGAAAACACTGATGGACTACTTCCACATTCTTGGGGAAACCCCTGAGAATTCCCTTGTATGAATACATACCAAGCGTTTCTTTCTGCTCATTTAGACCCTTTTATCTTGAACTCAGCGTTTTTAGCGAACATTGAGAAATGTCCAAGAGTTTTAACTTAATCACCGGTAGATTGGGAAAAAGCATGTGTACAGCTAACCTTTTTCTAGCTTAGTTTCGAGAAAATACACCCGCATATAAAACAATGCCTAGTGTAAGAAGAGATACAATTGAAATGGTAAATCGTCATGTCCAGTGATGTTTAATCACATATTTTACATTTTCATTAACAAAGTTTGTTGTCGAGTTGTTCGTTCACCTGAAGCGATACGATGCAGAGAAAACTAGTTTGATAAAGTGTAAGCTTTACATATGCCTACCCATTTCTACACAATCTTTCTCAAGGGCCCACTTGCACAAAGCGATCTTAGCGCTAAGATGATCGTAACTCCCATACTTTAGCATAGGCTTACAATAGTCTTAGCGCTAAGATCGTTTTGTGCAAGTGGGCCCTGGTCCTCAAAATCCAGTATATCTACAGGCATATATGGTATCATTTCCATGATATCGTGGAAGCTATTTAAGACCAGGCAATGTGTTTGTGCGTTTTATGTTTCAAGATCATTAACCTTTAAAATTTCAGCCATAAGACTATTATCATGTCTCCGAGTCATAAAGATCGGGTTTTGAACATATGGAGGTAGTTTGTGCACTAAGTCTGATTCACACCCTAGTATTGATTGGGTGTTAACTACCTACCCAGGGGACTGTGAAGGGGATTAACCTGACAGGTAAAAGGGGACGGTTTTATTACAGGTAGCTGGGGGTGTATCACTAGCTCCTTCAGGGCACAGCGGTGCCGGTGCCTCAGGCATCTAGGGTCACAGGAGGGGAAGGTTGTTGTGATATATTCTGTCTGTCACAGCATGATATTAGTGTTGGGGATTACATATCGGGTGAAATTAACAATGTTAATACTCTTTCATCTCCACGCTTTACATTTATGACCCCATAGGAGACTGGGTTTCATTTTTTGGGGCTTGTAAGTCGCTGTTTGTCTGATGTGAAAGACTGAGATTTGTAATAAATTTAAGAGATTAATTAACACTTCGTGACATTTATTTTGGTATTTTAGCTGTCGGGGGTGGAACAATGTAATCCAACATCTGAGAATGTGTTCCCAAAGAATTTCCGTGCGCTCCGGGGATGATGTAATTCATTTGAAAGACATTTTTATCTGTTGAGATATCTAATTTCTTGCCAACGCCTGTAGTGCCCAACTATGCCTGCAGGGGAAGCCACTAACATGGCTTGTCATAAATGTGTTATAAATGGGTGATAAGCTATCAACAACTTGAAGGAGAAGTCATGAATTGCTCTCATTTTCATGGGTACTAGGAGCTAGCAGTTGGGTTTTTTAATCCGTTTGCCACTTTCTATACAAGCATCTATAAGAGCTCATAATGCTCTCTGACTTAAAGCAATCAATCAGAGAGGAAAATGTGTAGCTTTTTTCTGTGTTTTCCATGAGAAAAATTCCACATTGAAATGAAGTGAAATAGCAAAAATTTTGAAGTAGCTGAATTTGCCTTGATTGGAATTTTAAGTTCTCAAATAAGACTCCAGTTGATTGAAAAGTAGAAGTATTTGCTGACAGAAGTCGGAATAGCATTTAAGGTGTAGCTAAATGGAAAAAAAGATTTTGAATTTCAGAAATAGGTAAATGACTTAAAAAGGGGACAATTAATTGTCTGATGAAAAAGACCTTTATGAATTACTCCACGGAAATATTTTTTTAAAGCTCCAGAGAATCTGTTTCTTTCTGCTACATATCTGTAAAAAGTCTTGTTAATCAAAATTACGAAATGAGAAAAACATAATTGTTTGAAAAAGCTGATGATTGAATGGGATGCAATGTACAAAATGCTTCTTTCCCCAGGATCAATAACAGGCAACGATGTGAATATAAATTGCCAAATTGTTGCGTAACTTTCCAGAAAAGTGCTTGTGCAGAATGAGGGTTAATAGGACGCTGCTGATATCTTTTACTGATCTCCTGAGGATTGAAAATACATTGTAACAGGATATGCCTCAAATGTGGTGGCTTTTAAAACAGTGTTACAAAGTTCTCAGCTGAAATAACTCGGCCAAGAGGAATCAGGTGAAGGAGATGTAACTCCAGTTATCTCCCTTGCAAAATTTTCCCCAACTCTTCGACTGGTATAATTACTCAGGCACTCAATTTCTCAGGTTGCGAGAAAGTATTTTGTATTTATGGATTCGACCTACCAGAGACCATCAGATTTGTTTGTTTGTTGTTTAACGCTGCACTCAGCAATATTCCAGCTATATGACAGCGGTCTGTAAATAATCGAGTCTGGACCAGACGATCCAGTGATTAACATCATCAGCATCAATCTACGCAATTGGGATCGATGACATGCATCAACCAAGTCAGCGAGCCTGAGCACCCGATCCCGTTATTTGCCTCTTACGACAAGCATAGTCGCCTTTTACAGCAAGGAGAGGTTGTTGAAAGACCTATTCTACCCCGGATCTTCACGGGTCAGAGGTCATCAGAAGAGACAATCAGAAGCCTCAATGTGAAATAAGATAAAAATGGTGTGTTTTTGTTTTATGTGCCTGACCTCTGTCCTTGGTAAAATAATGAACTTCAACATATTCAACTCAACAAATGTTAAACAATTAGGGGAACTACTTTTTTAGAATTATGATTCATCAATTAAAGTGTCTGGTGACTTCCATTGACACTTAACTCAATCTATATAGCATCCATGCTCCAGCAAAACTCTTATGAGGAGAACGATTGTGAAAAACAGAATTTACATTAAGAGAAATTTGCATACACAAGACAAATGGCATTTAACTTGAATCATTTCTTGTCTGCCTTAACTATTTTTGGACATGGATAAATGGCACATTTAAAACAATGCTCCTTCAAGTATGATATTAACATGGCCTATTTGTTGTTGCCTTGTTTATTTATTTTGGGGCAATTTGGTTGTAATATTCCCAAAGTTTAACCCTTCCGGTTATTTGAGTTTGTAAATTCCATCATCGTAAGTGCTGAGAAGGGTTAATCTTGCCACGCTTCAGATAGATTAAAAGCTAATCTGTAAGTGAGGCATCGCCTGCCGACATCTCTACTTCCCAATCTTGACCTGTATTCCTAGGAATTTCATCTCACCTTTGACCCGACCTAGGAAAGGTTGAGAAACTTTTGAGTCAATTTGAATTATTCAACGTAAGTAACGTTTTGAAGAGGGGTAAGTCGGGTGAACAGTGTTTGCAACATACAGCTGATACTATGGTGGAATATCAACCTTGCGACAGCATTGCTTAGTAAGTGCGATAATAACGGAATGTGATTCTTGCATCGTGTAGCTGCAGCATAGTGATTGTGGCATTCTCACATTTGCTGCCATGATATTGTCAGGGAGAATGTCTGCCGTGTCTGTGGAACGATTTGTTCATGGGAGGGGTGTTTGAGATGAAATAAAGTTTGCGTCAAGATTTCTGAAACCTGGTTGGTAGTGTGCGGAAGGATGACGGTGGAGCCAGTGAAATCTGTTGCAGCCCGACATTTAGTTCCACGTAAGACAAGATTTTCTGATGATTTCTCAGTTGGTTCATTTTAGATCCTGTATGTTGTCAAATACGTCAGCCGTCCATGCTGTAATATATCCTATTTCTTCTTTTAGATGCTCTGGCGACTATTAATTTTGTGCAAGTCTTTGACACGGCATCTATTCTGTTTAATGCTGGCACAGGGGCAACTCACTCCATTACCGAATCCCAAATTCTACAGTCATGCAAAGGGTCCATCATAGTATTAGAGTGAGTGAGTGAGTGAGTTGGGTTTAACGCCGCTTTTAACAGTATTCCAGTTATATCACGGCCATAGTATTAGAGCATCAAATAGCGTATTATAGAGGCCCAGCTTCTATTTATAGGTTGGTTGGTTGGTTGTTTTGTTGTTTAACGCCGCACTCAGCAATATTCCAACTATATGAAGGCGGTCTGTAAATAATCAAGTCTGGACCAGACAATCCAATGATTAATATCATGAGCATCGATCCACACAATTGGGATCAATGACATGCATCAACCAAGTCAGAGAGCCTGAGGACCCGATCCGGTTAGTCGCCTTTTACGACAAGCATAGTCGCCTTTTACAGCAAGCATGGGTTGCTGAAGACCTTTTCTACCCCGGAATCTTTTTTAGGACAGCGTATGATCCGGAGTCACTAAAAGCTTGGTGTTCCTTAGAGAACCGGCATCTTGTGTAGAAAATACGGTAACTGAAACACCAACACCCTGTTAACCTGGACACTACTGTATCCAGTGAAATCGTCTGTATAGTCAGATTTCCAGCTGAGTTACGAGTAATGTCACTTTAGAGCTAGATTGTGTTAACTAAAAACCATGTTCCAGACTGATGAGGTTCTGTGTACTTTCTGTTCAAGTTGTCCTTAAGTCCTAGCTCTTCTTACTTTCTACTGTGAAATAGTTGTGTAACACGACAGAGGTTGGAAAAAGGCCTTCTGTTGGCAGTATTTAGGGTCATGATACGACTGTTCAGTTTTCGGGTTTGTTGAAATACAGCAGTTCAGCCATTATTTGATACAAAATGTTGAAAACTTTTCAAATCAAATCAAATATTTTATTGACAGTTTTATTTGTCCTTAAAAAATGCCAGATTAGAGTGAATTGGCTCAATAAAACTCTACTAGAAGGTCATGTTTCGCTTCTTTTTTAATCTTCCAACCTTTTTTTTGCTTTCTTTAATCAAATTTGATCACTTCTTTACAAAATTAATTTGAAAATGTGGAAGGGAAAAAAGCACATTAGCTCTGACATATGACCTTATCTCATAGCAACAGTTTTGTAGAAGATAAAATGAAATGCTATTACCCATTACCTTCAGTCAGCATCAACATTTAATCAACATTGTGGCATGATTGTTTCAAATTAAATCTTTTTTCACAAGCTAACAAACAGAGTCACTCTTGTTAAAAGCATTAGACACTCCCTATTCACAAATTAAGCCCCGGGCAGAGACATTTGCAACTCTTTTATGGACTATCCATTTGAATATCCTTATAATTGATCAATAGTGAATAAAAACATTCTCCCAGTTAGTTGCATGCACTGCAACACCTTCCAACACTCTTCAAAACTTGCACAGAAAAGCTATTCTCAGAAAACTGGCATTGTACTCTGTTAGGCATCAAGTAGTCTTAATTATAGTCAACAGCATTGCAAGTCCATTTTCAATAAAATATCTAAAGAAAACAATAGATTAGATTTCCTGAGGAGAGTTTTAACTCTCTTACTGGTACAGTATGGTTCATTCTAGGCCCTTAAGTTCTTGAAAAATCAGAAAAGAGCGCAAATGCTTTCAGGCTCTTGATGTTAAAAGCCTCCACTGGTTTCCATGTTTTCTAATCCTATTGTGCATGTGTTGTTTGTGTCGGGCTACACTCTGCGATCTATAATGACATTTATCTTATCTCTTACTCGTCCAATTGTCAAATCGCCAGCACCAAGTTGGTAAACTGTTGTAATTAAGTTTAATGGACTGTAAAGATGCCTCTGTTTGAGCTGATCTTGTCGCAATCTGGTTCAATGAGAAAACTTCACTCGCTGGGTTTATGCATAGAATGCTTTTTAGTTGAAGGTGCCGACTTCGATTTATTAGACAAGCTCTTTGTGGGCGCTCATTATGATCCTTTGTCAACAATGATCCTTTGGACAGACAAAAAGCGAATTTTGTTTTTCTGCGCTGACATCCGGAGCCGTGTTGTATCAGTCTAGCGATCGTTAATCCTCGATAACGTGTTCATGTGTTCTGATGGCTGCGCTGTATTAAAGCAACCCCATTATCTGCCAAATTAGAAGCAATTGCCCCCTTGATTTCCAGATTTGAAAAGCTGTTTACAAGCCTTTCATCCTTGCTTTGCGCTTCTACAATCAATATCTACCATCGCATGTTTTACTTTTTCGCCAATTAATTATTGTTTGCAAACGTATCAGTGAGCTGCGTCTAAGCGATCATGAACAATGGCATGCCTAATCCGACTTCTTGTGAGCTGCTCGTGCGATTAATAACTTCTGATTGTGGGCTTAACTCCAAAGCCAGGTACGTGTGTTAGGTTGCCATGGCAACTTTTTGACAATTACCTGCATTGACATAAGGTTGGCAATCGGAGGGGAATGAAGTCACTGTGCTTGGCCTTTGGAAATTGGAAATATAAAGGAAACATTAAAACCGTGTTACTGAAATAAAACAAACGTGTAACTAGAAGAAAGACATTTGGGATGAATTAGGTTATTGTTATTCTTAGATAATCAATAAAAGATCTGCTTTGGAGGATATTAGCTCAGGAATCTAGGGACCTGTAATGTCGGTTTTAAAGCCGAGTTTGTCGCTGCCTGAATTGATTTGTTTGAAAATAGTCAGTACTTTGATTGATTTGTTTGAAAATAGTCAGTACTTTGATTAACTCTGTGGGATCATAAACAAACAGTAAAACCTTTGAAATGTTGAGCTACATTACATTAGACATATAAGCGTTAATTTGTTTTTGGTTTGCAAATCATAATTTTATGTTTATGAACAGTGGTAAATGTGGATCATTTTTATTACTTTGCGGAGCGAAGACCTTTTATGACCTGCAGCTAGCGACTTTGGGTATGGGGGTTAAATGGGTATTGAAGTCATGTAGGTTGGAGTATTGATGAGATACTAATGCGAGTATTAATGAGATACTAATGCGAGTATCAATGTATTTGTTGCTTGATATGGTAGGGATGTTATCTATGATCGGGAAGTGTAATCACAATATGGAAATCTCCCCAGGGGTATTTGCAAATGTCGTTTGAATGGCACTTGACAGTTTGGGTTGTTTGGTATGTTTTGATGGGCGGGTGAATACGGTGGTGAGGGACGGTGGTGAGAGACGTACTGTTCTCACTGAACTCAGGGTTTGGGGGACTGTGTATGTTGTGGAGGTTGTCCAGTCAGGCGTAAAGGAATTCTGATACCAGTACTGTAGTGGGTGGGGTTGGGACATTCTGTTGAACAGTCCGAAAGATTTATTCACAGAGCACTGCATTGAATGGTGGCGCTTAGTCATTGCTTCAGTTCTGGTCTATGAGAATGAACAGTTTAGTTTTGTTGGTGCTGTGTTGATATAGCTTGAAAGATCATAACTTTGTATGGGAATCATATTTTTATGAGGCAGGGTGCCCTTAAATGCTGATTGTTAAGGGGTGATGAGATTCATGTGTTGAACATGTCTAAGTAGAAAGCAATAGCTTAATAACTCTAAACATATTGTGGAAACTATGTATAAAATGTTGTCAGTCTTTGTGAGACATGATTTGACACATCATGATAGAATATGATTGAGATATATGAGATTTGTTGACAAATCTCAAATCAGTCAAGTGTTTTTAATCTCAGCCCCCATTCAGCCACGGTGGCCAGCCTGGCCCAAACACATTCCTGCGCCCAGGTGTCATTAATGAAGCTTGGCGTTCACTTCAACTGTTGAATAATAAAAAGTATATATCTTGAATGTTTCTTCGGTGTTTAACCTACATCTTGTTCTCCATTCACGCCCTTATGATTCTGGGCTAATCACTCCTGTTATTGTCAAAGAGGCCCAAAAATAGATTGGGTGGTCAGACCCGGGATTTGGTTGATTGGTCATTCACCAATGATATAGTGTGGAACGAAGCTCGTAATGTCAATCATTGTTTTGATTGGTCCAATTATTTACAGAATCCATGATGTGGTTTGAATATGCTGAGTTTGAAACCAACCCAAATCTTCTTTAAGCTGTCTGTCTCTATCGCTCAGCAACTCACCCAGTTACACAAGCAAGTTCCCAGTTATGCAAGATTAAACAAATATCTTTGATAGTTCAACAGGATGCTCAGTGCCTCTCAATGTCTCACTTGGTTGGGAACATGACAAAAATCTGACCCAACAGCTCTACCTGACCACTGCACACAAACACACACCATTACACACCACACCCTGACACAACCACACCCCACAGACCCACCACCCCAACACACTCACTCCCCACATCCCCTAAACCCCTAAACGCTCACACACCCATATACCACACACTCACACACACCCCTATCCCCACAGACCCACCACCCCGACACACTCACTCCCCACATCCCCACACAACCACACCCTACAAACCCACCACCCCTACACACTCACTCCACACACACACACACACACACACACACACACACATCCATACACCACACTCACACACAACCTCACCTGCTTCATTCACTCACTCCCCACCCCCCCACCCCCACACCCCCACCCCCACACCCCCATCTCTGTTTCAAAGGCAGAATGGTTTGCCACATCACATACAACTAAAATTTGTCTTAATGATCTTGATGATAGTATTCTTGACGACATTCATTCTATCAACCAATTTGCCTGGCCACAATTAGCAACAGGCTACAGTGATAAAGCTCTGAAACATGGCTGACAGAGACATGAAACAATGTTCACTCACTCACTCACTCACTCACTCACTCACATATACCAAGGTTTTAAGTCATGTGAGAGCTTAACATCAAGATGTTCCCTTAGTTTTCTATCATCTGAGAAATATGATATCCATATTGTATAAATTACTGGCTGGATGCTACAAAAAACCCTAAGCTTGTGGACTAACCTGTGTGACATTCTACCTCTCGGCCTGTTGTCCTTCTCATAATCTTGTCAAGCTGAACACTCAGTGAAAGAGTCTCTCCTCTAACATTCGCTCCGACAAGTTAATTCATCATGGTATGAATTTCCATAACATTAAGCCAGATCAGCGGGTGCTCGCTTTTGGGTCTTTACACCTGCATTCCAAGTTAAAATACCAGTAAATCTCCTTCCCCAAGCCCGAAGGTAGCTGTCTCTGAGCAGGGCCAAATTGCCTCTTTAACAAATTTATCTCACCTTAAACAAGGGACTAACAGCTAGAGCCTTAAGTGAATTTTAGTTCACCTGAAACGAACTTATAGCTTGAGGGAACCTTTTTCGCATCTTTTATTCACAAGCACACGCGGATAGCTTATTTGTGAGAACTGTCGGTTTATGTAGGTGCAGGAAAATTTCACAAGACCAGGGAGGCATGCGAGGGGTAGGAAACCAACCGTTTTGTTTGTAGCTGAAGATACAACACGTCTAAGGCAGAGGAGCTCCTACATGTGTTATTGTTGCAGTGTATACAGTCTGAAGCTGGCACCCCATTAGTCGGGGATGTCTGTGGAAGGGATGAGGAGATCGCTGGCAGTAATGTTTATTGTATCGGCGAATAGCTGGCTCTGATATATCCCATAATGCCCCTGGCACCAGTTGTCATGGGATCAATGGAGATATGCTACACATTCATCTAATTGATATCTATAGTCATGTTTAATTGACAAGCGGCAGTTTGAGACTATCAATTGTTTCATCGGATCCCAGTTGTGATGCAGAACACTGAGGTAAGTTGTGGCGTTTTGTTGGCAGTCGTATAGGCTACAGGGGTTCTGAAGTGTACGTCTTGGGAAATTATTCAAACTGAACGGGTCCTATGCTTTTTCTCTTGTGGTATTCTGGTCAGAAATGGAAAGAATATTATATATGTAAGGATGTTTTAGAAATAGTCCCAAGTACCCAATGCTCGTCTTTCAGGGATATTCTAAAGGTAATGTTGATTCAGAAATAGTCCCAAGTACCCATTGCTCATCTTTTTTGGATGTTCTTAGGGTATAGTATGCCCCAGTACCTAATGCATGTCTTCCATTAAAATTTGGATCTTTGAAGTTAATTAAAAAATACATTTTCATTCGCAAATTTCTGATAATTACAAATCATATTGTTATCATTTGATGGTATGTTAGCCAAACAAAATATTATTTCTGTCTCAAGATTGTCTGTTTATTATATAAAGATCACTTTTTCATGAATTTGAAATTCTAAGTAGCAGGATAGATCATTTGGATGCCAGTGTTAAAAGCTTTTGCCTCCCGCCCTCTCAGCAAGCTCAGTCTCAGAGTAATTTCCGGGACCGTCACCCTCGCACCCATGGACAAAGTGGTTTTAGTAATTTGTCTTTTCGCTACTAGGCAATCATACCATGTAGTTAATAACGGGAGATGTGGTTAATGCACGAGATTACACCTGGACCTCCTAGTGATCGGTGTGTAACGACGGATCGCCAGGCCCTCGCTGGGCTCGCAACTACCAGAGCCCATAGTCAATATACCCAGACTAGGGATACTATGGTTAGGCACTTTGATATGTTGATGCCTGCGATTTCATCTAGATAATCCTACTAATCTTGTACAAACACTCCACGGAGATTGTTTGTGGAAACGCGGATATCCAGGAGGTGTTTTTGTGTTGCACGGAAGCCATTGATAACTGGTTCAGGGAAGATACCAAGGCTGTGGAGTGGGGCTGGGATATTGTGATACGTACAGTTTGACCCTCATAAGGGGTAGGGTACATACTATTTGACCCTCTCAAATGGTGGGATGCATACAATTTGAGGCTGAGTGAGTGAGTGAGTTTGGTTTTATGCTGCTTGTAGCAAGATTCCAGCGGCTTCACACATTGTGCCCATGTGAGGAATATAACCCAGGTCTTCCTCGTGACGAGCAAACTAGGCTACCCCACCACCCCTTGAGCCTAATAGGGATCGCATATATACAATTTGACCCTCACAATGGGTGGGATACATACAGTTTGACCCTCACAATGTTTGGGATACATACAGTTTGACCCTCACAATGTTTGGGATACATACAGTTTGACCCTCACAATGTTTGGGATACATACAGTTTGACCCTCACAATGTTTGGGATACATACAGTTTGACCCTCATAAATGGTAGGATACATTCAATTGAGGCTAATAAGAGGTGGGATACATACAGTTTGACCCTCACAATGTTTGGGATACATACAGTTTGACCTTCACAATGTTTGGGATACATACAGTTTGACCCTCACAATGTTTGGGATACATACAGTTTGACCCTCACAATGGGTGGGATTCGTACAGTTTGATCCTCATAAGGGGTGGGTTTCGTACAGTTTTACCCTAAAAAATGGTGGGATGCATAGAATTTGAGGCTAATATCGGGTGTGATACCCTCAATTTAATACTCAGGGTGGGATATATATAGTTTGACCCCCATGAGGGGTGGGATACATGCACATTTACCCTCACAAGGGTTAGGATAGGTACAAATGGACTCTTCACAAGGAGTGACACATACAATTTGACCCTCAAAAGGTTTAGGATATATACAATTTGAAACTTATGATAATACAAATGTTTTGTGAGTTTATTTTGTTGGCTAACTAAAATTCTCATCTTGAACTCGCCAAATTTTTCTGAATGTTTTCCTTCAGAATTTTCACACAATTACTCATACCTCCCAAAGTTATCTTCAGTCAGTTCAGCATTTGTTTTGTTGGAAAGTCACCGGTGAAGTTAGCCGTTTCTGGAGACCTATCCCACCTACTTGGCAAGTAGTTACACCAAGGGATATTTACACAATTTCCCCCACTTTGATGAGCTTTGCCTTTGCTTGTTTATCATTGACAGTCGTCCATAGCGCCATTAACAACCTGCCACCCTCTCGGCCATAAACACCATCACCCATTACCTCTCTGCTGAGCTGTGAACCGGCCTTATAACACAAACACACACAACTGGCTGTCCCATTGCTGTCAGCTCCTGCATGGATTTATGACTTGGGGGGTCAGTAGCAGGAATATCTACTTAGGATGTTGTTGAAATGTATGTGGATGTGTTATTGACACCCCTGTGAAAGAAGATGCTCTGGTGATTGTGACATGTTGTCGTTTTACGAGAGAAAAAAAAAGGAAAAAAAAGAAAAGAAAAGATCTTTTATTATAATGATTTATTCTTGAGCAGAATAGGCCTGCAGTACTTGAGGATGTGCTGACTTGGTTGATGCATGTCATAGATCCCAATTGCGTGGATCGATGCTCATGATATCAATCACTGGATTGTCTGGTACAGATTTGATTATTTACAGACCGCTGTCATGTAGCTGGAATATTGTGGATGTACTGTGGATGTATTTGAGGATGTACTTGAGGATGTACAAGTTACAGTGTGACCTGGTTGAGTGTGGGTCATCATACCTTTTGAGGATTGTTGCTCATGCTATCAACCACTGGTTGGCTTGGTTCAGATGCTCATTTACAGGCTACTGTATGTATTTGGAATATTGATGACTAGCAAGAAAAACATCAACTCAGTCAATCATTTGGGTTTAATCAAAAATGTTTTGTTTGTATCAATCAATCCATCAATCAATCAATCAATGGCTCACTCACTCACTCACTCACTCACTCACTCACTCACTCAGTTAAGAGGCCATTGAACATGTTCATATATCACATTGTGAGTTTCACTCCGGATTTTAGATGGATTTCAAATGATTACGAACTATTTTGGACCTCCCTGTGTTATAAATACAGCTGTGAAATGAGAAATAAGTTTTTACTTGGAAATTACTTTGTATTTGATATTGATGTAATAAAGCTCATCTGATATCAGGTTCTCTGGTCATGACATTTGTACATGATCTATATAAAAATGTCATGATTGCAATCTTTTGTAAAGTCAGTTTTTTTTTAATCTGAACTGTAATAAATAGTCCATAAGCAAGGTTAAATGGAAATGAATTTTCATTTTGGATGTACAGTAATTGACAATAAAATGTCAACATAAATGAGTTTGTTTCGTGAGCTCATTCACTTCCATCAGAGAAATAAGTTCAATATTTTTGTGCTTATGAAGGTTTAAACAGTGTGCAAACTGTAAATGCATTTGCAGTGTATTTATTTGGAACTACCATATTCGACATAATACGCGCCCGGGGTGCTCTCAAAATTAGAAAAGGGGTGATCTGATTAGAATATTATTTGGTGAAAAACAAGAGTTGAAAGATCGTAAATGTCATGGTTTATGCTGACAGCTTATATGACAGATGTTTTTTTCCAGAATCTAATTCCCCATAATTAAGGATGCATATAACACACATATTATACACAAATAAATAAGTCTTGTGTACTTTGATCAATCGGAAGGGGTGCTCATTGGGATTGTTCACTAGCCAATATATTAACAAATATCACTGTGGGCACTTATTAGATCGAATACAGCAACACAAAAAATACAGTTGCAGTCTGAAGAGAGGTTTGTTCCAAAGGATACATTGTTATTTGGTATTGTTTGTGTGGCTATCTGACACATTGTGGAAGACGAAGAAGGATGACATGGAGTTTGATATCAATATGGTCGTCAGTATCCACTTTTAGAATGTAAATTATCTATACAAAGTCATTAAGTTCATTGTATAGCCAAAGGTATTGTGTTTTGTTGTGAAAGTGAAAAGGTATATTTGAAACTGATTAAATTCTTCGATATATCATGCTCTGTAGAAACATGAAAAGTTTGAAAGCTAATGTTAATATTATTTTTATGTAATGTTGAGCTATATAAATGACTGTAACATTTAAATTAATTCTCTCTCTGGAAATTTACAATAAATTTCTTTTTTCAATATATGTCCGTACGGTAATATCTATTTTTATCTAAAATGTCAGCTTGTCATAAAGAGTTTTTTAGCATGGTGTCTGATTTGAATTGGACCTTCATTTAACAATGATGCACATCCGATTATATTTGAGATTTGAAGCCAGATCAATATTTCAGTTGGTATGTAGACAGGAAATGCAGGATATTTGGGCAGATATTTGAAACCTGTGACTAACTGCGATGTAAGACACTGTCCCAGATTGACCCGAATAATTAGTGTTGTCACGTTTGATCGGTGCAGCGCGAATTCACATGTCATTAATTCCAATTGTGTGGATCGATGCTCATGATATTGATCACTGGATTGTCTGGTCCAGACTCCATTATTTACAGACCGCCGACATATAGCTGAAATACTGGTGTGTTGTGTAAAACAACACTCACTCACTCACCTACTCACTCACTCACTCACTCACTCACTCAAGGAACAGGGCAAACCTTTTGAGGGTACGTACATTGCAATATGGCTGTCTGAATGTTGGCACAATTCGAAGCGCAACCTTCTTCATCACCCTTTCCTCCATTTTGTCATCTTCCATGATAGGAATGGCATACTGAAGAAATCATTGCCCAGAATTTGCCAAGATGGCATCCCAGTTCATTTCTTGCATTTGTGCCATGACGCCTGTCTTTTCCATGCAGATAAGTAATAGGATTCAGAAGATACCCGTAATACCTGTGTCATCTCGGTGTTAAATTGTATTTGTCAGTCAGCATCAAGTTTTTGGGTCCAAGGCTTGCATTTAGATTACATTTCCTCTGTTCGCCACTGTGCCAACGCACATTTAATTCCTAATCATTGCTGAAATATCCCGTTTTTGCTCATAATACACGTATAATGATCCTGGGTTTGGAAGACAGCTTTGTTGGGGGGATATGACGAGGCTTGTGTCAACCCTGATCCTGACAGGGGACTTGGTGTATAATGTTGCAGGGCTTACGGTGCTTCGGGGGACTCGTGCAGGAATTCTACTGTTCTTTGTAGTCTCCTTCTGCAATGAAGAATTTACAGGGGTAGCTATTTCGGATACAGTGCAAATTTGACGAAAAGCCATCTGTCATTGTGTATGAATAGGAGGCTTACTGCTACAGAAGTGGTGTTAGCCGTCTGACACGATGTATTAATCATAATTAATGGATTATGGGAACACTGATGCAGGAGGGTTGCTGGGGATCGTCCTGGCCCTAAACCAGGTTAATTCAGAAGATATTCGTCAACATTTCCCACACTTCGAGGATTACTGTCGGCTTTGTGATTGTTGATTTATGCGTCTGCTGCGCGCTGTATTTGCAGCTCTCAAGACAGGGAGGTAAGAAAAAGGCATTGTCTATCAAGACAACAGCAACAAAGGTCTGAAATGGGTGTCAGATGCGATCTGGAAACTCTGACAACACAACAGAGCACCGACTCCCAATGTCTTGTGTGTTTACACTAGAAGCATTATGGGGATGATTTACCCATAGCTTTACTTCATAAACGGGGGATTCTCTCCTCTGCTGCTTGGAGAGTTCTCTGTTGCTGGGTAACCCTGGATGCTCTCCCCTGTCTAGGCTGAACACCGTGTACAAAGTCACAGCCGCTCCCTTGGAGTAATCAGAAAAGGACAGCTTGGTCCCTATCATAGGGTGTCGGTCATCAGTGGTAGCTCCGCAGTGAAGGCATGCTACTTCCTGTCACGAAAAACTGTAAGGACACAGGATTGATACACATTACTCCAGCGCGGATAGTCGATGTGAATTAACTTGTGTCTGCTGTCTGCTGGATTGTTTTTCTTGGATTTTAAGGTAGATTTGTTTCTGATTATATATTTTATTCAATTTGGAATATGATTTGTGTTAAAGACTTAAGGTCACAACTTAAAGGTTTTTTTTTGGTTAATTGGCCTTGTGATTGGTTGAAAAATTGTAGCCCCTAACAGCTGAGATTGCTTTTGCAGCAGAGTTCACGTAACAGCCTTTGAAGAAAAACTATCAATTTGATGCTTTGGATTGATGGAGGAATAACTATCTGCAAAGCTTGATTCCGTTTGATTTTGAATATGGTAAAAATGATTTTCGTAATTGGATTCCAAACCAGTTTCAAATCAAATAAGATTTCAAAAGAATGTTTTATTTGAAATTTCAAAAGCAATGATTCAAATTTGGAAAAAAAAAGCTTAAGAGGAAATGTGTCCCACTTTGATGTTCCGAACTGAGTGAAACAACATTAATCTGTAGTTGTAGCTCTAACGCCTGCGTCAAGGGGACATTTCGTGTTTGATTATGTTCGTATCAAGTCGTAATTCCTCGGCGGAGACCGAAGGCAAAATTCCATGCACAGGCAGAGGAAAATTCACTTTTTCAGTACCGTCTATGCGATGGATTATGTAAATTAGTCGAGTCTCCATTATCGGCTCTCTGTTGATCCCAGCATGCATCATGAATCTTAGAAACCTCCCCGAGAGATTATTGGGATTTAGGCACCCCTACATCTGAGGCATTTTGTGTGCCAGAGAGAGGCTCGGTCACAATACATCCAATTGGATATGGATTAAGGAGATGACAGTCTTCTTTTTAGCACTAAGCGCTTGGAATAACAGGGGATTTGGCGTCCCATGTGGTAAATTTGATTAATTTTGTGAATGCACCCAAAGGCATTCGACTTCAGAGATTTAAGGGATTGTTGATGGTCCATTTGGTAAGAAAGTGTACTTTTTCAAACATTTATATAGCAATTGGTGCCTGGCAGAAGCGAGCGCTTTCGGGATAAACCTCTTCCTGATTGAAGCATTGGAACTGGGCAGCTTTAGAATGGAGGTCATTATTACAAGTGAAACAATTTGTCATTTGGCTTTGGGATTTCTTGAATCCCGACATAGATGTAGCATATTTTTTTCACCCAGTTTCCTAAGGGATGTATGTCAATGGTAAGTTAATATATTTTTACAACCTTTGATGTTTTTGTTAGTGTATAATGTTCACTGTGTGTTATACCTGAGTTGCCACATCCAAGTGGGAAGTTTGAAGGGTGATAGTTGCCAGTATTTCATGCTTGTTGGAAGGGGTTGAAATGGTGATTGAGTGGCCAAAATGGCGGCTTGGTATGAATATTACTTGGATGGTAGACCCCTGGGAAGTCCCTCTGTATGCTAAAACTGGCTCAAATGGTGTTTCATCATATCCAAACTCATTTCTCATCTTGTGATTCATTGGTTTTCCTGGCCTTGAAGTGAGTGAGTGAGTCAGTGTTTATAGTCACATCGGCAATATTTCAGCCATATCGTGACTAATGCAATTAATACATTAAGAAAACATTGATTTAGACTATATATAAACCTGTCAGTAAAGGACAGTAAAATTACAAGACTTATCACAGATCCTGGCCTTGCAGGATGCCATGGTGGAGGTGTAACTGTCATTCCTTTTTGCTCAATCCAGAATATCAAAGATATTGCCCTGCAATACTAAATAACCTCGGCAAGCCAATTTATATACCCTGATGTTGCCTAGCCTTTGATATTTACTTCTGTTCAGACCAAGGGTACTCCATCAAATAAAAATATCTTAGTTCCACCAAACAAAGGCTTACAGGCTCTCAAACATACATTTGTGAGATCTCTGTATCAGCACAATGTGCCTTGTTTGCCCAGTGTATCAAAACTCGGTCCATACGTGTCAACGTTTTTTCCTTGAAAGGGATTAACATTTTTGGAGGGTGCATTGTCTCTAAGCAATGAGCTTGATTGTGTGTGTTGGACATTGAGCCCCGATAGGCTATAGGAGGGTTATTAGTAGTGAAATACCTTATCGGGAGCATCAGAGCTGGGTGTGCACTATGGGTAAGGAGAAGCTCAAGAAGGTAATTGAGGTGGCAAGTATCATCTTCATGTCATTTCTCCCTGCGACTCCTCCGATCTTGACATTCAAATCCCCCAGCAAACTGCAGTACAAGCCCAGACATGGGTAGATAGCTGCGTTGAGAGAGCATGGCGCGAGCAGGGGGCAGATCTAGGATAACTACGGCTCATCATTACTTAATTATCCCAGCATATCTCCAAGCAGGTGATAAAATACCCTGACATAACCAAGGTGCTCTAGATACAAGTGAATTTCATAACCTGACCGGTATGACTTATTGATGGACTTGGTTGGTAACCCAAGCATGGATCGATTGGCTTCTTTCACTCAGAATTATCCCCGGATTTGAGATTTGACAACAAAGCAGATAAACCCGCTTGATATGGTGCAAGCTTCGTGAAGCCTTTAGGGCACACTGAAATGCTCCGTCTCAAGCAACATGTCTTCCTACAAGTCACTTGCACGGTTTTGAGACAATTTATTTGTAGTTAGGCAGGTGGTGAAGTGTTTCTAGGAGACCCTGAACGATTTGAGCTTTGCGCTGAGAGCTAGCTGTAATTTTCCTTGTCTCAAGGACGATGCATTTCTCTCCGAAATGGTTACTGGGATCAGTTTAAACGTAACGCTCCCCACCCGATCGATTTTATGGTTGTGATGTGAAAAGATCCAGATATGTAATTGTGCTGAACGCACCCTTTCGTATCTGACATGGAAAATTGAATTTTGTGAAATTTATGGAATATTTATTATGTGGTTGCTGTGCAACAAAAAAGAAGCTGAGGAATTGGAAACTGTTTTTATGATTACATTGGAAAAGTTGTGCGTTATTTATTGTCCCATAATTTGTCATGGTTGTTCGTAATAGTGTGATTTAGGTTGCAGGTTGCGTGAAAGTTTTGTAATAAAACTACCCTAAAAACACCCAAATGAACTTGTACAAATTTAAAATGAACTAGTTCAATTTTTAAAAAAGAACTTTCTTATGAACATGAATAGATTTATGGAAAGGTGTTTCAGATTTCACTATCAATAACCATTTGTTAAAACGGGAGAAACATTGTGTTTGTGTCTGGTGATGAGATTGCCATGACATGGTAAGACAGTTAAGCTTTTGGCTTAGCTTTCATTCAGTTGTAACAATATCCTGGCAAAGCTATCTTTATTAATTAGTTTGGATGTTTTTGTGAGTGCCTTTAGCCATGAGAGAATATCGTGTGTGTTTCATGGGGATAAGTTTCACAAATGACAGAACCTATTTGCCAATACCTATATTTATTCTTGAAATTTACTTTTTATGATTTACGTTGTAAAGGTCAAGCAAAGCTGTGTTGTACAAGATTACACGGGGAGGAAAGTATCACGTAAATAATAGAAAATAGAAAGTTTCTGCTAAAAGCAGAGTTGATTGTACAATTCCGACTATAGCATGTGCTTATGATATCACTATAAAATAGTGATGATACCAGGTGTCCGCGAAAACAGCATATCCTGCCCCACAGGTGTCACCCATCACAAACACATGCAAGGGCAGGTCAATTATAAGTAGGCCACAGTAAATTAATTTTTAGATTTTATTCCCCATAATTGAAACAATATTTTCTTCTTTAGATTATTTTTTTAACAAGTTGTAATTCACATGAAGCATAAATGTTTGATTGAACTATGTTTTTAGTCAAATCCATCTAAAATATATTTAGGGAACAGACATTGCAGTTTTCTCCTTCTGTAGGTGCTTGGCAACCATTAAATGATAAGACGTGATCAGGTTTGGTGAGAGGCAGACAGGGAAGAGAATCTAGTAATTAATTGGGGGGGCATGGGTGGCCCAGTCCTCAATTCGCTGTGCAGAGTTGAGACCCTTGGGCACACCAGAAACCTAAGATCGTAGGGATCGAATCCTGGTTCAGCCGGATTATGTTTCTAGGTTTGTTAGCATCATACCCATACTGGTGGGTTTCACCAACTGGTAATCGTCTGTGTCCTGCATCACTGTGGGCTTTCCTCCTGACACACCATGAAAACCGAACTCAGTCACTTATAATTAATTTCTTATTGCTGAATCAAGTATCTTATCAATGTTACGTGACCCATGAAGATCTCAGGTAAAATAGGTCTTCAGCAACCCACGCTTGCCATAAAAGGCGACTATGCTTGTCGTAAGAGGCGACTAACGGGGTCGGGTGATCAGGCTTGCTGGCTTGGTTGATGCATGTCATCGTATCACAAGTGTGTGGATCGATGCTCATGATGTCAATCACTGGATTGTCTGGTCCAGACTCGATTATTTACATATCGCCGTCATATAGCTGGAATAGTGCTGAGTGCGACGTTAAACAACAAACCAAACCAAAATTAAAAAATCAATGTTATGTACAAATATATAACAATTATATTGTAGATCTTGCTGTTTTAAATAATAAATATAGGTTGCCTAAGGTCGTAAGTGTGACACTAATTTTTGTGTTTTTCTTCTTCTTTAATTTCCATGTCATTTACAGATGTTGTTTGGATAATAGTATCACTGTCATCTGTTGAGTTAATTCTTTCTCTTGGTGATTTGATTCTTAAGCAAGAAGATCATTTAATGCTGATTCATGTTTGTTGTTTAGAGTGGTATTTTTGGAACAAATGTAGAAGGGATATGTTTGGTTGGAGGTATGTGGAAAACTCTATGCAGATAGTACAAGCTGAGTTCAGTCTAACATCTTGTCGGCTATTCTCTTACTGGCGACACTGGGATTGACTGACTTTGAACAATTTGTTGACAAAAGCCCGTTCAAGTACTTTGCATGCTTTTGTCATATGATACATTTGTCGAGTTGTCGTGTTCTCCACGTTAGTGTGAAATTCCTCCATTGACAGACATGTGAAACAGGTTGATCTTACGAGGCTTTTATTAGGCTGATGGCTGTATGGGTTTAACAATTGAGATTAAAAGTTAATACTCAGCGTGGGGTCGAGGTCCTTCAGACTTACAATGGGCAGTAAAGCAAAATAGGGTTTGAGGTGGATTAGAATAGTCTTACGTCCAGTGTATTTGTTGAGTGTTACTCATGTCTATAAACCTTGCGCTCTTAATAAATTTGTGTGAGAGCGGAGAAAGGTATTAGCGAGGACACAAGTGCATTGTGATATTAAGAAATGACTCATGCGCTGGCAAGTGAGCTTGCGATTTGCGACCATATTGACTTTTGTCTTTGCGTTTTCATACCCTGGGTTGGAATCTTAAGGGCCTTTCTTTCAAGTGATCGTAACAGGGTGTCAAGGAAGAACGCGACAGGGGACAATATGGCTGAGTTTTATGACAAAACACCTCTCCAACGTTGCTAGGTCTCGTTGGAGATCTCCCATTGATCGTCATTAAAGTGAGAGTTGTAAGTGTCGGTGCCCACAGCTCTGTCAATCTTACCCTCGCTAAAGGGCTGCTCTCAAGGGGCAGACAGATTATGAAGCAGTGTGCGTGAAATTTGAACAAGTCCCAAGCGTGGAGTGAAAGTAGTCGCTTCTATGAGCCCAGCTTAATTCAGCCGAGAGGGACAAAGTCCTCCTCCTCCGGTTGTGGCTGGTGATTCTGGTCCTGCCTGGCATTTTAAGATTGGCACTTAAACAACCACTATTCACGTGAATTGGTCGCCCGGACAACTGATGCCCCCACCCAGCATTGACAAAAAATTTGAATATCGCCATAAACACCTGGGGAAGAACACAGGGTTTATGACAACCAATTACAGAACAAAACTACCGTATTATCCGAGCCGTTTATTGATCAGGGGTCTGAACTTGCCCATGAGCCATCTTGAGAGTGTTAGATGTGTTCTTCTGTTAAGCTGCCCCTCTTTACTCCCCATGGGGGCCCATCCAACTCTCTTATCAGCCAATAGAACAAGAGAGGCTACCGGGATAAGGTCCTTGCCAGGCTAATGCGCTGTTTGGAAGACCTCTTCAGTTCTCCAGTTTGCAATAGGTCATTAAATTACAAGCTATCTTCATAGGAACTGGATTAGGCAGGTAGCTATGTTAGTTTAAGATTTACACCTCCACAGACGAGTGGTCATAAACGGATAAGCCCTCTTGAAATTTACCAAACATTTCAGAAGGAAAATCCAGTGGATTTCTCCCCTCCAGTATGTCCAGGATATAGATGAGCGGGGCAATTTACAAGTAGTGGGAAGAAGTGATTGTTGTTGGTTGTTGGTTGTTGTTACCCGAGGCTGGATACTGTAGAATCTGTCTCCCAATGTTCTACCCCCTGGGATGGTATGGACTTCGAAGCTGACAACTTTGCTTTGTTAGAAGAGTCTATTCTGGAAACATATCTTGTGCTGTAGATCAGGTAATGATGACATGATTACATAGTCAGATGCTTATGGAAGTCCATGTTCTTTGATCTGCTCAGTTTCAGGAATATTTTTGCATGGCAACAGAACATGTTTCTATGGTGTAGTCTCTGTTAATGTGTTTGTTCCTAATGCAGAAAAATCTTGAGTTTGATTCCATGCATACAAATTGTGATGCTGATATTTATGAAGATGATATAAAATCTTCGGGGGCACAGGTGGCCCAGTCGTCTAAGGCGCCGCGATTCACTGTGCAGAGTTGCGTCCCTTGGGCAAGCCAGAAACCTATGATTGTGGGTTTGAATCCCGGTTCGCCCCGATTATGTTTCTAGGTTTGTCAGCACCATACCCATGCTCGTGGGTTTCACCGAAGTGGTAAACGTCTGAGACCTGCTTCACTTCGAACTTTCCTCCCACATTAAGCTGACACGCCCCGCTGATATAAGTGGAATACTGTCAAAAGCGGCGTTAAACCCAACTCACTCACTCACTCACTCACTATAAAATCTTCATATGTCAATCTGTATGCTCTCGTTTCATTCCCCTTTATCTTAATCACTCTGTGTATGTTTCATATGATTCTTAATGTGAAAGTATCATTATTAACAATGTCTGAGGTATATTTGACTTATCCAAAAAGCATTCGAAAATCATCCTCATCTGGGAAGATCAAGGTGCAAATAACATGTGATGTCTGATTAAGATCATAAATCTGATGTGACCTTTTCAAAATCATATTTCATAGCCAAGGGAAACTGACAGCAATTTCAATTTTGCAAGGTATGAGGTTTATTATAAAATTGACGAGTTAATGCAAGCCCGATGCCTGATAGAAGCGCTCTTCACATCAAGTCACTGACAGCTGCACGGAGTGATAAAACACACATGTTCCCCTTGATTGGTGCACACAACGTTTCCGCCATCATGTAATCAATTTGTGCATGTGAGACGCATGTTGCTACACATATTGTAATGTACAAGATTGCATGAACACACCGAACATGTCATCGCAGAATGAACCAGACATGTACCCTTCTAACATGCCTGTCTTGTCGTTTATGTATAGGTGTCCCATCTCATGATGGGTTAACACTGCATAGGGTTTCTGCAGCTTTTGGAGCCATCTTGCTCTGATCAAGGAGTTGGATTGTTAACAGCCCTTCTTTCACCTTTAATGTTTAGATAAATACACGGTGGTAATTTTGACTGTTTATTTTAACAGTTTACTCCTAAAAATACCATTCTCCAATAATTGTTGATTCTGGCTTCCTGACATAGCAGCTCATTAGACAAAATGTGAGGTCTGTTTTTTCTCCCCTGAGTTGTTTGTTTCTGGACCGAGTTAATGGATCCATTGCTGCTTCTTGCAACCTGAGTCACCTCCCTTGAATCCCTCAAATGTGAGTTGTCTCCCCCTGTGTCATTTTTTTGTAGTTCTTTTTCTTGAACAATTGAAATCAGTCTGCAGCTTTTAAAGATTAATTCAGGACCTACATATTGGATAGAAATCATTTGAAAAGGGTATTTCATGCACCTTGATATTCTTTCATTGTATTAAGAATTTTGTGTCGTTGGAATCTTTGGTCTTAAAGGTTGTTTACATTACATGATGTTCAGTCAAGGTATGGAATATTTAGATGGAATTGGAAATTTCTATTTTAGAAGCTTTTTTTTATTTTACAGTGCAACATAAACATCTGTTTTTATAGCCACGAAAATGAACTACCTATTAAGAAAGTTTTCAGGATCATGTGATCTTTGCAATCCCCCAAATCCCCCATGCAACATGTTGAAAGATGTGTTTTCACGTATGTATAAGTAGAGTACAGATATCCCAGATCGCATCCGTAATGTAAGTCACATTCCCGCATGTTCAAGCTTATAGAGGCTTTTTCCCCAACCGACAGCAGGATATATACCGTAGTTGTCGTATTAACCGACCTGCTCCTATAAGTGTCCCCTGACCAACTTGTAGCCATATCTTAATGTAATCTTTATAAGTGCTCCTGTATAAGACTAAAAATTTACATGACAAACCATATTTTCTTGTGTGTGTTAAACATTTTTAACCGTAAGCAGAAGTGCAGAAGGGGGAAAAATTGCTGAGTAACTATTATAAAAAAAGTTTTAGTTTGATCAACGTTTGAACTAAGTTTGTTCACTACCGCTCGATCTCTGAAAACAAATTTAACGTGTGTCTTGTTTTAGCACCCCACTTTTGACACTTTTGTCAACGAATACAGTACATGTGTTTGGCATAAGTCAATTAAACTAGATACACCTAGTGCATGCACTTGTAGATTGATGAATCACTCTGTTCGCTGCTTAGACAGCTGCAAGGTCAAGGTCAGAGGCATCGGAAACGAGCCACAATTGCAGGTGTGCACCTGACTGAATCAGAGGTGAAATATTGCAGAACTTATCCGAGGATTCAAAAGTGTGAATATGTAATGAATGGACAGATATGTACAGGATAGCCATGATATATATATCCCAGGTGCCTGTCACATATGGACACAAAGCCTTGTTGTGGAAGACCTTTGACGTTTGTGGCTTACAACCAGACATTGAAAAAATTGTTTTGTTGACTTCTGTGCAAGTTTTTGTTATTGTTAACACCATATTTTTAAGAGAAAAAGCTTTGTATTAAAATTAATCCACTTATCTTTCAGAGTTGTAAATATTTATTTCAAAAAAATGTAATCCTTGCAAAAGTAAATAGTAAAAAGATTCAGGAGAAAGCTACTTAACTTTGTGTAGATATAAACTACTGTGAGAGGCGGAGGAGGGGACATTCAGGGTCTAAAAGATGTTGATTTGAATTATAACCACGTTCTTAACATAATGCTACAATGCGGCCGATTGTCAGTTAAAAGTGTGTAAAAAATATGACAGAATGTTAGATCAAGTCATTTAAAATGATAACACTGGTCCCTGGGGAAATAAACATTTATTTTACCATCTTAAGCTCGAAACACAAGGCTGGTTTTGAATAAAGAGTGATTAGTGTTGAAATGAGTGAACTTTTAAATATTCTGGAATATTGACGAGATATTCTAGAATGATATGGTATGATGATGTTGACAGTCGAATGGCGGTTTTAGAAATAGTGGTCAGCGCGATGTTTGATTGCTTGACAGGCTCTGCCAATGTAATAAAGCTGTGACAAATTGGATAAATATTTCACTCATTTTTTTCTGGTTTGGGCTTGAATGGTTGGCAGTCATCACCATGTAATTGAATGGGAACTTGAGGTGTGTCTACTCAGATTCATATCAGTAGATGGCATGACCTGCTTCTGTTATTGTATCCAATGGTAGCCAAAATGTCTTTAAGGTATTTGGCATGCCAGCCAGTCTTTCTGGATGAGTGTCCCTTTAACACAATCAGTTATGACAGTTGTTTAGGCCAACAAGGGAACAAAACAAGTTATTACACTTTTACTTGTGTAAATTTCCATCAAGACAGTCTTGTTTAAAAAAATTAATGTGAATTTCTAAGGGTAAGTGTGTTGATTTTGAGTCCTGGCTGCATTTTTGTTTATGAGAATTCTGATGGCTAAAGGGAGACAACTGGAAAATAATTTATAATTTTTTTATTTTGTGGTATATGTTTTTTTGTCTTTCATTGTTATAATGGCAAACAATTCATACCATGTTAGCAATTCTTTGGGTCAACGTTGTTGATCATTCTTGTTGAGGTTAAATTATTCATCGACTTGGTGTGCAAATATTGTACTTTAATTTATCTCAGAAGAGATGGTCTTTGCAAAAGTAAATATTTGATATATTTATGCATATTTCCTATAGTTTTCTCAAATATTTAAAGCGTTCTTATCAACGCATCTCTCCACCAATAAATTGCATGATGTTTTGGCTCTGTTGTTCACATGCACTAAATCAGTGCATTTACATAATACATAATGCTGTGGAAGAATTCTTCTTAATGGATACAATTGGGATGCCAGGAATTCTTAACATTCACACAGTCACTTTGAAGAACTCTCTCGTACCAAGAAAGGCCCTTTAAGTTAAACAAAGGGACGTAACTCTGCATGTTTTGTTCACCAGCAGTTCAGCAAACGGTTGGATTTGGAAGTAATGAGAATTTTAAAAGTACATCAGATTACAGACATTTAAGACCAAACTTTGAAATGAAAGGATTCTTTTTGAAAGAAGTATCCTGTATATTCTCATTTGAAAATAATTCCAGGAATTGCTATCATCTTGTGATTTGACCTTGAATTGGCTCAAATGGACTACTGATTAGAGAATTTTTTTCAATGTCCTTGAACACTCTTTTCCTTTTAGTTGTTGAAAATATTTATGAGACAATGTGCCTTGTAGGAAGTCATAGTTTTTTAGTGAAGTTATTTAGAAGTGTTAATGGAGCTAGAAACTAATTGATGGAAGAGGGGCTTTTAAGTAAACGACAAGATGAATCATCGACAGCATTCACTACCATTGAGTATTCAATCATTTGGTGTTGCAGTTTTTGTGAGGCAAATATCCCTTGAAACATTCTCTGAAAGACTTGATTTTTTTCGACACTAGCAGTTCTCTTGATCAAGTTTGATGTGTAATTAGAGTTGTCTGTATGAGGAGAGGGCAATTCATTTTACATGATTGTTTGGCTTAAAAATCATCTAAAAAAGTAATACCTTCTCTTTCGCAAAGATTTTAATCTGTTTGTCTGGTGTTCATAATATTTTTACTAAGAATTAAAAATATTTCTCGATTCGGGTAATTTGTATGAGTGGGAAAAAAAGTGATTTATTTCCATTGATTTTTCTCTGAAGAAACTCTGATTTATTGGTCAGGGTGAGTTGGAGAAAATGATACATAAAAACAATCCTTTCAGTCTTATAGAGTTGTCATTCAATATTGTAAAAAACATGTTTTGGGTGTGTGTGCAAATTTGAACACTTTGCTAAAAAAAAATTGTCATTTGATTAGAAAGAACTTTTTTTGTATGTTTCAAATTCAGTTGGAAATTGTCATGGTAATATCATGTAGCCCAGTTTCTTATTTAGCGGAGATAAATTGCTTCAGGTTGAAAATGGATTAATGACAGAAAGAAAAACAATATCAATTTCTGTAACAGAATAAGCTGGATGTCTCTAAGCTAATGTGTTTGGACTGTTTCTATGGTTACCAAAAATAATTCCTCTGATTTAAAAACAACAACTTGTGTGGATACTGGATGTACGACTAGTAAACACATGTGAAGGGACTCAGTTACCTTCTTTTTCCATCCTTGAACAAGTAAAGCATCATATTTTCTAAGCTAAGAGATTTGATATTGTCTTTAACATCCTCAGAGGAAAAGAGATCAATTTTGTTTTTTTGTTTTTTTGTTTTTGAAAAATTGGTAATAACTTTCAATCTCATGATTGATCAGCTTCAATTAATTGAGATTTATCTGCAAAAATTTAATATCTTTGACAGCATTAATAATTCGCCCTAAAATAATTGATGAAAGTTGAATTTGAAATTCCGAGCATGTCACTTATGTTTTTTAGGTGAGGAAAGTTTTAACTTTAAGACCACATTTATCAACTTAATCGGATTGGAAAGGAATAAGTTTTTGTCCGTCTTAAGATAACCCTTTCTCATCCTTATGTAGGAAAGGTCCAAGGATGTTTATCACTGGTTCTTGCAAGACAAATTAAGTCGAACAGTCGAGGAGAAAATTAACGTTAAAAAAATGGATGTGGTCCAAAAAAGGTTTCTTAGGAAACTATTGATTTTGATTGGAACTTGCACTGAAGTTTCAACTTGGAAAATGTTAGCATTGCCTCCTAATGTCATAATTAGCTATTTCCCTCTATCGATTCATATTCGTGAAAATCAATCTCGTTGGACACCGCTTGCCTTGCACCGAAGGTTCTAATGGAGAGAGCATACAAGGTGTTGGGTCTTGTTATTCACCATTGGCTTCCAATCAATTCCGTCGTAGGCTTTTTCAAATTTATGCCAGCTCCTTTGATCAGTGAAATCGTTCATTGATCTTCAATGTCGGAGTTAAAATAGAGGAAACACGCAGAAGCGAAACCTTGTTTGGAGCGCAGGGCTGTGTGAAGATAGGTCATTCCTGGAGGATCGTCAAGTAATCGGGGACAACAGGGAATGGTCTTTTATTGGTAATAAATTGCTCCTTCCATCCTAACACCATCGTGGAAGAGGAAATGAACCTTGCATCGACAAACGCGTTATTTGCGGCATAAAATGACATCTTTAGAAGATGATGGCTTCTGAGGAAATAAAAATGGCAGTGGAAATAACAAGGCCATTTTCCCAGCTCTGGTTCATCACAGTGTGTGTGAGAGTGAGTGCTGGGGGAGGCAGGGAGATGGATGGGGGTAGTTTGTGGAGCACATCACTTTGCACAGTTTGTTTTGGTGCTTTGATTTGCAGGGATTGGAACCTTGTGTGAATGATACTGGACACTTATTGTTTGGTTTTGTAGAATGACTTGAAACAAGTCCTGCAGATATTAGGAGGGATGGGTGTATGGATGAGTCGGTGGGTGGGTGTATGGATGAGTTGGTTGGTGGGTGTATGGATGAGTTGGTTGGTGGGTGGGTGGATGTATGGATGAGTTGGTTGGTGGGTGGGTGTACGGATGAGTTGGTGGGTGGGTGTACGGATGAGTTGGTGGGTGGGTGTATGGATGAGTTGGTGGGTGTATGGATGAGTTGGTGGGTGGGTGTACGGATGAGTTGGTGGGTGGGTGTATGGATGAGTTGGTGGGTGTATGGATGAGTTGGTGGGTGTATGGATGAGTTGGTTGGTGGGTGGGTGGATGTATGGATGAGTTGGTTGGTGGGTGGGTGTACGGATGAGTTGGTGGGTGGGTGTATGGATGAGTTTGTGGGTGGGTGTATGGATGAGTTGGTGGGTGTATGGATGAGTTGGTGGGTGTATGGATGAGTTGGTGGGTGGGTGTACGGATGAGTTGGTGGGTGGGTGTATGGATGAGTTGGTGGGTGTATGGATGAGTTGGTGGGTGGGTGTACGGATGAGTTGGTGGGTGGGTGTATGGATGAGTTGGTGGGTGTATGGATGAGTTGGTGGGTGTATGGATGAGTTGGTGGGTGTATGGATGAGTTGGTGGGTGGGTGTATGAGTTGGTGGGTGTATGGATGAGTTGGTTGGTGGGTGGGTGTACGGATGAGTTGGTGGGTGGGTGGGTGTACGGATGAGTTGGTGGGTGGGTGGTGAGTGTAAATTAGTGGTTGATGGATGGTGTGTGGGTGGATGGATGGATGGGTTGGTGACTGGTGGATGGATGGTTATGGATGGGAGGTGGGGCTTGAGTGGGCAGTTGTAGAAGATTGTTGTTGTATTCATGATGATCCCTTGCGAACCTGTAATAGTTTAGCAAGTCTACATCACTTCAGTTTCAGAAGATACTCCGGGATCCTTTCTATTATATAAATTTTAAAGAAATTGAACCAAAATGGAATCTTAAGATATTTTCTGGGACTAAATGTTCATCAGCAAAAGCAGTGAATCAAGAGTTATAAAATGTTAATTAACCCAAGTATGTCTTCGACATTCATTTAGAAAACTAATGCTTCGATACGGAAACTGCAAGCTGACATACTGTCATGTAGGAAGAAGTTCATGCACATATTGCTTTTCACTACAGATTTATGTCAGTGCAATGCTTGATAATGAAATCCATGTCATGCAGTATAGATATCCATGTCATGTGGTATAGATATCCATGTCATGTGGTATAGATATCCATGTCATGCAGTATAGATATCCATGTCATGCAGCATAGATATCCATGTCATGCAGCATAGATATCCATGTCATGCAGCATAGATATCCATGTCATGCAGCATAGATATCCATGTCATGCAGTATAGATATCCATGTCATGCAGTATAGATATCCATGTCA
The DNA here is from genome assembly GCF_022045235.1 of Haliotis cracherodii. Lineage (NCBI taxonomy): Eukaryota > Metazoa > Mollusca > Gastropoda > Lepetellida > Haliotidae > Haliotis > Haliotis cracherodii. The sequence continues at coordinate 19,989,064 of NW_027266266.1, forward strand.
TGCAGTATAGATATCCATGTCATGCAGCATAGATATCCATGTCATGCATAGATATCCATGTCATGCAGTATAGATATCCATGTCATGCAGTATAGATATCCATGTCATGCAGTAAAGATATCCATGTCATGCAGCATAGATATCCATATCATGCAGCATAGATATCCATGTCATGCAGCATAGATATCCACATAGTATCCACATGTCATGCAGCATAGTCTCACTTCATACATGCTGCTTGCACAAGTCAGATGAAGTGATGCTCATCTCAAGCCGTGAACAGATTGTAAACATGTTTGTTTCATCAGGGATATTTTGCACTCAGATTAATTAAAACTTTATGTTCATATCAAGATGATTTAGTTTTATGATTTTATGTCAGATTTTGGCTCTTAAAACTTTGCCTTTATGAGACGTGACATTATGATTTTCATATGGCAGTAATTCTGCTGGTAAACACTTTTTATGGGGCCTGGTAGCCTAGTTCGATTTCCACATGGGTAATTTGTGTGTCCCAAGCATGGATATTGCTAGAATATTGCTAAAAGTGGCATGAAACCATGCTCCCTCACTCCCTCACCTAGGTCTGTCTATGTTCATGTCCAGGATGGGGCTGTCGGGTAGCCTCGTGGTTAAAGCGTTCGCTCGTCACGTTGAAGACCTGGGTTCGATTCCCGACATGGGTACAATGTGTGAAACCCATTTCTGGTGTCCCCCACCGTGATATTGCTGGAACATTGCTAAAAGCGGCGTAAAACCATATTCACTCCCTCACTCATGTCCAGGATACTCTTCATAATCATTCATGTGATTCCTAGGCTTGAACATGTGGTTCCTGTCTGGCGAGTTTGTTCACTTCGCTTGGTTTCCGAGATATTTACTGATGTCATGTCATTGCACATGCTCACAAGCCTAAACTCTTTTTTTAAAGATGGGGATTTCAATATTGGATTGAAGACAGTAAGCCATTGACACTCTGACATTTGAATGTATTTCTCGTCAGACTAGAAATGTCAGTTATGAACTACATGCAATCTACAATCTTGATTAGTTTCATGATTCAAACAGCCTTACTGTTTGCATTACTTAGGACTTGAATGTAAATTATTTGCGTCTAGCCTCGGTGCATATAGCAGGGCTTGTAAAATCCTCTTGCCCCCTCATATTGTCGAGGGGCGGACGGGTAGTCTAGTGGTTAAAGCATTCGCTCGTCACTCCGAAGACCCGTGTTCGATTCCCGACATGGGTACAATGTGTGAAGCCCATATCTGGTGTCCCCTGCCGTGATATTGCTGGAATATTGCTCAAAGCGGCGTAAAACCATACTCACTCACTCACTCACTCGTATTGTCGAGTGGCAGCATGTGCAGGGTGGGAAGGAAGTAAAGAAATACACATCCTACTGTGCGAATATATTTATTTCAATCGTATCAATTCTTCTCTAATCGTTTTTCAATAAAAAATGTGCAGGATAATTTCGAACCTAAAATATGTTTTCATTTCTCGTACATTTGTAGTAATAATAACAAACTACATGTCGCTTATGTCATAAATAGACGGCATAGTTGGCAACTGTCTGTAGAAGAAATAAACAAAACATGTTTTTGGGCAGCAGGTCTCGAAAAAATTTTTAAGGGAGCATTTATATTTATTATTTTTGTTGTAAGTGACTCACTACTGATTCTCAAATGTAAAAGAGAAAGTTAATGAACTTGTTAGGATAATGGCTGTTTTAATCAGGAACTGGGAGGTTGATGAGAAAAAAGAAGAAGATTTGATTACCAAATAGGCCAAAAACAATGAATGAGTATGACTGTAAAAAACGAAATGTTCATGGCTGAGTGACTTTCAATGGGTGGAGCTGAATGTAGATGGCAGTGACTGTGAATTATTTTGTACTGTCTGTTGTATATATTCTGAACTCAAAGGTTAATTACGGAAACTGGTACAGTCGTGCCTCGTTTATACACTTGCGTCATTTCACAATTCGTCCGTATAAACGAATTTCCGTATAACTGAAACCAGCTTCTTACTGGAAGAGTTACTTCCCTTCACTTATGCAACTTATGACAGAGCAAACAGATACATCCACTCAATCTTTATTCATACACGTTTCAAAAAGTCTGTCATGGAAGTTCGAACAGTCACCAATTGTCGATTTTCCTATGGTATGTCCATATGCAGTGCCATAATGCTTACTGATGCTTTCTAAACTTGCTGACGGGTGTTTTTCTTAAAACAGACAAATTTCCCTTTTTTTCACGTGCTGTAACTGCGTGTCACTTACGTTTCGCTGGTTGACAGGCCATACTTACACAACATTGACCTCTGACCTCCACAGACGCCATGTTTATCGAAGGGGATTACATGTACAATAAACAAGCTCGTCTCAAACGTAACTCAGTGTCACTTGGTTAATTGACTTCTCACGAATCAAAGGATTACCACCAGCGGAAGTGTATTGTCCGGATAAGTGAGACAATTTTGTGTGCATTTCAGTGTTTTGTGTATGAAAATGACCGTTCGGTTCCGGAAACTGAATTTCCGGATATACGGGTAAATTTATATAGTAATTATTTCGTTTTGAATGAAAATCGTCCGGGAACCAAGGTTTCCGGATATCTGAAGTCCGTATAAGCGGGGCATGACTGTAATAATAACTGAGAACGTGAAACTGTTTAATTGCAGGAGGAGAAGAAAATAATATCTACTTTCCCTGGCTGGACAAATTGGGTTTAAGAATGTTTACGAGCCTTGGTATAAGACACAATAATATACTCAAGGCAAATTGTTGAAACATACATTTGAAATGCGCAGTTAAATGAAAACAAATGGGCAAAGGAAGTCATGCAGACTGTTCTAAAATTATTCTTTTGCAGGTGTCGTTAATAGGATTGGTTAAAGAACCTGTTAGCATCCATTGGTCAGTTCACTATCTGTCCTTTGTTGTTTGACCTTCCTGTGTGCAGATTCGATTGAAGTCAGCTCACCAGAAACAAAGGCACAGTTCGGCCATCTCAGTGATATGCCGATTTCTGAATTGCCCTCAAGACATAATCCCAGGTTAATTGTCTTCGTTTATCAATTGTCCCCACTAAATCCAAAATAACATTTGAGAACAAATTGTCAATCGTTGGTACTTTCTACAAGACAGGTTCGGATTATGCCCGATCGTGAAAAAGGCCGTTGGCAAGAGCCTCTTTCTGGCAAATATGGCCCAGGTTGTTAATCCTGATTGGGACTGTGTCGGTGGGGGCGCGCTAATCACACGCCTATAACAAAGCTTGATGTGGCCAACTTGCGCTGGCAATTGACTCATTCTAGCCGTGGGACATAACTCCCTTGCTTCGGTTATTGACGACAATTATAAGATTGGGAGCTCCTTGTCTACAGTAGGTGTTAAAGAGTAATTTGTGGCCAGCATATACGCTTATTATCTAGCCAGACCAGCTGAGGCTTCCCTTATTTGGAGACCACAAGTGTCATCATTTCTGACGGGAAGGTTCAAGTGTCTTTCCATTCTAGTTTTGCCACTGTTCCTTGAGCCTTCATTTGAGACTTTTTTTTCGAAAATTTCTTTTTAGGTGTTTTAACTTCTTGATAATACTAATTGGCCAAAAATACCACACCTGTGTTTATTATAGAAGCCACTGAAGTATTATTGTTTGTGTTCATGTAAATTTTTTAGAAAAAAAAATATTTTAATTTTTCTTGGTAACATTAATTTCAATTAATTAGTTGAAAATTACACTTATATAAATGTGATAAACCAAACATCATCTACTTTTACTTTTTATTTATTAATATTTATTTCTAAAAATATATTTTTATTTTTTTTATTTTTTGGGTGTGTTTGTTTATTGAATGCATTCAGTTGTCATCAATATGAAAGGTGAACTATATGATTTCCCTTGTGCCGAATGATGTTTTTCATTGTATCACTGACTCTCCTAACCCTCGTACACACGGGGCATGCAGTTATGGGGATTGCTGTGAATTTATGGCAATTTTATAGCCCAATCTTGTTTTGATAAAGTCTGTGATTTAACATGTGCAATTTATATGCAGATTACAGGCAGGCTTCAGGGACTGAGTTTGTAAAGAAGTCCGAAAACGATTTTATTGAGGTCGTTTCTTTGAATGCGAGTGTTTTGCTCTGCTGTTTTAAAACCACACGTTTTAAACATATGAGATTTCGCACACTTTTATTGCCCAATTCAAGCTTTATAGAATGATCAAAGCAATTGAGCCCTATCTCGTTGGTTTCTGTGCTAATGTGAATATTCATGCTCTCTCGGACTTAATAGCCTGTGAACGCCATTTTGCATTTAGCAACGTGGTTAGGTAAGGCTTGCTCAGTGGTTCTCCCCAAAGCTGTAAAGTGGACGGATTCGGAGATTATAGGACTTTTTTAAGTGTTAATATTTCTCTGCAAAGTGGGACTAGCAGTTTATGGAAGGATGTTTGATGCGTTGACATGGAACGACTCGCTTTGTCTTGTCCGTGTGGATTTGCCCGTCCGTTGTGTTGCAGCGTCCCATGGTAAAGTTTCTATTGTTGATTTATATTTATTCACTTGTATATTGCACCCTACTGGATTGAAAAATTCTCTTATTCTTGTCACTGAACTTTTTCATTGTGAAGTTGTGTAAATGTTTAAAAGTATTTGCTTGAAGAATTGTAATTTTGTATGTTTTTTTTATTTGAAATTACACCAAGCTTTATCGCTTCTGGATCTTGTGCAGTGCAAAGTCCCCTCATGTTTTATGTCTGGTTTGGAGTTCTCTCCCTTGAGCAAAAAGAATGATTCAAAATGGTTGCTCAGTTCAAGTCATCACAGCTGCATATTTCATCATTGAAGAATTCAGTTCTACGGCATGAAAACATATTACTCAAACACTGCCATTTGTTTTATTTGTAAACCACGTGCAGTCTGTTTTAAATATGTCTTCAATCTGCATCTCCCTGTTGGTCATGTCCTGGCTTTTGTAATGAATATTTGATGCAGTTTTGATCAGTGGGATCCCCTCGCCTAGCCTAGGGTTACAGAATGATTAATGGATTTCACAGCTATGAAAATGCATATGAAATGCCAGTACCCTCTGCATTAACCTCCATGTGCAATATTGCATTATGGGTATAGATTACAAATCCTAGGGGTGCTATTCAGCTGATAAGCAACAGATTGGTCCAGCGCTTCAGTGCCCTAGAGATGCATACTATTGCTAGGAAGCAATTTTATTACTATTATCAGAATAATCACATTCCGTTGGGAACCGAATGACTTCCAAAAACACCAGTTTTCAGGAATTGAAGTGATAATGGGCGATAACAAGCGAGCAATGAATTGTTGGGGTCTGTATTTGTGCATACTAATCTAATAGCATCTTCCCTGCAGTGCTTCCAACAGATCAAGACTCTGCGCTCGATTAATGGCTTCACGTTTTGTTGTGCCTCGATCATCCGACCCCGCGTAATACTTCGCCTGTCGATAACCGTTCCTCTGCTTCTTGGATCGCCTTTAAGTGGGTCTTCTTAAAAAATGCTGATTTTTGTTAGGGCAGAGGTGATGTTTGTATCTATTGTGTTATTGTGGTTTCTGTTTTATTGTCGTGATATCTGTTGGATGTTTTTGTGGTCTTACAGCTTCAGGGATGCAATTAACAAAAGTAAAGAATGTTGTTTATTGTTGTAAACACAACATGAATACTTTGTCTATCAGATTCAGACATCTGTGTCCCTATGGCATTGATGATGTGATGTTTTTTGCTTGAAAAAAAAGCTATAAAAAAAAGCTTGCATACAAAGGGTTGTCTTGCATTAAATTGTGTTCATCTCTGACAGACACACCTGATGCAGACCCTGACACAGACCCACTCCTCACAGTTAACCCACTCCACACAGACCCGACACAGATTCAACCCGCTCCTCACGGATCTGACACAGACCCGACACACCTCCACACAGACCTGATACTCTCATCCCACTCCACAGAAACCTGACAGACTCCACCCACTCCACACAGACTCCACCCAACCCACCCACTCCGCACAGACTCCACCCACTCCGCACAGACTCCACCCACTCCGCACAGACTTCACCCACTCCACACAGACTCCACCCACTCCGCACAGACTCCACCCACTCCACACAGACTCCACCCACTCCACACAGACTCCACCCACTCCACATAGACTCCACCCACTCCACACAGACTCCACCCACTCCACACAGACTCCACACAGACTCCACCCACAACACCCACTCCACACAGACTCCACCCACTCCACACAGACTCCACGCACTCTACACAAACCTGACACACTCATCCCTCTCCACACATACTCCACACAGACTCCACCCACTCCACACAGACTCCACGCACTCCACACATTCCACCCACTCCACACAGACTCCACCCACTCCACACAGACTCCACCCACTCCACCCACTCCACACAGACTCCACCCATTCCACACAAACCTGACACACTCATCCCTCTCCACACAGACTCCACCCACTCCACACAGATTCCACCTACTCCACCCACTCCACCCACTCCACACAGACTCCACCCACTCCACCCACTCCACACAGACTCCACCCAGACTCCACCCAGACTCCACCCATTCCACACAAACCTGACACACTCATCCCTCTCCACACAGACTCAACCCACTCCACACAGATTCCACCTACTCCACCCACTCCACCCACTCCACACAAACCTGACACCGACTCGACACAAACCTGACACCGACTGGACATGCTCCATAAAGACCCAATATGTTTGACACAGTCAAAACACAGACCAACCAGAACCAACACAAGACCCCAACCTACATTTCTACCACCAGTTCTGACTGATGTTAGTGTTATACAAAGGCTGCTGTAAAAGATAGTTGACTTGAACTTTAAGCCACTCTCACACATCGCTCAATCAGCTTATGCCTTTGTTCTTCATTCACATTTATATGAAATATGTCCTAAGATCAATGAATGAGATTGTTTAAATAAAGGCTTGTCATGCATTAGCCAAATACTAAAACTGGAGGCTTTTATTTCACAAATATTACTGCACTGGTGTGACAGAAGACTGTTTGTTGCCCTGTTAGTTATTAATTGCCCTGCCTGACCTGCAGGTCGGTTACACCACACAAAAGAAGCAATTTGCCATCAAATTAATGGATGTGTATGAATATTCATGTCATGTGGCTGTGAGCATGGGGCCTGTGCTGTAATTAGGGGGCCTAATTTGACGAGGATTTCTGTGATTTGTTTGTTTGGAACCAGTGTCCATTTGGCTTGGATTCCTTGGATATTTCTAACCTAACAAAATGGCTGTGTCAAACTAAAAAAACAACTTAAACCATGAATGAAATTTAAGAAAAGTATCGTCTGCGATATTCACACCAGTATCCTTTGGCAGGGATTCTGAGTAAGAATGAAGGTCCCTAGCAACCTGTTCTGGTCGTAAGAGGCGGCTGGCTATATGGATCAGGTGGTCATTGCTCAAAATATTGATCACTGGATTGCCTGGTTCAGATTAGATTATTTACAGGCCACTGCTAAATGGCAAACAAATAACAACATGCTTAACCCTGTCCTACCATCAACACACAACATGCATGAAGGTTTGTGTCAGTTGATGCTTGTCAATATGAACGACCCCATTTTTCTAAGCAATCTTAATGTTTGCTTAATCTTGACGAATTGGTGTTGCGATTACATAGCACTAAGATCACTCTATGGAATGGGTTCCAGTTATCTCTGATGAAATCCTTGGATAGCAACATTCTCAAAGTGGTCAATACTTTTTGCAATATTCCATTTGCATCCTATGGTCTTCGATAATAATCCTAACACCAGAAATTGATGTGAAATACCATAATCATTGGTTGATTATGTATGGACTAGATGGCTTTGAATAAATCCAGTGTATGCTCTCACTGTCTCGCTCGTCATGCCGAACACCCGGGTTCGATTCCCGACATGGGTACAATGTGTGAAACCCATTTCTGGTGTCCCCCACCGTGATATTGCTGGAATATTGCTAAAGGGGCGTTAAATCATACTCACTCACTCACTCACTCACTCACTCACTGTCAACCACTGTCAACCACTCAACCACCAGTTTTTCCGAGGAACGCTAGTGACACTGATGATCTAGGTTGGGTGGCCTAGTGGTTAATATGTTTGTTTATCACATTGGAAGGCCTCAGTTTTGTTTCTGGTGCCCCCAACCCACCCTGACATTGCTGGAATACCTATTATTCAAAGTGGCGTAAAAACATATTCGCTCGCAATACCATTCAGTGTGACATGTTTGTGTTGACTTTCTAGATTAAGTAATGATGCATCATTTGGTGTAGATTTATGGATTGTGGAAACAGGTTTCAGGAGGTGTGCTACTTCTTCCATGTTGTTACTGTTTTTGTTAATTCCTGGTTTGATGGGTCTCGGTGCAGATCTTGGGATAAGGATGCTCAAGCAGTCGACCTATTTCTGACTCATTAGATGCTTTTTATCAGGTATGCAGTATAAAACAGATATGCAGGTGGGTTGGAATGTTGGCTTAAATAGTTACAGCATGAAGGCAGTTGCTCTGTGAACAATCAGAGAGGTTTGTAGCCGTATGGTTCAAGTGTTTGCCATCAGGCTGACAATCTATGTTTGTATTTTCCCCCACATTTTTTTTCAATTTTTTGAAGACCATTGTTGTTGCTTGGAGTGAATTGATGAATAACGTTCACCATAATCTGATCAAAAGATCGTCACCGTTTGGGATTCAGCAGGTGGGCATGCACATGATTAAATTGTGGATTGGGTGTCTACGATGTGTAACTGTGTCATACTCATCCTATAAAACACTAGGTCACCTGGTCCTGACTTCAGTATGGACTAGCACCATTGATATAGCTGGAGTATTGCTGACTACAGCATAAAACAAAATTCACTCACTCAGACAGTGTCCTGCTGAAGCTATTGGCTATATTTGTTGAACTGAACAAGGCTGATGTAGTGGTGAGGTTGCTTTGTGGAGCAGGAGCAGATGTAGCCGAGATGTCATTGATGTGCGTTGTTTTGAAGCAGATTCCACCATGCCAGTTGGGGTAAAACTGTCCTCACATTGCCATTTCTTTTATCTTTTACAGAACTGTAGTACTGCCCCATCCCCCACATGTGATCAGCCTTCACCGACTGTGGACCACACCCGAAGCCCTGCCCCAGAAGACGAAGAGCCGCAGACGAATGGACCGCCCAGGAGTATATCAAGGGACAGATTGAGTGACGTGAGTTTCTGTACTAGCACAGTCAAACCTCAATTTACCTTTATGGTGGTTATAAACATCAGTGTTTCACTTTTAATTGCAAGCCTACGAATGAAGAAAGGATGGTTACAACATCCACTCACTCATTCACTCATTGCCCAAGCACCAGGACTACCAATGAAAAGACCGTGAAGATTCAGGGGTAGAATAGGTCTTCAGCAACCCATGCTTGCCGTAAAAGGCGACTATGCTTGTCGTAAAAGGCGACTATGCTTGTCGTAAAAGGCGACTAACGGGATCGGGTGGTCAGGCTCGCTGACTTGGTTGATGAATGTCATCGATCCCAATTGCGTGGATCGATGCTCATGACATCAATCACTGGATTGTCCGGTCCAGACTTGATTATTTACAGACTGCCGTCATATAGCTGGTATATATTTTTAAACAACAAACCAAACCAAACCACACAAAAAAAACAATGAAAAAGAATGGCTACACTGACGAACGAACGGTTACAATGAAATTTGATCAGCAAACCATGCTTGCTGTAAAAGGCAACTATGCTTGTTGTAAGAGGCGTCTAACGGGATCGGGTGGTCAGGCTCGCTGACTTGGTTGATGCATGTCATCGCATCCCAATTGTGTAGATCGATGCTCATCAATTACTGGATTGTCTGGTCCAGACCACTATCAGGCTGCTTGAATATTGCTGAGTACAGCGTTAAACAACAAATAAACGAATACAATATAAATGTGATGTGCCCAAAAAGAATATCTGTTGCATTTGCACACCTAAGGACCGACTAGCCTATGTATACACAGAGTTCACACATGTTGCTAATATCTGCATCTGTTACATGACAAAAGCTTGGAAAAAGTGTCACTTTGTCTTTTTCAAGGTTCATGGTCATTGTTTTTGTGAGTGCTTGGTTGTCTGGCAGTGGACATGTCAAGTAGTTTTGTGTGCCAACTCTATATATTTCAACTATGTAGTGTCTTGATGTGCATATTTGATGAATGGCATATAATACTGAAGACAGAAAAGGATTATGTCTATGGCTGGGATTTTGTTTTTGTAGTGAAGAAAGAGCACACAATTTCATAAAAGTATCCCCCCAAATAGTCTCACTCACTCACTCACTCACTCACTCACCCACCCACCCACTCACTCACTCACCCACCCACCCACCCACTCACTCACTCACCCACCCACCCACCCACTCACCCACTCACTCACATGTTCTAGTTTTCCTGATCCAAGCCCAGCTCATTTGGCAGGCTGACATGATTGTCATATAACGTTCAGAACGTCTGAAAGGGTGGAAGTTGCTTTTCTGAACAATGGGTCATCTCTTGATAGACACTTCATGTAGCTTGGGGTGGGAACTCATTCAACTCAATGCATCCTTTAACTAGCTTGTCTTTTTATGTGAAAATCCAACGACCAACATATATATCTCTATCTTTATTAAAGCATCATATCCTGATTCATCGGTGCGTTTTCCCCGTTTCACACACTCATTTTCTCGCTGATGTTGACCTGATGTGATATAATGTACTGTGTCCCATAAGAGAATTATTATATTGACTCACTTATTGATCTTGCCGATACAGATATTTAAAAACAGATTGAATCAAAAGCTGTGCTGGCAGATAATAAAATTGTGTGAAAATACTTTCGCATGTGAATTTGTGCGCAATGTGTCCATTGATTGTTGCATTAATGAATAACATATTCTTGCAACATGTGGGGAAAGAAGTCAGCTTGGATTCAAACTGGCACACAATGGAAGCCACCTTTATCTCTAGCACTTTGAAAAGAAACAATTCTTCTTACAATAAATTCCTAGACTGTGTGTTGCCATTGCTAATAGCTAGATTACTCCACAATATTGATATATACTAAAACTAACAGTTTCTTGGTAGATAGCTTAAAGCATAGCATGAAGGGTGTTTTTGTTAAATGTCGATGAAATATGATGGCTTTGTTGCTAAAAGGGGAAAAATGCCTTTTGAACATATGTGAGTGCATTTTGATAGAAATGAGTATGCTTGGCCGTTCGCAATTCAGATAAATTTATAATTTTTTGCTGTGACAAAAATAGTTGTCGAGAATATGGCTTTTGTCAGATTCATTTTTGATGTTGATTGTGCATTAGTAATATATGATTTCGCTGTGATAGGCAACAGTATAATGGTCTTCCAAGGTATAAAGAAGTGTTTGAATAAACAATAGCAATGTATTCTGCTGAAGATTTGTACGAGGTTGCAGCAGAGAGGGTATTTATAGAAGGGCAAGCTGTTATCCTTAGGGGTCGTTGGGTCACATCTATCAACTCTCCCTATCCTTTTATTTCTCAGCTTGCTGGCTTTGTTACAGTGCATAATGGACCACAATTACTGTCTGAAAAGTGTAATCTCCACACAATATGTTATTTTGCGAGAGAGCTGACAATTAATTAGGGCCATGCAGAATTTTATGCCCGTCTGACTTATCGATCGGGAAAATATCACCAACAAATTATGACCGACAGCAATGTTTATTTCCTCACAATATGGAGGAAACAGTGTGATATTGATTGCTGGACATGATATGCTTTGACCAGGGGGAACCGAATCACAATGATAGAATTAGAGACTTGCGACATCACACAGCGGCCATGGGAAGCATCCAACCCATGCCGCGATGTTTCCATTCTACGAGAATGTGTTGAGAGGTATTAATAGCAAGGGGCATTAATGTAATTATTTTGGCTGTAACGGGGCGAAATCGGCCAGAAAGATACAGTTCCGCACAGGACATTTCTCTGTTGAAAGCATAGAGGTGGGATACTCATCAATTACCCAGAATGCTTCTCTGCAGACATCGATCAATCAATACCTTGCTTTCAGACTGAAAACATGGCCCGCTCGCCCAGCCGCCCAGTAAATGAGAGCACCGTTTGTTTCGTCATGTTCAAGTCAGTTTGGGCCCCAACATGGCCGCACGGCTTCAATTCTGTGCATGTGTGCCCTCCATATCAACACTCACAGTTCGGATAACGAACAAGGGGGGTTGAAGGGTGAAGCACTCCTGTCGAAATTCAATTATTGACCCGATTCCGATCTTGGCATGCTCATTGATAGGCAGCAAGCGAAAAACCACGTCCAAGACAGCTTTCCACTTAGTCTTCAGTGGTTTGTCTTGAAGAGAACGCAGTGCTTAAGAGGTAGTTAAACAACCTTTCAAAATTAAGACAGCAATTACACTACCCAGTTCATTGATTGGAGCGGCATACCCACTCCTACTCGGAAGAGCTTTCATGCAGTTACGATTCAAGAACTTTGTATCAGTCCTCCTATTCTGCACTCGTTCAACACTGCAGCCTCGAGAATAAAAGCAATGGTATTTATCTTCTTTCCTTCTCATTTCAGGCCAGTACTCACTCCAGCTCGGGGCAAGGATACATTGTAAGTACTACAACCCAACTACCCAGATACCCTATGTGTGGACTTGCCTGCTTTAAGTACGTCAATTCTCCCTACTTGCGACGTGTTTGCAGACTCCCTGCACTCCAACAAGGAGCTCTGTTCAGCTCGCATCTGATTTAAGTAGGCTCCTGTCCTGTTTTTTTGCAACACCTTACATTTTCTTGAGCCATCAAGCCAGTGAAGACAATTGGATAATATTAACAGCAAACTGAGCTCACTGACGGCAAGTGGCGTTCTTTACAATATAGAAATGATGCGAAACTTTCTCAAATCCTGGCTACAGGTTCTCGGATTAGAGAGTAAAAGTGGTCTCTATTGACTAAGGAGCAGTTTCTTGCAATTCCTCAACAGGAAAGCTGTCTTTTTTGTACTTAGTCAGTATTTTTATTTTATTGAATTAAAGCAGCTGTTTTTCAATCATTTTACCGAAATTTGACATATTTGTGGTGAATTTGAGAAAGAAATTGATTGCGTTAGTGAAATCGACATGAGTTGTGCGTCATCCTGTCTATCACTGTCACATGAAATGGCCTGAAAACAATCTATTTCAGCAATTCTCCTCATTCGGAATATATTCCATACGAAATCTTTAGAATGATTGGTTGGAAAAAAAATGGATATGATGGCTATTTTTTTATGTCGCGTTCAAGTTTGATGTAGACTTTGTAGATGCATAAGAAAGTAACCAACAAAGCAGCTGAGATAGCGAGCTGAAATCTGACACTCAAGTTCTTTTGAATTGTTAATACGCTCGGCGCTTGACAGATATTATTATTCAAGAAACAAACTGATATCCCTTCTTTCCTTTTTGTTTTCAAGATGTGTTTTTGCATCTCTCTGCTTGTCATATAGCTGTCTCTGTGTGTGTTGTACGGTTAGAGTTTGGGGGTTGATATTTGCACAACTTATATGTTGTGACAGTAGCTTGTCAAAACTTTATGAGAGATCTTTTTCTGATATGGATTTTTTTTTTTGGAAAGTTAAAAGTTTGTTTTATTCAGGAAGGACAAGTTTGTTTTTAAGCTTTGAACAGTGAGATAGAAAGTTTTGTACTTTTTATAAGATGGGACTTGTGTGTATGGAGTACACACAATATTGGACAGAGTTGTCAAGGTTGATTGTGTTTTGACAGAGGAGTAGAAATATAGGCATGGGCACAAGTCCACTATCCAAGACCATTTTTTTAAATATTAAGGTCATCCTAAGGGCTAAAGTAGAGTATGATACATTTTAGGGGCATTACTATATGTTACCACTATTTGGGCTTGTAGGCATTTTTGGATAATTTCCTTCCCTGAAATAAAGATATTGAATAGTATTGAGAAATTGCTTAAATGGATACTAGTATTCATGATGTCGATGGAGTAATACTCTCGGTGAAACACTAATACATTGTTTCAGTTTTGTCTGAGAGCACTTGTCATTGACCCCAACACAAGTCCCAAATGACCCTTCATTCTAAGTACTAAAAGTCCACTGCGCTATGATTGTGATTCATGGCTCATCTATTTCTCAAGAAATGGGACTCTTGACCCCTAGGTGTTCACACATCCATGTAAAGCTCTCATGATATGGAATGCAGATGTTATGTTTATCAATTGGTCAACCCATGAAGATCCGGGGTAGAATGGGTCTTCAGCAACCCATGCTTGCCATAAAAGGTGACTCTGCTTGTCGTAAAAGTCGACTAACGGGATCGGGTGGTCAGACTCGGTGACTTGGCTGATCATCGATCCCAATTGCGTGGATCGATGCTCATGATTTCAATCACTGGATTGTCTGGTCCAGACTCGATTATTTACAGACCGCCATCATATAGCTGGAATATTACTGAGTGCGGCGTTAAACAACAAACCAACCAACCAATTATCAATTGGTCCTTGAATTATTGGTGGGGTAATCTAATGGTTTAGATGTTCACTTGTCACGCCAAAGACCAGGGTTCGAATCCCACCATGCGTACAATGTGTGAAGCCCATTTCTTGTGTCCCTGCTGGAATAATGTTTAAAGCTGCATTTAACGAAACTATTTGAAACAATTTTAGTTGCTTGAGAGTTTGATACAAGGACTAAAGGCAACAGGTTTGTGTTTCAATAATTGCAAAATACAAGTTTGTGTCCGTTTTAGCTGCAAATTGTATATTAAATCTTCCTGTATATTAAATATAGGTGAGCTGCAGAACCTTTTCAGAGGCTTCTTGGCTTTCATTGTGGCTTGGCAAAATCTCTCTATATCCCTGCCTTGTAAGTTGTATCCGCCATGGAGTGTCTGGATAAGATTTTGTTCCCAGCCCTCTTCGCTGGTCATAAGTGGCGGCTTACCGGATCAGGATGTAAGGCTCCCTGACTTGGTTTGATAGCATGTCATTTTACCCCCATGACATGGATTGCTGCTCATAATATCAACCACTGGTTTGTCTGGTTCAAACTTGGTTATTTACATGCCGCTGTCATAGCTGGAATGTTGCTGAGGGCGGCATTTTTATTCCAACCACCCACACCTAACTTCTATCATGGAGTATGTAATTCAAAATATCAGGCCCACACCAAGAACATATTAAGCCCTGTCTTGTTTTTCATGAACCAAAATGTTGAGCCACATTTTGTGATCAGTTTGCATGGGAATCTGTAGAGTTTTTCAGCATAGAAAATTTGTAATTTTCAATTTGGAACGTACGTTTTCCAATCATCCTGCCAGAATCCAATATCCTGGATGAGTGCCTGATTGAATGACATTGACAGTTGAATGACAGTTGAATATAAGCATTATTTATCATCAGTTGTGCTTTATCATATTTATTTTCAAATATTTATTGGTCAATTTTTGCCAATTTGGTAAAAATTAATAGTTTAATAGATCATGATGGAACAAAACAATACATGAAACAATGGAAATTTGAATTGTTTCATGTTTTGGGAATGTTCATTTTTAAGAAAAGTAACCTTTCTTGTTTGGTGAAACCTGAGGTATGTTTTTTACTTGAGAAATTCTTAGCTATTTTTGAATTTTGAAGTTGCTCCTTAAATATCAAGACTTTGTTAATATGGAAACTTCTCCACTTGGTCATGTTTGGATGAATATCATACATGTTGATTTATTCCATGCTTTCTTTGTTAGTTTCGACACTTGCTAGTGTGGACATCCCTAAATCTGGACACATTTGAAGGATTCATCCAGTTTAACAGGGGACCATTGTGGTCGGAGTCTCTAGATGAGACTGTGTGCATATATTGGGTAAAAAATCTGGCACTGTCCGGCTGCCAGGTCTGTTGCACATTGTGAGGTCACAAGCAGCTTTGTCAGACTTTGTTTTTTCAACAGACACATCTATGATCCAGTGATTCCATGATCTAAGATTTCAATGTTGAGGTATTTTGACAGAGTTGTCAAAATTGATGCAAGGTCATAGGGAGCAAGGTCAAGGAAGAAGACTTTCTCGATAGACGGTGAAGGCATTGATTGTCCCAGCTCGCTGTGTCCTAGTCATAATACCTTATCGCGCACCAACTATACCACGGACATGTCCGTTTGAAGACATCCAGCCAGCGACAAGACAAACTCAAACAGTCGTTTCCAAACACCAATCACATCGCAGGAAATTGCACCACTCTGGAAAACTTGTCCGTTTCCGTGCACCAGGAGCAGACGTAATTGCTTTTTTTGCCGGCTGGAAGTAATATGGCGGTCGTACAGGGAGTTGCCATGACAAAGGCAGGAAGCGCAGGAGAATGGCTCCGTGATTGGTTGTTGTGGGTGCCAGGCATGACCAAACGATCATTACAAACCTGCAAAAGGAGACCATGTTTGCAAGGTCTGGCTAGGTGATGATAATTGAAGGGAACACGATCCTAACTAATGTTATTGGTATTTGGAGGGATAATTGATGAATTGACGTCTACTATATCAAGATCAAGTGCCTTTGGTGTGAATTAGAAAATACGATTTAAATGAAGTACCGTAGTTTGGAAAGCAATGATGGTAGTTTCAATTAATGATGATAGGTCTTTCTTCATGGAATGGTCCCAAATTGGGTTATTTGGTTCTTGCTCCAAGAAAAAATGTTTATAAGTTCTACATGAGAAGCTCATTTTTTCATAATTGTTTTTTTCAAACAGTAGGTCAGGATAGGTTTTTATTCTTGATTTTTATCAATGCGTGTTCTCCATTTTGCAAAAGAAGTAATAGATTGGTTGTAAATGTCTTTTTAAATACTCCTCACTGCATAAAACCAGATTTTCAGTAGAAGATTTTTTAATTATTACCTGAAGTCAAATGATAAGAATGTTTTTAATTGGTACGGTACATGGAATCAAACTTTGAAACAGCAATAGCCTTCTGGCATTGTTGTTTTGGACGTCTAAGATCATAAACAAAGTTTTCTGACTTGAATCCTTTTATTATATACAATCCACAAGAATCAGACAATGTGTCCGGGCCCCAAAAAGTGTTAAATCTTCATTAAAAAAAAGAAAATGCCCCAAAAGTATTGTATTCAATTACTTTCCATCTTTCAACACAAGGATGTAATGTGTTCCTCTTATTTCAATTTCAAAGTAAAAATCTATTTATGGTATTGGTTTGAGAAATGATCCTGTTCGACAAAACATGCTTTTAAGATTTTTTTGATCAAATCAGCAATACTAATATCAATGTAAAATTCTTTTCAAGCTGTCATGTTCAGATCGAAGTTTTTAACCTGAGAAAGTAATCATTTGAGATCAGAGAAAGAACCATATTGAATATCAGATTAAAATTGATAGTTTGTCAGAAAAGCATACCAGTAAATGGAAGCCAAAGCAGCCGAATGATCGTGGCTACTGTTTTCAAATGGCTCTTCTTTGATATGAATCTGACAAATGACATTGGAGACACGACGATGTTGTCAATCTCGCTTATGTGATGGAGTTTGATTCTGCAATCATTTTATGTCAAGAAGTTTGGCTTGTTGCTTTCCTTGATTTTAAGAGATGAATCATGTCAGTTAAATTGATGGGCTTTAAGATGTTTTTTCTCTTAATACTTTGACCTTTGATTTGGCGTCCAATTATTTGGTTTTCTGTCTTATGTTGAAATAGGAATTGTTTTGCATTGACTACTCGCACAATATTTTGTTTTCTGAGAATGTAAAGAAAAAATGAGCTCTTTGTGTAAAGTAATATAACATGTGAACATTATATATATGAATCAATAATTGTTACTTTCAAATGGTGTATGAAAAGAAAAATGAAAACCAATAATAATTTTATGATAGGAACAATGTACTTTTAAATTTCAAAATCCAAACAAGTTATACAAAGCATTATTTAATGATAGGAACAATGTACTTTTAAATTTCAAAATCCAAACAAATTATACAAAGCATTATTTAATCCGATAAAATCCCCCAAATAAAATCTTTGCTTATGGTACAAAATATTCTCATATAAAACCAACAGAGAATTGTGTTATTGAGATCTCCAAGCTTGGCAGCTTATTGAGCACTTAATTGTTATGAATCCATAAATACTAATGAAATAACCCTGCTATATTGGAATAATGAAAACAAAACCAAGAGAGTACACTTAACACATCAATATTGCAATCTCTCTCCTTTATTCACTAAACAGTATTGACTCCATTGTCAGAAATTAATGGTTATTTGTGTGTAAATGGGTCTGATAGATACAGATCAATCGTACCAAGATAGAAGGGTATCACACCACCAACCTCCTATCAGACTGCTTCCGATGTTGGCAAACAATTAGGATGAAAACGGTTGACATAAATGAAGAGCTCCCATGTTATCCGACAACTGGAGAGGCCGTGCGTAGCTCCGTGTCACGCCAATTGCGGGCCGATAGAAGCTGATCAATATTTTAGCAGGTCAGCCTTACCCATCATGCCTTGCCCTGTTTACTGTGCTCCGTGAATATTAATGAGCTTTGTCTCCTACTCTTTCAGCCTGAATGTGAAAGTGAGAGCGAAGATGACCAGGTAGGTGGCGAGTTTATGTCCGTCGTAGATAGCAATTGCTTTGTTGTATATTGCGCGTCCATTTCTGAAATTGACATGGGGGATGAACAGAAAATTGCATTCAAAGAGTGTGGAGTATCGGCCATGTTTACTCGAGTGTGAAAGGGCCAGCGCGTGAATCACTCTTCCTCGTCTGTGTGGCAAGGTTCAAGCTGACCCTGCTCGGCTCGAGTGTCCACTAAATGTCCAGTGTGTTATATGGCTGACCGCAGCAGAGGACAAGCTGTCTTGTTTTGTCAGTCCTGGCATTGTTGGGCTTTGTAGTAATCGAGCCACAGTGAAGTGGGGCAGATTGTCTTTTTGGTGATTTTCTTTTCAACCCGTTGCAAAGCTTTTGTCGTGTAGCCTAGAATGCGTCATGATCGGTGTGAAATAATCATTTATTGTTCACAGAGTGGCTGTATTTTTCATATGCCTCACACAGTACTCAGCCTAGCCTAATTTACCTGTACAGCAGATATAATAACATTTGTTATGATAAAATGACTAATCCTTTGATCGCCTAATTTAATTTGATAAAAAAGCTGCATGAATGATATAATGTTTTCACATCATACATGTACAGTAAAAAAATCAACATGTTTTTTTGTGTTGAATTCTCTGATGTCAAACAAATGCTGCTTTTCTTCATGCCAATATCTGTCGTCTGAAAGCATTTATGTCCACACGAGCATGTCAATTGCTGTTATATCTCATCTCCACCCTAGGACATACAGTCCCTCGTCTGTACATATCTGGACTTTCACAGCTATTCTGAGTTCAATCTTGCTATGGGCGATTGACCATAATAGTCCAATCCAATAATTTGTCTTTGATCGTTCATGCGATGAAACATGTTCTCATCTATTGCTCTTAATGGCTGGTACATTGCAGGTAAGTAGAATGGTATTGGACAGAAGCAACCCTTCCCCTGTCATGTTATTGGTGTGTCGATAATAATTGCCTACGAGATGTATGTGTGTTTGCTCTTAATGCTTGCTGTGTTGACTTAAACCTAGGTCATGTTTCTACAGCAGTTAACATAGCTGGGACTATCTATTATTATGGTGAACTATGGCTATTAATAAGGTTAAACATGTATTTCTATGATTTATGTGTGCGCCTATTCCACCAGGTTGTTATGAAGATTGGGGCTTGTGTACGACTTCCATGTGACAATCATGCCTGCATGTTTTCCTGCAAGCTAATATTTTTCTATGTGTATCGACTGACAAAAGAAAGAACTCTGGCATTGTGATGATGTTTATGAAATTCCTGTAGATGTAAATTGGTCTTGAAATCTGGTGGACGTTTAGGGTTTTGGGAACAGATTATGATGGGTGGGGTAGGGATAAGGAGAGATACTAAACTGACTAGGATTTGGGGTGGGGAAATTTGAGGCGATATGGAGCGGAGGCTATATGGGGTGGGGAAATTTGAGGCGATATGAAGCGGAGGCTGTATGGGGTGGGGAAATTTGAGGCGATATGAAGCGGAGGCTATATGGGGTGGGGAAATTTGAGGCGATATGAAGCGGAGGCTGTATGGGGTGGGGAAATCGGAGGCTATATGAAGCGGAGACTATATGGGGTGGGGAAATGGGAGGCGATATGAAGTGGAGGCTATATGGGGAGGGGAAATGGGAGGCTATATGGGGTGGGGAAATGGAAGGTGGTATGAAGTGGAGGCTGTATGGGGTGGGGAAATTGGAGGCGATATGGAGCGGAGGCTATATGGGGTGGGGAAATGGAAGGTGGGATGAAGTGGAGGCTATATGGGGAGGGGAAATGGGAGGTGATATGAAGTGGAGGCTATATGGGGTGGGGAAATAGGAGGTGATATGAAGTGGAGGCTATATGGGGTGGGGAAATGGGAGGTGATATGAAGTGGAGGCTATATGGGGTGGGGAAATAGGAGGTGATATGAAGTGGAGGCTATATGGGATGGGGAAATTGCAGGCGGTATAAAGTGGAGGCTATATGGGGTGGGGAAATGGGAGGCGATATGAAGTGGAGGATATATAGGGTGGGTAAATGGAACACGATATAAAGTGGAGGATGTGGAGAAATAGAAGGTGATATATAAAGTGGAGGATGATTTGAGGAGGGGAAATTTAAGGTCATACAAAGTGGAGGATGATTTGAGGTGGGGAAATTTAAGGTCATACAAAGTGGAGGATTATTCAAGGTGGGGAAATTTAAGGTCATACAAAGTGGAGGATGATTTGAGGTGGGGAAATTTAAGGTCATACAAAGTGGAGGATGATTTGAGGTGGGGAAATTTAAGGTCATACAAAGTGGAGGATGATTTGAGGTGGGGAAATTTAAGGTCATACAAAGTGGAGGATGATTTGAGGTGGGGAAATTTAAGGTCATACAAAGTGGAGGATGATTTGAGGTGTGGAAATTTAAGGTCATACAAAGTGGAGGATTATTCGAGGTGGGGAAATGGAAGGTGAGGGTTGGTTTGAGGTGGGCAAATGGATGATTGTTGAGCAGGACACGACGTGGAGGAAGGTAGGAGGTAGGAATGAGACAGTTTAGAAACAAGATTGTGATAGCAGGTTGAGTAATGGTAGATGAAGTTGGGTGAAGTTTCTCAGGACCAGATTTCATCGAAAATGGCTGATACACCAATAATTGCACAGATGTGCTACATCTTACCGAAGTCAAATTACCTTGAAACTTTCTTATTGGGTTCTAAAATTCATAGATAGAATTTCTGATTTATTCAAAAATCATTAGAAGATCATTATCTTCCTCATGTTTCACTTTTCTCTCTGTACTGATAGAAATATTATTTGATTATCTTATTTCTCAATAATCTTATACTTCAATAATGTCTTTGTACAAATGAGAACACAAATATTTTTATTTCAAGAAAATGATGCCTGCATAATGGTTCAGATTTTGGTTTCTAACAATCAATCCTTGTAATGGATCTATTGAGAGGAGATATTTGTTTCGTTTCATTCAAAGAAAATAGGCTTTTTTAGGACTCTTGATCTTTGTAATTTTGGATTGGTTTCTATTCTGAAATGAAGTGATACTGATACAATAGTCAGATGTCTTTGTAAGATTAATTTTTCATTGCGTCTTTACTTTTGTTTTGGGGTCCAGTGACATATTTTCTGAGTGGCGATATATGTTTCAATAGATGTTTCCTACTTCAGTTTCTTAACTGTTCTTCACAGATGGAATTTTTTACGTTTTTTCCTGCTACAAGTCTAAAATTCCTAAAGATAGTAGTGAAAAAATGGTAACTGTGTTTTGTTACGATATTGGTGCTGCCTTCGGAAGAAATTCATCTTAGCCTAAAATCCCTAAATTCTCCAGATCTTCATAATCAGAAGTATGGAAACATGTCTCAACTGATTATGACATTTGAGGTCTATTACATGTCAATGGCACATTAAGTACGTAACAGATCCAGCTGATTAGTGCAGAGTGACTGGTTGCAAGTGTTATTACATATGTTTATTTCATGTAAGTATCACTTAAACCATGCCCAGGGGGTTCATATGAGTGTTGGACCACTTTAGCAAGGGTCAGGCAAATGTTACACATTTTATGAAAGGTGTTTATGTAAGTGAAAGTATTTGCTCCATGTTGCGTCAGATATTGGCCGGTAGTTATGGATGTTTCTCCATGTTGGTGTTGTAATGTATAATACAGGTTACAGAAGACCTGACTCCTGGGAGCCTCAATCTGATATGGGGTTTATGTCGTCCATTTCAGCTAAGAGAATTGCATAACTGTCATGTACATGTTGAATCAGGGGCTTTATGCTGTCAGTTTGGTGCTTATTGCCGTCAATCAGTCGTCAGTATCACAGGTTCCCAGCCTCCGCTTCGCAAATTGCAGGATTTGGACTAATATTGACGTATGAATATGAAATTACTGGTTGTCTGGCCCTTGTGTCGATTTCTTTAACATTGCTGACCTGGATATTGTCTCTGCCAACAGAATGTGAGTTTTCATTTTCGAATATACATACTGGTTCGATTATTTATATCCTGAAGATTAAACTGGTTGTGCCGAATTTGAAAAAAACATTGAACAACTGTCTAGATTTATGAAAATATGACATGTTATCTCCCAGGCAAGATTGAAAAGTTTGGAGCCAGAATTTTATGGCCGGAATCCAATTGAGTTTTTTTAAGTTTTGTATTTGTGTTCTTAATCAGGAAGTTGTGGAGGACATCGTACAGATGTGCATTAAAGTGGAGGCAAGTTTCAAGAGTCTTAGAAAGTTGAACTTGTGAACCTGATTAAACGTTTACAGTTTTATTGTCAGAGCGTTATTGCTTCCTGATGCATAGTTGTGCTGCAAGTTGTGCTGTGATCAGTTTGTGTACATGTTGTAGGACACCCACTTATGTCAGTTGTTGAGTCCAAGGGCCTTTATCCTTCCCCCAGTGGGTCCAGTAAACATGATAGAAGGAAAGGAACGAAGCTGTTGGAACCACTTAGTGTTTTAGAGCTGAGGGAAATGAACGCTTTAGCCCTTGTGTATGAACGTACATGGTTGAGGAAGGATTTGTAAGTCTTGTTTGCAATGGATAATGTCATGATCAGGATTATTGTCATATTTGCGTTATGCAAACTTGGAGTGAAATAGGTTGGAATTTTGAGTAAAAATTGATGTGATGATGAGTATGATTATGATTATAAGGATTTTGTTACTTAAACTGGATGGTGGGTAGCTGGGTGGTTAGGATGATGATGAGGAGGAGGATGAGGATGATGCACATTTGGTAGGGATGGCTATTGATATAATTCTTACAGATCGATAATCGTTCACGAAATAGCAATCAATTATCAATAAGTACAAGAGAAGTAACTTTGAGCAAAAATGCCAAGAGCTCAGAGACAAAACAACATATTTCACGTCACTGGTGACACAATTTTTCATTGATTTCTTTGTGGACATTTAAGATAAAATCGACTGCTTGTCGTCTTCAGCTATGTTCAAAAACAAGTCTGCATCGGTAAATTAAAACGTTATTTCATCACAACAGGTTGTGTAAGATATTATTGATGACATAATTTTCATGTCGATATTCATAAATATTTCTTCCAATCGAAGATATTTCCGATTTATCAATCTTTTTAGCCAGTTCGAACATTTGGATTGAAATAGGGGGAAGTTTTGATAACATGATTGTGATTACTATAATTTTATTCGTTAAAGAGGTCAATGGGTAGCCTTATGGTCAAGGCATCAGCTTGTCACACATAGAATCTGGGTTTCATTCCCTAGATAGGTACTCATACCCTGTGTTCCCCTGCTGTGATAGGAAGGCGCCTTTAAACCAACTCACACATTATTATAATGGTATAATGAAACGGTTGGCATTCCTTGAAGACTTGGGTTACTGTTACCATTATTATGTTAATGATCTAGTTTTTTATTGATGATGATGATAGCATCAGGAAAGAGGAAATGGATGATACCCATAAACTGTTGACTGAAGATGATAATGAGACTAAATGGCTTCTGAAAGAAGATACGTTCAATTTTTATGTCGTGGAATTAATGAAAATGGGTTATCAGGCTAACAGATAGTATTATTGTGTTCCCGTGACGGATCTGTGAAATATGCTTTGACAATCAAAAGGTCTGATTACACATTAATAACGACAGCTTTTGTTAATTTCCAACACATACCAGATCAGATTTCGATTCGCCAGATGGAACAGTTTAACACCAAATCCTACTAATCCTCCAGATGGCTTAAAATCTCATAAAGCTTTGATTCCTCATTATTGTACCAGATTTTATTCTTCCAGTTGGTTTATAAGCACAATATGGCCTAACACCTTCCTTAATGACATTTACACCTGCTTAAGAGATTTACCTGTGGGTGGCTTTGCCTGTCATTGCAGCTGTGAAGGTCAGAGACGATAGTTCGGTCAATGAGAGATAGATATCACCTGTGATATTTACAACCTATTGATGTAAGCAACATTATAGCTTATAATAAAAATTGACATTTATCGCGATATCAATGTATCGGTAATTTTTTCATGTCGATACTGCATCAACACATATATATGAATATCGATACTAAATTCATAATGCACCTTCACAGAAATGTTTACATTTATTATGATAACCATGGTTATGATGGACAATGAGAAGGCCGAAAATTCAATTTTAAACAATTATAGGATCAATTTAGTTAATATTATATTTTAAGTTGTAGGTCTACATAGTTGGGTTGTTTTTTTATCCCTAAACATGCAGAATAATTAATCTTATTTTTAATTGATATATTCTCCTCCAAAAAAGTCCAGGACCACCTTGTTCTTTCCCCTCTCTATAGTTAATTTGTCATGATTACTTCCGAGTCGATATATTGATAGACCCGTGAAGATTCCGGGGTAGAATAGGTCTTCAGCAACCCATGCTTGCTGTAAAAGGCGACTATGCTTGTCGTAAGAGACAACTAATGGGATCGGATGGTCAGGCTCACTGACTTGGTTAATGCATATCATCGATTGAATCCCAATTGCATGGATCGATGGTCATGATGTCAATGACTGGATTGTCTGGTCCAGAATCAAATATTTACAGACCGCCGTCATATGGCTGGAATATTGCTGAGTGCGGCGTTAAAGTTAAATAACAAGCCAACAACCAAGGATATATTGATACTAAGTGCCCCCCCCCTGCTCATTTTGTCTCATACCTTGATAATGACAGGGAAATATTTGAGCCATGGTTTTACAATGGTTTTAATTTGGTGGGATTTTATTTCTTGTGATACTGCTATCGGTAATTCTGAAATTGATTGGATTCATCAATCAATTTGTTTGAGCAGGGAGTGATTTTTTTTAGATAGACATGACAAGTAGATAAATGAATTTTGCGATGTGAAATGTACAAATTGAGATTTGATTAGCCCTTTCCCCCTCTCCATGAAAATGGACTAATCTTGTCAACAATTTTTTTTAACTTTTATTTTTTGAAACAGATAATTATTCTATGATGAGATATGATGAGGTGTTCATTTCACGCTGTTTGACTTGTGAAACAAGTTCATCCAACTTTGCTTACTTTTCTGACCTTCGATTGTTTTTTACGAAAGATGATTACATTTGTAACAAGCTACCAAGATTACATTACTGAAAATCAAACAGGAATTTAGGCTTCGGTAATCTTGGTGCTAGCTTTTTGTGGAGGTTAAAAATAAAAGCAATTTAACTCCTGTGAATTTGTTATTAAAGTGAAGGTCAAAGCCTTTGTTTCCGAGTGCCTTGTAATCTGGATACGAATTAGCCTCAAGAAATATTACAGAAGACAAACTCCTAACCTTGAAGAGATTTTAATCTTGTTTGAGGTCTAAGATTATTTTCACTCTTTTATAAATAACATAATTTGATTTGGTAGGAGCTTATTTTACGAACAGTTAATGTCAAATTCTATCTTTTCATCCAAATGCACTCACCGCACTTGAACACGGATGCTCATTTGATTTTTTTACACAGAGCTTGATTTTTTATGCTTGACAGATATAAATCAAGAATTTTGACTTTAACTTTAGAAGCTGTTGCATTCCTCTCTTGAAACTGAAGAAATTGGGGATGTTTTTGGTTAATGTGGTATTTATGCCTGAAAGTGAGCCTTCAGCCGCCAGTAATGTATGTGTGTCTTTGAAGAGTCTAAGATAAGAAAGCTTGTTAACACTACAGAACAAGATAATCAAGCCTTTATGTTTGGTAATTACGCGCAATTGGATTTCAGAGCTTTAGCACTAACGCGATAATTAGGTGTTAAACTTGCCAACCAGCCACTACTGATAAACACATTATTTATAGATCCACATATTAACGCGTTGAGTTTGATTTGATAGTTCCCTGCTACCCTTCAAAGGATGCGGATACAGTGATCGCCATCAAGTCGCTTCAGAGGATGTTAATGTGTGCGAGAGACTACAGTTTTAATACAGAGATCACAGGGAAGGAGACCCGATTTGATTGGCTGATTGACACTCGTGAGGCCCGTCTTGTTCACAGTAGCCTCTTTATGATGAATTTGCCACGAAACCTTTTTAGCCGCCATACACGGTGTGGCGGTCGTTGGTGTACTGGGAGTAGTAAAAGTTTTACCTTGTCGACGGACATGAGATGGAATGGTGTTTGAAGGTAGCTGTCTGTGTTGGCATGAATAAACCCCTGGGACCCCAAACAATTTATGACACTGATCGTAGCATGCCTAGAGTCTCCCTGATATTCATGGACCTATTGGTCCCTGGGGAGCCATCAGGGATACTGATTGGGGTCACGGTTGCAACAGTACCCTGTGCCATGACTCCCGAGCAGTTTGCATGAAAATTGCATTATTCGCAGTGAAATCGAGATCCAATTTGCGCACACTGCACACCGGGGCGACAATCAACGCGAGGAACTCTCATCAACAAGAAAAATAGAATTTCCAATAAATTTCATTTGCCTCCACATAGAATTTCCCCGAGGTCTATAATTTGAGCAGCAAATACACTTGTTATTTCACAGCCCAAGTGGATTTGGCCTGATCCCTAAGGACAAACCCCATTGGCACCATCTAATTGTCATCCCGAACAGTCGTCCTCCTCTTGGGTGACAGTACTAGGGCAGGCATATCGCTCCATGATAAATACTTGAATACCGGTCGCTTTGCTTCCAATGTTTCCAATAATTGGAACAACGTAGACCAAAAAATTGTCAACTTGTTAGACGCTGGTATATAGAGAGATCTTTGGGCTCCAATTTGTTGCATAGAACACAACTGTTCCGCCGAGACGATGTGGAAGAAGATACTTTTTAATGATATTACTTGTTTGCAATTTATCATTGGAAGTCTACGTGGAAAGAATCTTGGATTTGGGGGCATAGGTTTTGTTAAAGTATAAAACGTCAACGCCAGAGAATAATCAGTCACGATTATCTGCTGAAACAGATTCCATTGGGCGTAAAAGCAAAATAGTGGTGAAAAGAATTTGATCCACTTGATGTGACCCTTGGAAAAAAGGCAAGCATCATTTGTCAAATTCTTCGAGTCCTCTTGGAATTGGTGGACATATTTTTTCTTGTTGACAAATGAATTTATCAGATGAAGAGGATCAGCCGTGTATTTGAAGCCATATTGGATTTCAAGCCAGGTGCTTTTTGCTCCATCATAAATGTCTCGTTGCATATTTTTAAATTTTCATTTGGAATGGACAATAGATAATGCTTATTGTTATTCTTGTCAAGTTTCAATGGTTTGATAAAAAAATTACAAATATTATTATGTATTCTATTGTATAGCTGTAGAGGCTTTTATGTATACTGACAGGGCATGGAAACGTGTGTTGTGGAACATGGCGTGATGAAATGTTATGTTGTGAATGTCAATATAAACTAGTAATCCCATCAGTTTGCATTTATGCTAATGGAGAGACTGAGGAGAATATGAATGTCCGTGTAGCGAATGTGTGCAGCTTGGCATCTGATCTCCACTCGGCTCACACAGACGGAACACTCAAGCATGGACAAGGTACTTTTCATTGTTCTGTGTGTCTGTTGAAAATGTTTGGGACGTTTGGGGTGAAAAGTTTTGTTTTTATTTTTTTGAAATTTTTGTGTGAGAATCGTTCTGGAAACAATAGTGCCTGCTGATTAAGTGTTGGCGTAATCTGACATTGGTTTGCTGGGATCATCTGGGTTACTTGATTGTCATTGTGTTAGAGTTGCCCATGGGGAGATGAAACATTCTGATTCAGTCACTCTCCACACCGATTCACCTAATTTGTGTCTTAAGAGTGGCCATGTGGCTGAAGCATTCCCTCATCGGTTAACAATTTGGATCTCATTCCTGGTACAATGCATTGATACTTTGATATACAGTGGTTTTTGTTTGGTTATATGATCTCCGTTATATGTCTTAAGATAAGCCACCCCAAGGCCCCTCTGGATAAGGACCAGCACTGAGCCTGTTTATGGAATGTCATTTTGTAACTTGAAACTTCACAATCTCTGCTCAGATCCGAGCACATTCTGACCACTGGAGGATAGTACGAAGCCCATTCTTGCTGTTGCAGTGCCATGATATCCTTAGAGCAGCCAATGAGTTTTTAGAGGAAATGGCCAGTTTCAAGGCCAACGCTTCAAGGGCTTTGAAAAAGACGTGTTTAGTTCAGTTTTTGCTGAAGAAAGTATCGAAAGTAGCATAAAGCCATAATAACTCGCTAAATGTTAACATTGTTTTGGTGATTTCCAGTCTCTCTCTATTGTGATACCTCAGGTCCTTGTACCTTGATGGGGGGGCACGGGTGGCCCAGTTGTCTAAGGCGCCGCAATTCGCTGTGCAGAGTTGCGTCCCTTGGGCACGCCAGAAACCAATGACTGTGGGTTCGAATCCCGGTTAACCCCGATTATGTTTCTAGGTTTGTCAGCACCATTCCCGTGCTCGTGGGTTTCACCGAAGTGGTAAACATCTCAGACCTGCATCACTTCGGGCTTTCCTCCCACATCAAGCTGACACGCCGTGATATAACTGGAATACCCAACTCACTCACTCACTGTATCTTGATAGCATGGATCATTACCCACACAGGTAAACATTGGTAGGTGAGGCCAAGCCCATAATGCTACAGGTGGCCATATAACAGCCGGGATATTGTATTACTGTGTTGAAATTCACTCTCACTCACTCACTCACTCACTCACTCACGGATTGTAAAAATATCGGGGCCGTCACCTTTGCACATTAGATTGAAGTATGGATTTTAAAAAATAAATGTACAAGTTTTTTTTGTCCCCTTGGAGTCGCCCTGTGATTATACG
Source organism: Haliotis cracherodii (assembly GCF_022045235.1). Classification (NCBI taxonomy): domain Eukaryota; kingdom Metazoa; phylum Mollusca; class Gastropoda; order Lepetellida; family Haliotidae; genus Haliotis; species Haliotis cracherodii. Next base: position 20,018,610 of record NW_027266266.1, read on the forward strand.
CTGCCGTTCCAAATTGAATTTGAAGTAAAAGTCAATTTTTACACGTTCAAAGAAACTTTCAGCTGCAGACAGCAGTGTGTTCTCTAATCCGACATTTAAAGAGTCTGCAAGCGGGACGAATGTTAACGAGCTACGATTTCAAAGACACTTAACGAGCCCCTATAATCAGTCATTACATAGCTAGGCCTGTTTCATGTACAATAAGACACCACGCTATATTTGGGTCGTCTGTCCAAGCCGCGCTCTCTCATCTCTAGATATGGTGAATTTTGTCTGCTGCTCTAGAAGAAGACTAATTCCTATAATTTGTTGATACGCTAGTGATTCATCGACTGATAACTGCGCCATTATCTTATCAAATTCGCCTTTAGTTGATTGGCAGACCAGGAGGAAATTATCCCCCATGGGATACCATTGCGAGGTAATTAGTAGCTTGTGAACGATCAGATTCAGACAAGGTATATCATAGGCTTTAATGAGAGGCACCTGAATTTGTTCCCTATTCCTGGGCGGAGGTATTGATGTGCCACCAGGGGGAGCCACATAAGGTCCAGGTAGGCTGTAATGGAGTCGGGGCGGGACACCAGCCGTGAGGAAAGCTTATAACCTAGTGTTTGCCGGATCAGTCAAACGGAAAATTACAACCGTTGCATTAGGCTTGAGAAAAGTTACATCGTTCAAGGGTGTAATTTGTGTCAGATTGAATGTTGCCGATACACACGCCTGAATGACTGCCACGCCCCCTGTCCATCCTTGATTAGCTCCCTTGGTGGAGAGGCCGTGTAATTGGGTGAAGACTGGTCAGTGTGATGAGGCTGGACGCTCCAGACGGTGGTTAGTCACTGTGGATTGTACTACAAGGAGACAGTTGCAAGGTCTGGCTGCTGGATCTCTTTGCAAATTGTCAAATTCTGGACAACGGATCTGTATTGCTTTGGTGTGTTTTGTAATGTGAAGAGTAGTGCCATGTTGAAGGAATAATTTGCTGGTGATGATCTTGACTGTGATGGTATTAATGCTTTACTGAGTTCTCTGTTTGTCTCATGATCAAGAATTTGATGTTTTGGTTTGTGGTTTAGAGGAGCTTGTCATAAAGTTTATTTGTGGATCTGTACAAAGAATGGTCAGTGTCTGTCCCTTGTCCACTCTGGTGGTCAACGTACACTTCATTTGGGACTCTTTGATAGTGGATATATGCAACACCTGATCTGGATTAAACTACCAATACAAGGTAAGATTCTTTGATTTTCAAAACAAGATGTTTGAAGTTTAAGGATGATTGTTGTGTATGTAGTCCCTATCTGGTTATTGGTGGGTGTTCAACTGCCTGATAGTGTAACTTTTGAATTCCATTCTCTCTGGTCACAAAATGTCTTTTAATGGAAGATAACCACAGCAAACCTATCTCGGCAACCTACATCACCAAACTCTCAATTCCTCAACACACCAAACATTCCTCACGCCTAATTCTCCACACCAAGCTCACCTCTCCAAACTTACCACACTTTTCCATTTCCCATTCAACATTTTATCTTGAGCTTTGCTAGTACAGCTTTTGACTTGGGTTCTCACCCTGCTGACCACCACTGCAGCCCCCCATACTGACACTTTTCCACCATCGGGGCATCTCTCACAGTGGCCATCTGTGGCTGTGATCTAAGACTCCCAAGAACAATACTGCTTCATCCATGCTCCTTCTTGACCTACTGACCTTCAGGTGCTGTTGTAAGAAACATTCAATAGGTGTGTTTACCTTACGTGATGTGCTGGACGTGTGTCGCTAAGCTGCGACCGATACACACACTCCAGGCAAGTAAACAACAAGTGTCTCTCACATAGTCTGCAGGCGATACACACAGCCCTGTCAATGTGATCCAAAACTCACTCCTCTGTTTTCCAACCATGTTTTCTCGGGGAGAAATTTACGAGTATTTGTTGGACTTGGAAGTTTGATGAATTTTGAAAAATGTAAGTTTGGTGAATTTGAGAGATGCTTGGGACGGGGTCAAGTTTGGGTTTGTGGACAAATATGGAGGCACAGTGCGATGAGCTGAAGGAGGTTAGTGTATAGAGGGTACAATATGCCGACAATGTTATGGTATGTTCCCCAGGGAGTTGAGAAGGTAAACTGATTATGTATGGAAGGGGAGAATGGCACTTTGGATGTGAACCATTAGGAGTTTGTATGAAGTGGTCGTTGATGATTCAGATAATTATTTGATTGATATTGTGCACAATTTGGATTGTAGTATGACTTGGTCAATTGGAGCATCATAATAGTAAATGTGATGAGAATTATGATAACACTTATGATCTGTCATCACTAGATGATGATGATGATGATGATGATGACGACGATGAGTTTTGTGCTCTTTGCAACTCCCTAGAGGCAGTATCACAGACACTATATTATTCATCAAGTCCTCATCTTACACTAACATTATTAAATGGCGTGACTCGGCTGCGACAAACAGCCCAACATATCATGGCCTAATTAAGTTTATTCGCCTTTGAATGAATATTGTCTGCAACGGTGACATTTCAGTCTCCAAGAAACTGAATATTTACCTAAGTCCTAACAAGAAATTAAATAAGAATAAATACCCGTAGTGAAATGCAAATAAATGGCTCCCAATTGGGTTTTTCGCATGCTAGAAGGTAGTTTATACCCGAGTCGTGTGTAGAAGGCTCCTTTCTTTAATCCTAAGGGGAAATGGCCAGGGGTTTTATAGTGCATGGAATTGCCACTATAGACTCAATGTGGGAGTTCATTGGGTACAGGGTTGTAGCACATCTGGGATGGAATAGACGAATAATTGCCATGGATATTAGGAAATGTACAGTAACAATCCTACTGTTGTTATGTCAATGTCAGGCGAAATATGCAGGGTTAGAAAATGATATGTTATTAGTTGATTTAGGAATGTTATACCTTATTAACTCTGCGGTATAGCCATTACGATAAGGCTGAATTACTTGAAGCTGTGAAGTGTATGTGTTTGTTAGTGTTGAAATTGATTGATGCTTATTTCATGACAACTGATATTGATATGAGTGATGAGAATAGATTTCAAACGGATAGTCACAATCTGGAGGATGTTTGGGGTCCGGTTCATACACTTCATTTGGACTCAAGGACGCTGGGGTAGCCTAGTGGTTAAAGTGTTCGCCTGTCACGACAACTGCCCGGGTTCGATTCCCAACATGGGTACAATGTGTGAAGCCTATTTCTGGTGTCCCTCACCATGATATTGCTGGAATATTGCTAAAGGCAGCATACAACCGTACTCATTCTCTCATATGGACTCAAACCCAGACTAGTTGAAGGCAAGGAGCAACACCAACAACTGGACTAGCCAACCTGTGTGATTAAAATTCCATTTAAATGTCGTTCCTTTAATCTTTTAATACTTAAGTCCCTTTGTTATGAGATGGGGGCATATGTGGCCTTGTTGTTTATGGTGCTGCAATTCGCTGTGCAGAGTTGTGTCCCTTAAGATGACAGGAACCTATGGTTTTTGGTTTAAGTCCCAGATTCTCATTTATCAATGTTCTTGGTTTGTCTGCGCCATATCCTTGCTTATGGGTTTCACTGAAGTGGTAAGACCTGCATCTCTTCGGAGATGAGATATTGTAAAGCAATGTTCAACGCAACTTACTAACTCACCAACTACAGTGTTAAGCGCAACTTTCAAACTCACCAACTACAGTGTTAATGAGATATTTTGTAAGTTTTGGTTTATCATTTATCTGGATAAGACATCTAGTCTGTGTGAGTGATTCAGATAAAGATCAACTGTATTTATGTCAAGTTATTCATGCAAGACCAAAATATGTTTCCCATCTTTGACAATTTAATTGAAGACGTCATCATGAATGATCCTACGCTTGTGTAAATTGATTTCATTACTTGTAAACATCATCCACTTCATAAGTAAATCTCTATGAGAAAGGCAGTGAAAGTGTTAGTATTATCAAATCCATATGGTGTTAAAAAACACAACCAAACCGTTGTATTCAAAGCCAGCGTCTGAATAGGTTTCCTGGACCTCCTGATGCACTGGCGTGACCTCGTTTTAACTTAACTGCATTTCAAAAGTATTTCTTCGTATCAAAGAACTGCGAACTCTGAAGCTAGGTTTAATTGCTCCCATTAAGTGGGTGCTATTTATGGTTTGGCACTCGGTTCGTTCAATATTTACAACGTGGAGTAAATTGCACCCTGGATGTCAATTTGGAATAGATCTGCAATAAGCAATTCATAACGTAATCAACACCAGGGACTGTTGTTGTAGCAGGCTTGCTCCTGCCACTCAGACTGAAATCAACACCTACAACCTGTTGTCCTTGTGAAATTTACTTCAGTATATTTCCTATAATTCTGAATAACAATTCTGCCAACATTGACCATTCTGTTCCTATCCGTTCAAATTCAACCCCCATTAGCTGCAGCCGTTGTGAAATTCACTATTAACAACAACAGGCAATTGCATGTAACAGCAATAATCGAAGCACACCAGTTTTATTTTGTACATAAGTAATTTGCTTTCATTATGACATGCATGTCGTAGATTGATAGGAACTGGGATGGAAGCGTGTTAACAGATGATATCATGATTGTGTATGAAGAAAATTTCAATATGCTTAATGTGCTGTTAGCAGAAACATAGGCCCCATCTGCTGTTCAACAGGAACAAATGATGTATTGGAGCCATAAATATTCAACGTGATGAATGGAACTCTGGGTAATATGAACTACCAGGCTAAAGTGACTTTTAAATTTATTTGACATTTTGAAGAGCATTAATTTTTGTCATAAACAGAATTTATTACCAAACTGTTTATTTTTTGTTTGATCAGATAGTCAGATGTTTAATTGATGTAATGAATTTACCTAAAAATGTAAAATTTAATGAAATGAAACAAATTAGAGTTTGAGCAAAATGATCACTAAATGGTTTGACTTTTGAATTTGAAATTTAATAAATAGTTAAATAATTTCTTGTAATTATTATGTTTGCTTGCCTCAACTTAATTATAGGTTGTACGTTATCAGATCGAGGCTCTGTATACAAATATTCAGGGGAAGCTTAAGTGAGCAGACCAATCAGGTCAACAGTCACTCTTTCAATGGGGTGAAATTTAGCCCTATTTTAGCTCATTTTGCTGGTGAGAAATCTTGTGAATATCAAGAGGGTCGAATGCTCGACAGCTGCATCTGCTTCAGGGCGGCCATTTTGAATTGGCATGCCAGTAAGGGCACATGCTTTTCCTTGAAGCAGAAAAAGATGTCGATAAATTTATGAAGATGGTGTAGAAAATGTGGCTCGCTCGCAAAAACCCAGTGAGGCACTGATCCCTTAATCAATAAAACTCATAGTGTCAGCGGAATGTAGACCCTGGCTTTTCTACTGCAAATTATTCCATGAATCATGGAGCGAGCCGCGCTCTACAGTGTAGCCCGGTTGCCCCTTTAACAGGCTGTACATGGTTTGTGTCAGATAGAGTTACCTCCCTTGCCACTCTGGCTCAATGCGTCTAACTGCTATCAATTTCTCTGCTTCTTTAATCATTTATGAAAGTCCCTGATGTTTAGCTGCGTTATTTCCCCCTGCTAGTCTGATGCTTGGAGGCAGCTCAATAACTGGACCAGTCCCACTGATAAATTGAGTTTTATGATAGCGGAGTAGGGCTATTCGCCTGACAAGTAATTTCTCAGTTGAAAGATTCAGCGAAGATGAGATGCACACAGAGCTAGGGATGATGCACTGAGGCAATCTATCAGCGACTTCCTCCACATCCCGGAATCCATCGCCTGTTCACCCGCCTTCTCTGTGAGCCTCCGTGGGTTGTCAACAGGGGGCGCTCTTTGTTGACCCACGTCTATTATTACTTATTTGACAAGTGACCTGGAGAGTGGTGTTTCCGAGTATGGATTTGGTGGTGGATACTAAAGCTGAGTTGGTGGACTACATTGTTGTGGAGGATTCTCCTTCTCTAAGTCAACCATGTGACCTGGAGAGCCCCCGACAGGTAGCTATAGCCAAGATTAACGCACTGCGTAGTCTGTAGGTACAGAAATAGAACTTGTCGGGGACACTGTGTTACATCATGAATATTGTATGATAAGTGCCTGTTTTCTGATTAGATGTGCTTTTGTATATCACTGCTAGAGTGGGAAAGATAGCTGTATCGCATTTGACATCTCTTTCTCCATGTGAAATCACTCCTGTGGCATCCCCAGGGGGCTTTTTAGGGAAACATACTCATTTATGTGTTGCAGATTTGAAGGAATTAATTTCTTTAGTGTAGTTTTTATTTCCTGATGTGGGGTTATTAGTTTGAAATATTAATGAATTTTGAATGGTAATGGTGAAAATATGATCCATAATTTCTGTTGATGTTTTTGATATATGTGATTTTGTTGGGTTTGTTAATTAGGGATAATTGCTGATGAATCATGAAGAAATGAAAGATTTGTTACTGTTTTCAGTAATAGGACAGAGTTTTATGTTTGAAATGTTTATGCTTGGCTATTGCCTTAGGACTTTAAAAACTGAAGTTTTTAATGTGTTTCATGTTTCTGAATAGGAATAAATTTGCCATAATGTTCCGAGAACAAATTGCACTGACAGAAATAGAAATTAATTATTCATTTGTGATGTAAATTCTTAGGTTTACAGCAGAACTTAACATGAAATCGATAAGACTGCACATTAATTTCAACACACAGGAACATACTGCCTCGATCAATTAATAGAAATATGTATAATGAATATGATACTTAGCCACCAGTGTCAGTGATGCGAGGACAGTTTAAAGTGTGTTTCATCAGATTGTACATATATTGCACCAGCTGTGAACATCCTGCTTGTCAATTTCATATATGACTTGTTACATACTTGTATTCAATATACAATCAATGAGCCACCTAAAGAAAGAAAGACAAAAATGTGACATTCAATTACAGCCAACTGCAACGATATTGAGATCAATCCTACGTCAATCTGTCCACTGTTTGATCTGTGATATCAACATCTAATAATCGTTGGTTTTGCATTGTTGAACCATCAGTAGCTGCTTTGGCTTGTTCACACCTGGTGTATATATCCCTGGCCTTGCGACAGCCATTGATCCATCAAGGTAACAATATGCATCAATGATGTTGTGTTCCTTGTCTATTGGGTGGCACGGGTGCAGAGTTGCGTCCCTTGGGCACGCCAGAAACCTATGATTGTGGGTTCGAATCCCGGTTCACCCCGATTATGTTTCTAGGTTTGTCAGCACCATACCCGTGCTCGTGGGTTTCACCGAAGTGGTAAACGTCTGAGACCTGCATCACTTCGGGCTTTCCTCCCACATTAAGCTGACACGCCGTGATATAACTGGAATACTGTTAAAAGCGGCGTTAAACTAAACTCACTCACTCCTTGTCTATTGCGACAGGTCATCAATTTCAAGTTCTGAAATTCACTGCATCCATGGCATTTACTGAAGTACCAAAACTCTAATGTTGATAGTTATGAGACTCTCTGAAACATGTTTTAACCAGTTTGGAAAGCCTCAAGTCGGGTTAACAAAATTACCAACTTGGTCATGATTGAGACTCATGAAGATGCAGGTTAAAATTGGTCTTCAGCATCCCAAGCTTGTCATAAGAGGCGACTAATGAAACCGGGTGGTCCGGTTCGCTGACTTGGTTGATGAATGTCTTCCTATCCCGATTGCGTAGATCGATGCTCATGTTGTCAATCACTGGATTGTCTGGTCCATACTTCATTATTTACAGATTGATGTGATATGGCTGAATTATTGTTGATGACAGCGTTAAACAAGAAACCAACATGGCACTTTATAAACAGGATGACAAGGTTGATAACATGTGACTAAGAAAAAGATATAAATAGTATTGACTCTCTGGGAATAATAATGATGTTTGTTGCAGGATAATATTATTGAAAAAGCTACCATCACATGTTCAAATGAAACCCGTAAGGATTCACCTGTGCATGAAGGCTTGACAATATGTGTTAATACTCCCCCATAAAAAATAGCAATACCTTCGCAATCAGAAATATTTTCACAATCATTCGTGCTGTAAATAATATTTTTGCACTTTGTCAATATTTAGGAAAACAAGTTTAAGCTCCAGTGCAATTTGACATGATATATTACAGTGTCAAGGTGGATAGTGCAATAGTATTGATGCAGAATGTAACACTATACAATACAAAGGTATTGATCACTGCCGTAGTGTCGGCATCATCATCAGCATTGTCAAGGTTTCATGATGGCATATTATTATTATTGAACAGGTGCTTGTGTCGTGTAGTAAAAATATTTTGAAGTATAGTTTTCTATTCAGGACATGTCAGTTTGGCATCATAACATCCAACAAAGTTATTGATCACTACCGAAATAATGGCATTATCATCATCATCATCATCATCATCATCATCATTATTGAACAGGTGCTAGTGTCTTGTATAGTGCTGTAATTCTGAAGTATTGTTTTTGTTATAAAAAAACAACAAGTTAAATTTATTTTTCTTTGAATGCTGTAATCAATTCCTTTTCATCAATGTGACAAAACTGGGCTGTGTTGATTCACCATATATCAAAGTATGGGCATTAATTGTGAAACAAAACAAAAAAAAAATAAAAATAAAAACATTGTTAGAAATCTTGACAGTTTGTTTCCCCAATATTAACTCCCTTTGTTGGATATGCTTGTGATTAACATAATTCTCTTCTTGTACAGCTAATTTTGAATAGGCTCGATCAGACCTAAAGTTGTCAAGTTAAACGTAGTCATAACCACTCGTGCCCCAGGAGCAATTTAGCTTGTAATGAAGTTATGCTTTCAAGTGCAAATATATCTCAATATTAGATGATGAGTCAATAGAGGTTGGTTGACAATTGCACAAATTTGACATCCCCACCATCAGTGCGTAATTAGCGAGTGAAGCATGCATCGTTGATTGTTATCATTGTCTCGTCACTGGGTGGCGTTTATTGACATCATCCGTCTTCCTTGCAAAATGGAAATTAATTTGCGATCAGGAATACCCAGGGATGTGGAAAAGGGAACAAAGACCCAATGAGATCCCTGGGAGCTGATCTCCGTGGCGCTGTCCTCCAAGAACCGCACTACAGGTGCAGGCATCAGTATAATCACTTCCGCAAATTGTATGAAATATGTTTCATGCCGCATTTTTTATGTGCATGGGAAGAAGCGCTGCCTAGCAACAGTTATTTGTGCAGTCGCTCCAAATTCCCTATTAACTTTGTTGTTTAATCACAGGAAAAATGGAATAATTTTGTGTAAATTACCTGGACCCATTGGAAAGGAAGCCATTTTGTTTGAATGAGCTCACTATAGGTTGGATTGAGAAAAGTACTGTTTACTCACCCAGTCCAGCTAATTGGGTTTTTTATTCCCCTTCGATCAATGATAACGATGCGAGCGTGGGGGCCGACGGTCGGACAAGTGATCCGCTAGGACATGCACACGACTACCTCCATAGAATAAAAGATCCCCGCACACACCGTTTCCTTTTAGCCCACAAAGACCAAAAAGCTGGCATTGGAAGCTGGTTGAGAATATCCCAATGGTTGCTTTTAGAGGCGTCAGTTCAGACTATTAAACTCCTGACATTTTGTGTAAGTGTTTGCGGGTTTCATTTGTTGGGGATGAAATGCTTTTTTTCTAAATGTGCGTGGCCTGTCAGCTCCATGAAAAGATGACAAACGACGTTTGTGGATGTCAAGTGGCACGTTGATTCCCGCTCGCCATGTCACACCGGCATTGATAGTTCGGTGACGTGGATCATTAGAAAAGGACATGGGATTAGAGCCTTTGTTGGGCCCAGTACTGCTGTGTCTTCATAGACTGCAACTTGATAGTCCCTGATTAGGACAAGCAGACGCCATTCTTTACAGGACTTGTGAATATGATTGGACTTGTATGATTGTGTTGATGAGATGACAGATGGAATATTTGTTAGATTCATAGGAAATTAAAATATATACCGGTTCGGAGACACATCTAAGGGTGGAATAATGGAATATAGGCTTATTGAGGCTGATAGTTTATTATTAAGAAAGTTTCATCGAACACAGGTTGTGGGTATGAAATCTGTTCATTGGCTTGTATTCCTGGGCATGTGGACATTTTGTTATGCACTCCATATTATGATTTTTGAGATACTTTATTACTTTGAAGTTGGTAATAATGATCTCATTTGTCAAAGTTACGACATTAACGACAACTCAGTGTACAAACTTTGGTAAAAAGAAGCAGATTTGACAAATTGTAATGACTGCATTCAACTGCCAACTTAATGGAATTTTGGCGTACCAATTTTTGTTGCAGCAATTAATCTTGAAAGCTGTTGATGATATTATCAAATAAGTTTTAAAAAAAGTAAATTCAAATTGCACAATAAAAGCGACAAAGAACATCCAATTCCTTTGATAATTTTCTTATCAAAAAGTTGTCTTTTTCATATTGAAGTAGAGAATTCTTTTCACTTTGCCTGCGCTTATCTGGAATCTAGGGCAGCTTCCTTTGACAATGTTTTTTCTTTACTTTGTAGTTGTGTGATCTGTCTTCTAATTGTTTAGATATGTCATTTTCATCAGTTTAATTTGATTAATTTTTGGTCACTGTGTTCAGCTATTTGCTTCTTTATGAATTCGTAACAAGCAAACATTGTTTCATCTTTCTTGAAGGGAGATTTCCTCATGGATTTGATATAGAGATCCCCAAATTAATTTCCCTCGGGAGCCCAAAAACACAAAAATTGTACTCAAATTGTCATCTTGATGATACATTTCCTCCAGCCATACAGAGTTATTTCCCCTGAGACCAGCAAGCGATGGGGTTTGAGAATTTTCTTGCTTTATAAGTCTTTAATAAAATCAGCCCTTGTGTTGATACCATTAGTCCGTTCAAATGGATAACTCGACACACGCATTATGCATCGTAATTCCATCATTATCGTGATTACGGTTTGGGTGGTGACTAGCATAGCCGAGGACAAGGGAGCTAACATATCGACTAATGTCATTCATTGGGGACCAGGCTCTAAGTGAAGCTCACTAAGGGGGAATCCCGAGATGGGCCCCTCGTGATTACCACAAGGTAATTGCCAAGGGTTGTCAAGCTAAATTTATTTATTAGAAGTATAATGGCAAGGGATAATGCATTTATTAAAATAATTGATCCATTATATACTGGCTGTGTTAATCTCTCTGTCCAGACATTGTGGTAAGTTGATTGCAAATGATGGCGCCTGTCAGAAGCTGACTTCAGGTTCCAGAAACACTGGACCTTTGTCTTGGCAACTTGTCTGTGTCAAGAAGTATTTTATGGACTGATGAGAGCTGGAAGATTTGTTTGATTGGTGGGAATTTCCAAGCTTGACCGCTTGCATTCAAATAATCAGTTTTATTGTTACGAAATATCAACTTGCCACATGATCAGAATTGGTACTTTTGGCTCAGTACATGTGACAACCAAGTAAGTGATCTAGATTTTGTCCATTTCATATCTCCGGTTGTCCAGGTTGTCCAAAGATTACCCACATTACACAATCAGAGTGTTGGGGTATCCTTGTGGTTAAAGCCTTGTCTTGTCACACCGATGGCCCGCGTTCGATTCCCAACATGAGTACATTGTTTGAATCCCGGTCCTGGTGCCCCCTGTCATAATATGACTGGAGTATTGCTGAAGGTGGAGCAAAAATAACCCTCATTTACTCACTCACAGACAGCCATTGTGGCCATCAGATCCCTGTTTTAGTTGCCTTTCAACAGGTATGGGGTGTGATAACTTCCCTAGGATGTCAGATACTCTGAAGGTAAAGCATTGTCAGGATCATCATCTCCATCCTGCATGCATTATGCTGTTGTCCAAGCTGCAGCAATTCACTGTGAAGAGTTGTGTCACTTGGTTGTGCCAGGATCCTATGACTGTAGGTTCAAATCCCAGATTCCCAGAAGGTAAAGCATTGTCAGGATCATCATCTCCATCCTGCATGCATTATGCTGTTGTCCAAGCTGCTGCAATTCACTGTGAAGAGTTGTGTCACTTGGTTGTGCCAGGATCATATGACTGTAGGTTCAAATCCCAGATTCATCCACATTATGTTTCTTGGTTTTTCAGCACTGTACCAGTGCTCGTAAGTTTCATCAAAGTGGTAAATCTCTTGGCCTGCATCACTTCCGACTTTCATCACACAGTTTAAGCTGCCATGTTGTGATAATTAGCCCACCTACTACACTGTTCCATTTGGAAAGGGCGTGGATATATGGGATATGAGATACTGTTCCAAGCCATATACAACACAACTCCCTCGCTGTCCTCTCACACATCCACTCTATGACCTCACACTGATCTCCATCCACCCTGGAGACCTAGATAAACGTAATTGAAACGAAGAGTGTGTAATTTTGTCACCCGAGTCAGAGAAGTTCTCTTTGTTGAAGCTACCCTGAGGAAGTGTGTACGTCCTCCCTTCACCCAATTGCAGACAAGTCTGAATCTGGACAAAAGGTGGGCTAATTCCAGCATCCAGCAACCTTGAACACACAGCTCTTTTAGTGACACCATAAGCTTGTGGCTGGTGACAGGAGCTCAGCTGTCGTGGCTGGAAGTCTGAGCTCATTAGCACTTGGCCAGACAATGTAGTGAGAGTCCTGTCCACTCCAAGCGGGGACAAGATGAGCAGGCCACATTATGGCAGTCTGAATCCTCAGGATGCTGTTGATCTAGTGTTAGAAACCACAACGGTCATTACCTGGGGTTTGTGGTGGGGCAATTGTAGTGGTCACTGTACATGGCTAATCAGAACTGTGGACAGAAGCCTTTGCTGGAAGGCAGTGTGGCTGTATGGACTGGACTCTTCATACGGGGTGTCATAGGGAAGACCAGAACAGAGGACAAGTGTAAGCCTTGTTTCACTTGTCCTCAAGAGTTTGCAGCCAGTCCTGCTTGGACAAGGCACAAATGTTTACTATGTTTACATATTCTCTTGGTCTGTCTTACAGACCCTGATACAAATATAAATCAAATACAGTCCATGCAAGTCTATAATGTTTGGCAAGTCTAGATTACTGCAGTATCTGAAAATGAAGAGAATCACCAGGCTCTCTTTTTTTATAATTTTTATTAAGATAACTGAACAACTGTTTTTTCTGTATTATATGTTCATTTCAGAGACTAGATGTTAGTCTAATTTTCTCTCAGTTTTGTTCAGTTCCACATTTGTATCAAAACTGATGCATTGAGAGCTGGTTAAGAGTTATTTACCACTCAAATGCTGTTAGTCAATGAGGACTACCATCTTGGGATTTGTACTTGTCCTCAGCACAGTTTTGTAGTCTTGAACATGCGGACTAGCGTGAATATTACAGACTGGGGTAATAGGGGGTGCTAGTGAAGAGGAGGAAGGATTCTAATGTGTTGATGAGGTTTTAAGTTATGGTTTTCGTTGATGATGATGGTGGTGACAGATTGTTTGTGGTGGAAAACTTGTTTATTGTGTATAGGATAAAGTAGTATAGTTCTGTGAGATATTGTTTAGAATCAGATTGCCAAAACTATATACCTCTCAAAAACCTTGATGATTGATTTGACTGACTGACTGACTGACTGATTAAGACTGCTGCATGGTTGGATGATAATTTATATTCCAGTTTACTATTTATAATACCTGTGGTATACCTAAAATACAATTTATTACAATAACAAAACTTCTATGATTAAAAAATGATAGATAATATATATCTTGCCAAAAGGTATTTGTTGAAAACTTTATATTTTTCTTGTGAAGAAATCTCCAATATTGCATGGTAAAATATGAGTTTCTAACCTTTTGATGCGATTTGAATAATGAGAAATTTCAGGCCTTTGAAATACTGGATATACAAAGCTTGTAGATACATTTTCCTGTAATGATTCAAAATGACAGAATTTCACAGGAAGAAAAATGCAGAGATCTATGACAGTTCAATCATTATTCATGGTGCATTTAGGATTGATAATATCGATAACCTTTTAGTGCGGTCTTTACCATAAGACTGTACGTCCCAGAAGACTTGAGGTGAATCGACAAGAGGGTTACATGGTCGGAAGGCATCCACTACGACAATCCGTTTCTCTCAGTCTATCGATCAAGGGATTTTGTTCGGGAGAAAGAAAGTGACGATAGATCCTGTCGGAATATCACTGAAATTGCTTAAATGTATTCAATTATCCCCGAGACAGTGGCGTGTTTTTGTAATTTCCCAGTTTGTGCCCTGAGTGTTAGACTTCAATTTAGGATATTGTGGCCGACCTAGGGCGGAGAGCTGAAGAAATCCTCCCCTTATCGTTTCGCGAGTCCCACGGGCCACTAGCTATTGTATGAATTGAATTGCCTGGCTTTTCACATATTATCCTATGAAGTTGCCTGCAATCAGGGAGCTATCGGTGAAAGTGAAATATATTCCACAAGGCTTGCGACCAAGGCACACTAGTTTGATCGTGTCGATGCTGCGCTTACTGCTCACCGCTTTAAGCTGGGGGAGAACCTTCGTATCGTACCGTGACATGGCCAGCTTTTGATGCTTCGGGAGAGAAATTACGGACACATAATTTCATTATTTGAAATGGAGGAAAGCCATCGGGGGAAATACGGACGAAAATTGATGAAGCTTTTTCCTGTCAATGCAAATTCGATTTGCCCTGGGATTTGAGCTGAAAGCTTCAGACTGGTCTCGGCCTGATGGCGGGTCTTCGATATCAAAGCCGACGCGTGCGACCAGAGTCCACGAGGACAAATTTAGAACAAAACCCGCTCAATGCACCGTTTTTGTTAGAATCACAAAGACCAGTCACTCGGTGACATTGACAATCCTTTCTATTCGACAGATTTCTTAATCAGGTCAAATGCATTTTCCAATATCCCCCTTCCACTTTCTTGTTGCGCCGAAAGGTTTTTATGGCGATTTGATTTAAACTACTGCCACATCTGTGTTGTTTATTATGTTATTTGCGTATCAAAAAGTGCAATACCATTAACAATTGCAGTGACGAAAACATTAATTCAAGATTCTTCGATCAGGTCAACCGGCAAGACAGAATCCAGCTGGTTTATGGGATATTGGTTTGTAATTTTTGAAAGCGTAGACGGGGGAAGGGGAATCATTCAATTCATATAAATAGCAAAGCGACAGAGTGACTCAACCCTTCTCCATTTGTAGTGGGACGGCTTGGTTCACTGATTATACCCCAAATGTCCTAAGGGCCCTTTCATCAAGGCAATATAGTTTCATACCTTACAAAAATGCTGCGAGTTACTTTGTATTTTCTTTGAATAGGCTTTGTTTGTTTGGTATTGTTTCCAGTCTGTTAAATATCTACAATTTTATTTTGATAAATGCGTATTATAGGAAGGTGTTTTGAAATCAGTTATACAGCAAGATAAAAAAATTTTTTACATAAATTAATAATAATAAAAAAAAATTGATTATTTTCTGTTTTCAAATATGATAAAAAATAATAAAATATTGCTTCAGAATATAGCTTTGGCCATTTATCATTTTTAAAACAAAATGCTATGTTTTTTCAATTTAAATTCTTCCATTTTCAAAACTTATAAACTAAAGTGACATGATCATGAAACGGTATACAGTGTATCCATTGGCCACAGAAAGCTTGTGTCTATTTGCAGTGAGCACTAACATGACATTAGAAGGATACTTCTATAGCCAAGGAAGTAACATAGGCCTATCTGTTACAAACACATTTGTGCTTGTATAGATGGAAACACAAGCTCTAGCCTGATTAGCCCATTATCAAAAGGTCGCACAGGATATCGGGGACCCTGTATGTTTCGTGTCAGCCTGCTAGGATCGTCCACACCTCCACTCCCTTCATTTGCTAGTTCACCAAGACGAAGGTCTCTTCACTGACAGAGAGGGAGACCCATGGCTGATAAACTGTCTCAGCTCAGACTAGCTGGATGTTATCTTCCTCAGTGCTCTACTGTCTGATGATAGAAATCCACTCCATGTCACTGGTGGCAGCCATTTTGAAATTGGCTCCCTCTGGTAGTCACGTTACCCTTTAAGATCAGGTTTGTTTTGATTCTTCCTGTGGGGTGGTTTGGGAAAGGGTTTGTTTATTTGTTAGTGTTTTAGGTGTGGTTGTAATGGAAATGTTATTTTGAGTGAGTTTTGTTTAGAAATTTTGTTGTTGATGCTGATTAATGTACCAGTTTTCAGCCTGGTGGTGTGTTTAGGTTATAGGGAAAGGGAGACAACTCAGATGGAGTCTTGGTTGAGTTTGTGATTGATGGAAAGAGAAATCTGAAAAGATGTTGATAATGACCATTCTTGTTAATAGATAATAAGTAGTTTGGTCAGCGTAAATAAAAATTGATGACAAAGGGCAAAGATGTTAATATTGATAAATATTTGAAGGCTTAATTTGTACAGTTAAAAGTTATCATAATACATCTGTTGACATTTTGAAATTATCCTTAAGTGGCCGTGAGTTGAAAAGATCTTATCAATTCAGAATTCCTCAGTTTTTTCCAACGCCCAGGTGAGCAAACATGGAGATATCATAGCAAACACTGACAGATTATGATATCTGGGTGGCCAGAAGAAACCGAAATGGGATTCTCTTTCTGAAACAAGAGTGGAAACACCTCTTTAAAATTCTGTGAGGCGTGAAGCTGGTTGTCTAGGGAGTCTGTTTACCTCCTTGCTATCGTGTGCAGAGGATGCATTATTTATTGAGCATGTCAACTCCGATTGCTTTCTTCCATGGAGGCAAAAAAGACATTAGCTCTGGAGTTTTCACAGCTTCTTGTCTGTATTTATGATAGAGAACGGATGCAGGTGTCATAATGGATGTCCCATGTTTTCTGGGGTGATTCAGCCAGACAAAAACGTCAGAGATGAGAGATTTGTTGATGCTTGGGAATGCATGCAGATTTCATCACCCTCCAGAAAGATTTTCGAGTACCTGGAAAATTTCAATTGTACGCTGCAGTTGTTTAAGCTGGGAACAATTGTTTTACCTCCAAAGCTGGACTAGTGTTTGCCAGTAGATTTATTGCAGTGCCGATTGCAATTTTATGATCAGGTGTGTTAAGAAGGATAAGGAGTTGTGCGGTGACTGCTCGGCTATTCACCACACTTGACTAATGGCCCATTGAGGCTGTCAGACCAACCCTTGTGAGTGCCTACAGCCCTTGAATACATGACAGATTTTGTTTTCCCAACAACTTTGCCAGACAATCTAGGGTGCTATTCTGGGATCAAAGGTCTTAATGGGGAGTGTTGCCCCTAAATAGTATTATTCCAGCTTTTTGAGACTCTGAGGTCGGCTCATGTTGACACTGGGAGTCCGTGTAGAAGCAGAGAAAATGATCGCCACTTGTGGGCGAGTTTGTGCCTATTGAAATTGGTGAGCGTGGAGAGGCTGTAGAGCACAAACAACCCCACGCTGAGAGGCTGTTCTTGTGTTGAGGAACACTCACCGCTGAATACTCCGGAATAGCCTACAACCAGCTGCTCAAACACACTCCCAGCCCAACACTAGGCCATGCGAGTAGCTGGCAGCCATATTGGATGCATAGCAGACGCCAAGGCAGACGGAGTCACTTGGGCTCTGACAAATTCTGGAGTTTTATGCCTCCTTTGGATAATTACTGAATGAGAACTGGATGAAACTTGAAGCATTCTCCAATGAGGATGATCTGATGTTACTTTTGCAGCTCTGACATGGATATTACTTGTTTTTTGGGTGGTTTTTGTTCACGGCCACCTCGAACAAGGAGTACTACACTAGCTTGGCTCTGAACAAAGCCCTGACATTGGAGTTTGTGCTCAAGATCCTGGTGTCTTTCTGGATATTTCTGGATTATAACTAGGTTTTGATTACTTTCATCAGGTAAGTTCTTATATAGCGATATCCGACATCTGTTTCTTGCTGGCAAAATGGTTGCCACTTGGGACTTATTTCAAAAACAGGCAAAATGTGCATTACAGTAATTGCTGTGTTTACTTTTTGTCTCGCATTTTTGTTCGGCTTATGAATATAAATGTTTAAAAAATGACAGTATTATTCATACTGGATAATGGAACATAAATAAATTACAGTCATCCATGGAGCTAAAAATTCATGAAAACAGTTTTTAAATGAAAGAATTTTTCACAGAGCACTGTTGTTATCTTTACATTAGCTCCTCCATCAACTGATTCCGACACGCTTTCTTTAAACATTGGGAAATAGTTACACGCAATCTTTTCTTTTAAGTTTTGATCAAAGCAGAGTTAAGCTAGTCTTTGCACTACTAATAATTGATGTGGCGGGCAGAGTTTGGCAGAACGAATGCTTGAATAATTTATCTGGTTTAGACAGTTTTAATGACAATTATAGGAAAGACATCATCCATTTCAAGATTGATCAATGTGACAAAAACTCAATAGGCCTTTTTTGTCTTTTCCTCGATGAGTATAGGTTGCTTTTTACTACTGGCATAACCATGACTTTCAGCATCACAAAAAGCATTAAACAGCTGTAAGGAAAATACAATCATCATACTTTTGATGGAATTTTTTCTCCAACTTTTTCTTTCATTATGTCTCTTTGAAGTTAGCGTTTGGCTTTGATCTGTGTTTATGTTCAAATACTTTGTAATTGGTATAAAATCATTGCTTCTGGCTGGCTTTCTTGTGGAAGAAATTCAATAATAGCCTGTAGCAACTGAGTAACAGCATTCATCTCAAAGTTTTACCTGATTTAAGATTTGTTGCGAAGAAATCTAAGGATATCCGTCTTTTTACATCAGTTACAAGTGTCATTATGATATGGATTTTGACTTATCTTATTTGCTCGTTTCCTTGAGGGATTATTAAAGTGCATATCAAATGAAACCCGAGGGTCGTATTTATGGAAATATTTTCTTTTTATTCATAACTTACACTCGATCCTGCTTTGATTTCCTTTTGTAGCACATCTCAAGTCGTTTTGTAGAAAATCTTAAAAGCGGATAATGTTTAAAGGTTTGTAGACACGGCCAGTATAAAAGGCAAAAAATACACTAAAGGGATTTCAAGGGCTGAATATCTTGTATCTGAATTTCAAATAATTTCAGAAAAGATTTTTTGAAGTTTGTCACGAGATTGTTTTGGGTTTGTTTTTTGGGGTTTTTTTAAGGGGTAACTTGAACTGTGAACTTAGACACTTGTGTTGGGTGTTGGAAGAATACAGCTATTCTTATTCGGATTTCAAATAACCTGGTGATCTTAATACATACATTTCTCCTTTCTCATGCCCAGTGTCATCTTGTGGATGACAGGGAGCTTTGCTGTTGGTTGAAGATGGTGTCAAGTGTCGGAGGAACGTGCCATAATCCCAATTAAATCGGCCCACCCTTCATTATTCCTTAGATAAATCTTGAGTGAATGTTATCTGGGGGACCTACCACATTGGGGCTATCTCGGATTTGGATGGATGGGTCTTGTTGCGCTAAATTTGACTGCTTTTGATAAATCACGATCCCTTGGTGAACCGAAGCTCATAAAAACATCAATGGAAACTTGAAAATTTTCATTAAAATGCACGAAAGTTGGAGACAGGGATTTCTTCCCATGGTGATGAAGATAGGCGGAGTATTTGATATACAACATACATCTCTTCATGCCCAGAGTGATGATGTGTCTTGAGTGCTTTCTGAAGAAAGATGTATAGGTGTAATGTCAGATGTGGATTTTGTGTATGATTGTTCAGTGACAGCAAGGGAGAGGGCTTTTTTCAGGATTTTATCTGTTCTTAACTGGAGCTTGACAAGGGACTGCTTGATTCCTTGCAGTGAGTTTGATAGATCCATGAGTTGGTGTGGATGTTTAGCTTCACACTTGAGACAGAAGCGTTGCTGGACAACTGAAGAAGTGTTAGTTTCTTGATATGGAGCGGAGGTGGTCAGGATGGGAGGCTTGAGAATTTGGAGCTGCAGTTGATGTTGTAATATACTTATGAAAGTGTAAGACTTTGTATTATCAGTTGCATTAGATTTATGATAGTGTGTGAGTTTTTGTTCCAGAGGGCAGAGTTTAATCTCTTGATAAAATTATAGTAGATTAATTAATTTGCTAGGGTAAGATTTCTCAGTAGTAGGTATATGAATTCTAGGGTTTGCATTTAGGTTGAAGTAGATTAATGATTGCAAGGGTTTGGTATTCAACTCGCTTCTAATTGGATGAGCGACCATGTTGAGTGTTAGGATTTTCAGGTTTCTACTCAATTCTGAAGTAGGAGTTGGACTTGAGGCCGAGGTACTCTGTTCCAGCTGGATGACTCTGCCTGCAAGGTGCGACTACAGCATGCCCTCAGGGACAGACATTTAGTTGATCTTACGTCTGCTGTGTTCTTGAGGGGGTCAACACATCAGGGCCAAGTTTGTTTTCGGATAAAAGTATTATCTGAGTTTGTTGACTTGGGCTTTCTGTGTAGGGGCCCAGCGAGAGACAGAATGCTGCCATGTTAGCGTAACATCCACACAATGTTTACTGCCACAAAACCCAGCTCGCGGCAAGTCGGCCCTCTTCGCTTGCACTCCACACACTGCCTGCCTTGTAAGGTGTAGAATCAACTAGTTTCTTCCTTTATTGCCCAGAGCACAAACAGTTCCGCTTGCTTTAAGCATTAAAGCTTGTATGCTCTACCTCGTCAGATTCTGTCGAGCGCAGGGAATGCATTCAAAACTTGTCAGAATCAGCTTCAAGCACTTCATCTCTCTTTACTTGCGAGTTGCTCATGTTTTCTCTGTGATTCTTTTGTCGACTAGATTGGATTAGGAATAAGACAGGCTTTGTCCCTTTGTTTTGCTGTTTGCCCAAAATGTTGTTTTTTTTGTCTCTGTACTGTTTATTGTCCTTATCCTTAAGTAACGATCTCCTACACAAAGCCATGGTTAAACCAAATTGAGAGATCTCAAAATGGCGTCTGCTGCTAAATCAGGAGGTCTGACTGCTAAGACTCAGGTTCAGAAAGAACCAATTTCTTGTCTTTCAGCTCCAGTTTCATGTCTGGAACATCCAAGATGACCCCAGATCTCTTCATCTTGGTCTCGCATCAGATTTCTCTTGTAAACTTTTCTTCCTTCCTTTGATGTCCATCCCATCCATTGTGACATTAGAAAACAATCCACGTGTCCCATTCGGCCATCTTGATCTGCGCGACAAGTGATATGTAACCAAACACTGTAATTACCCCTCCTTTTGATATATAGGCTAGCCGTGCAGACATCCTACCCTAGACTAGGGGGAAAACTCCTGGAGATAATTGCTGTCTGGATTTGTGTAATTACAGTGGAGGATCTTCATAATAAGAGATAACAATAGATAGGTTTGTTTTGAAGCATGTTCGTTATAGATTTGTCCTTGTTTTGGGGCTATTTGGATGCAATATAAATGGTGCTAGATTACAAGAAGGGGATTAGAAAGATTTTTTCTACTTTTTTTTTTTCGGACCTGACAACGTTCTCTTGACGTCAAAACTTTAAGTATCATGGGCAGTTTTGTATAGGTTCCTGTTCATGTGGGTGTCAGAAGATAGGCAATATTTGCATTATGTATGGGTATTGTGATGTATGTTTTACTGGTGTAGATAAAATAGCAAAATGTTTTATCTTATATATTTACATAGAACCTGTTCTGTATACCAACCTTTGATTCCTTTTACTGACACTTTGGAGAAAAAGGACGAAAACTGTAAACAAAAAACGATCCACGCACATACCATATGAGGTTCAAAGACTTTGTGCAAATGCAACTTAAACACTAACGCTTCTGATGTTGTGGAAGACATGATAGTGTCAAATTTAATCTTTGAATAACTCCCTCCAGACTGCCTTCACATCTTAATGAAGGCTCTTGTAGTCATCAACCCCTTTAAACAAGGTATTGTCCTCAGCAGCAGCTCCGTGAATGAAGACTTGGGTAATGTTCTGGGCTTGAACAAGCTTCAGATCATCTGGGGACCCCCTCCAGGGGCTCGCTTCATCCCATGCATGCATTTGGATTAGGTGATAGATAACTGCTACTGGCCCCAAGGGAGCTCTCAGATCACGGGTTTATCTTTGCATGTTAGGGAGTAATTAAGTTAGATCTAGTTCTCTTAATGAAAGCAAAAAGTAATGGACCAGCGTATGGGGAAAGGAAAGTCTATTTTCCAATAACAGCCGATGGTACAATGTTTTCAAAGCTTATTCCTGGCCCCAAGGGAGCCCTCTAGTTCAGAGGATAGAGACTGTTAATATGATGTTATTGACTCTTTGCTGCCCAAAGGATGCAAATTGGTGTTTGTGTTAGGTGTTGATTTTATTTTATGTGTTGAGGATGTCATGAATTTGGAAGGAACCATGTTCATCCTTCATTTGAAGACAAATGGAAAATTTTTGTTAATACTTTTTCCCCTCAGTGATTGGGTTCTTCAGAACTGTTTTTTTTATCATTTTGTTCAATAATTTGTATAAATGACATTGATTAATTACATATTTTTGCTGTTTGTACCTGAATTATTTTTTTGAGTTAAGGCACACAAGAATAACAGTCTCATTTCCAGCAATAAATAAATAAGATCATCGGCTTTGCTAATCAATAAAATGATATCAGAGTGTAATTGTAACCCCACCAAAATGGATTGGACATGAAGCAAATGAAAAACATTAATATATTTTATTGGCTATTCCTTTCACTTATTGCCAGTTTTATCAGAGTTTCATAGTGTTTTATTTCAATATTCATGCCTGGCTATTTGCCTCGTAATGGAGGAGGCTTGCGTGCATTTCAGTGGAAATGGTATCTTTTATAGCATCTATGTCTCTGCTTGTGATTATGACTTGCTTGCACCAGATACTTTACGATCCTCCGCTTGCCACTTGAGTCTTGCTTGAGAGACACAGACCTGTCCATAAACGCTGGAAAGGATTTGCTTTTCAATTAAGAAAGTTTTGGGTGGGCGATAAAAGTGTCCCATCGTAATCCAGGGGCCTTGTGCAGGGGCATATGTGAATTCTTTTCACAAAGGCGGGATTACATTCTTGGAAATAATGTTGCAAACAAACGGGTTTTATTGTCGGCTTTTAAAGAAATTGCTTGTCAAAAAACTAATCCTTCCTACAGACCGGCATCCAGGGCCCATATAGCAGGGAACTATAAAGCTAAAATGGACATTGTAAGATAGGCCCGCCAGGGGAGGCCATAAACGTTGTCAAATAGCAATAAACGACCATGCTTTACTTTATGCATGCACAGACATTACCCAGCAGTCCTTGGTGCAGGAACTGAAGGATTTTGTAAGCCTGGTGCGATTTTATGTTCATTCTGGTATTATTGACAAGGGATTAGTCATTCCACTTAGATGAAAATTTCTGTTGCATTTGTGTCACCAATCTCAAACTGTTCGGTTTCATTGGTAGGCAAATGACAGGTCTGAAATGGAACGATTCGTCAAAATTGACAAGTGCCACTTTCTGGATTATGGGCCCATATCCAGGGCCAAATGAGAGCCTTGACGGTCATCGATGACGTTCTGCCGTTCAAACGAACCTGACACAACACCGTCTTACTTTCGTCACGTTTATGACTCTTAAATGCTCCCATTTGCTTCCCTGTGTCATTATGTAAGTTGCAAAAAAGAAGGCTGCCATATTTGATTTCCGAGTTAGCTGATGAATCTCAATGCATTGGGAATTGGGCCAGTCCTTTCATTTACGAGAAATGCTAAAATATCACCTCTGTGTAGCTCGACAGATCAATCAAGGAGACGCGCAATCCACGCTAAGGTTCCTTTCATGTTTATTTCGCTCGGATTAAAATTGACATTGCAACATGAAACTGCTATGCAATCTTTTGGGCATTTAAGACCAAGTGATTTATGGCTTTGTTGCAAGTTCGTGTTCAGTTTCAACATTGCCGTACAAAGAATTATTTTCAATTTCAATTTTGAATTTAAAAAGTATATTTGATTGCCTTTTGTTTCTAATAATGGATGAAAAAATAAATCAGATGAGACTTTGACGGATGGTTTTTAGACTTAATTTTAGAAAAGAATAATTTTTGAAAGCTTTGGAATCTGTTATGAACATAATTACCAGTTCTTGTGTGATGTGTCATACATGTTCGCTGTAGATTCATTTCCAATGTGTTTCTCTCTGGCACCGGTGTTTGAATAGCAACACTATTGATTAATGTATGAAATGCTATATTAGTGTAATGTATACTGCAAATTTTATGTAGACATCTGGTGGTATATTTATGATACTGTTAAATTTCCGTCTGGATGACTTGATGTGTGTTAGTCATGCATAATGTGCCAGTTTGGCAAGCATATTCCATCAATCATCCGTTTGATTTACAATTCTGTGAAAGCAATATTTTATCACCTATTATAGCCTAACATTATGTTGCAAATTCTATAATTGACAATATCACCTGTTAAACAATAAGTATTTGTTACTCATCATAAATTGCCCATAATCATATTTGCAGAAACTCGAACAGGACCCAGCTGGAGGGTATTGGGATCGTTTCAATTTTGAGAAAAATTATTTTGAATGGGAATATTTCGTACTCCATTGCGCTAGCTTTGTTTAGGTGTAGCAGGGGCCGCATGTGGCAAATAAATTGTTCAGATGCAGCTAACAAGGTACACATTTTGCTTTGGCAGAATTCTTACACACATTGCACAGACTTTATGAAAACGAGAAAAATGTGTGCCATGTATTTTGCCAGTATTGCTCACAGGTGCAAAATGGACGCTCTCAAATGTAAGTCAGATTAGCAGCCATATTGAAATTGCCACCAACGTGTCCTAATGTGTTAGCATTGTTTTTAGATTTTCCCCTTAAGTGGAGTTTGGTCCGCGGTAGGTTGTATGCATTTTGGGAGAATTTCTATGGCCGTCATATTCTTGCCTATTGCTTCCATATGTGAGAAAGGGGCAGTAACAATATTATACCAAGAAAAACATTTCTGACAAAATAGTGTAGTTTTAACCCCGACGCACTGCTTGCATATGATAAAAACTTTTCATTGCAAACCATATTGGCAGTATATTTATAAAGCTGCATTTCTTAAGCATTGCATAGGGATGAAAGTTATTTAGAAAAAGTTGTATGTATGTATTCGTGTTGATCACGAGTAAAGTGAGCCACGTCAACTAGCACATCATATATATCAAAGGGAGCTGAATCGGCGGGATGATCATAATGAAAATATTTTGATGGTATCTTTGCCTTCTTCAAAGTAAATGATACAGTGGGTTGGTATTTGATTGTTATCTTTCAAAAGAGCAAGTTAAGGATGAATATTTATAATGGACCTTCATGCATACATGCATGTTGTACCGATGCATGTAATTATCTCGTGTAAGTCATGCATGAATATTTATGATTCATTTTATAATTTTGTACATAATGCGTATCTCCCAAATGCATCAAACCTACGCAGCTAATTGCATGTTGCTCTGAATGTTATAAAACAAGCCTACATAATAAATTGTATATGCAATGTACACTGAAAGCATGGGGTGAGAGCAGTGCACTGGCTATATTGTTGTTTGTTTGTTGTACTTGCTATAGATGCTGATGCAGACAGCAGATGGAAATTACAGGATTCAGAAGCATTGTTGCTTCGCTTGCAGCAGCTTGTGTGTGTGGGGGGGTCGTTGTGTCTGTGTGTTTTGAAACTACATGTGGGAATAATAACGTGAGTTCAAATTTGGTGTTGGCAAACCATGCTGTCATTGAATAGTTCGGGATGTGAATTTAGGTAAATCCAGCAAAATAATGGCTTCCAGCCTTGAGGACCATGGTGTAATTATTTACCCTCCTCCTCTTTTGCATCCATAGCTTCAACGAAGATGGAGGATAGGAAAGTGCCATATGAAACTACAGGTCTCAAAGGGAGACAACTCTGTGTAATGTGTAATTGTTTGAATTGGTGCAGAAAAGTCTTGTGTCTGTAGTTTGGGGGTTGACACATATACACCCTTCCTCTAAGTAGAATCAGTTGATGTCTCCGTAACTTGGTTTCTCAAAATGAACAGGACGAAGCATGGAAATGATCTGACTGAAGTAGGATGGGTTCGCAGCTCTTCGAGAATGGTTTGCTTGGGCCAGGGTTGAATTAACAAGGTTGTAAAATCCAATTCACTGGCAATAGTACAAACTCCTTCCCTTCATGACGCCACCATGTATCAATGTCACCTTATCAGATAGTCTTTCAACCCTCTGCATTAACACATGGTAAGAAAATCTGCCACACGTTGACGATCCTAACAATCTATGACAGTATCCTTCCAAGTATTTTCTGTGAACATATCTTTGTAGCACATAGTACCAGCGGAATCCTCCCCTAATGTCCCTCAACTTAACGAACTGACACACTGATAGAAATATGCCATAGCAGACAATCATGGACATTATCAGGGTAAAAAGTATGTATGGTAACCTTATCTCCGTGCAGTTGTGCAGTAGGCAAGTGCATTACACAGCTGGTGTGTTGGACCCCCTCCCTCGCTCCCCCCTTGACAATGAGGAGTAGGTACTTGAGTCCCTCACTCCAAACCCCTGCCTCTGCCACTCTGGGAGACAAACATGTCCTCTGTGGGATGATTTGCTTGTAATTGAAAGATTGTCAAATGTTTAAATTACACGAAAGCCGCCTGTTCTCAAGATAAACTCTGAAGCAATCTTCTCAATTATCAGAACGGAGTTGGCAGGTCTCGAGCACCCATTAGATAATCTAATGGCATGTTGTTTAGAAGGCTTATCTCCATTAGCTGTGAATTTACAAATTTTGCCCGGATCTCGTTTTTATCCGATTGACTGTGCTTCCTAGATAGCTTGTTTGGAGTAAGTCGGAGCTCTTCTCGAGTAGGTGGCCCTATCTCCCGCCACCGAAGCCTGCCTCTCACCGCTGAGTCTTGTTTTTCCTGATGGTGTATCTCGCAACTTTCTGGGAACAAGTGCGCGAGTTATCCCCTGGAAATGCTTTGTATGTGCAAACAGTGATAGGTGCGAGGTGTAGACATCTCAGCGGGCCGCACAGGCACACAGTGAGAATGTGTTATCTCTTCCTTCTGTCTCTCCGTTAGCAGATCTAATGCCAGCACTGGGCTATTGCCATTTGTCTATCGGTAGATCAAGCCAAGGAAAAAACAAAACCGGGGATCATTTGAAACAACAGTGTTCCCAGGCGACTCTCGAAGCTGCTGGAGGTGAGATTCAATGCCCCTTTATGCATCTGGATTGTTTCGAGGGTCATGTTTGGAGAATCAACAATGTCGGCAAGCGAAATGTTCTCTCCTATGGTAGTTGGGCTGCCTCCAGACTAGGAGACCCAACTCTTCCTCCATGTAATTGCTGCAACAGACCCTCAGCTGATGTGGTTTTCATTCCTCGCAACATTCTTGCCAATTGACTCTAGAGATGAGATCTAATTCAGAGCACTACGACCTCCAGTGAGGCAAGCAGTGATTATAGGAAACACACATGTACAAGCCAGTGCCTCTTACTTCAAGAGGCTTCCAATGCTACACCTCTGCTTCTCATCCCAAATTACTCAAAGGGAACTATAAAAGTCTTCCACTTACACAGCAGAGAGGAGGTCACTGTGTGTGAAAGAAGGAGGCGGTAGGTTATGGGAGGTAGGTAGCATCTTCGCGCCTCTTTCAACAACCAGAATGTGAGGACTCTTGGCTTCGTAACTCTTCTCAATGGCCTCCTTACATTAGAGACTCCGTCATCAGTGTTCGTGCTTGAAGGAGAACCTCTTCTTGCTTAGAGCACCATTTGGCAGCAGTGATGGGATTTGTGTCTATTTCATAAACGTCAATCAGAGTACTATTTTCATCCTTAAAATAGCCCAGGTAAATTATATGTTTGAAAATGGATTTGAGTTTTTCCTCTATGTTATGAAAATAAACAGTAATCTTGCCTGAAATGTGGTTTCCATTTAGTGGATGTTTCACTTTCGTCAGTCGTCTCATTTCATTCTAATGAATCAGTATCACCTGCCTATAATACAATATTGCAATGTTTGGCGTCTACAGTGAACACAGGAAGGTACCGTTAGGTACAATCTGTTCTCCTAACAGTAATAGGCAGGTTTCCAGGCCAATAAGCCTTGCTGTGTAGCGTTTGAATTTGAAACCCCAAATCAGACCTCAAATTCAGGAGTTCAAAGAAACATTTCCAACCAGGTTTATTATGCTTACAATACAGACAGTGTTAGTCCTGTCCAAGTTCAGTTGGTTCATATGTCATTGAGCCCTTTCCAACTCCGACAAACTAAAACAACAAGAATCAAAATGCACCTCCCGACAACAAGGAGAAATAATTAGCCTGCTATCTATTCGCTATGGTAGAAAAGAAACATACAAAAGCTTTCTGAATCCTTTGAGAAAAAAATCTGTGTTTTGCTGAACATGTTTTCCTTAGGTTAATGTTGCTTCCATCTGTTGGTGAGTTTTAAAGCCTTGTTTGTACAGTTTGTTAATCTTGTAATAGGACTCGATCCTGGATGCGTGGAGGGTATTTATCAAGCAGCTTGCCTCCCCTCGTCCCTTTGGCTGTGAACACCTGGAGAAACATCTGTACTGAGCTAGATATGTATCCAGTATTCAATGGCAGAATGGCGTAACTGTCCAAATGCCTTGATTGATGGATGATCGACATGAAGATATGTGCGTTTTACATAAGCTGCGCATTTGGAATTATGATAATATTTCCAGCCGTGCTGTTTAGGATTTGACATTTCTCAAGATTTGTTTAATATTTTGATGCTGATGGTTGGAATTGGTGATGAATTCTTTGAATATATGACTTAAAGATTTTTTGGAAAGGTTGGTAAAGGATGAAATGTGGAAGACATCTGTTTTGAAGGTGATGTGCATATTTATTAAAAATGGTATTTGTTCCCATTCTGTTTTATGCTTCTTGACATGTTAAGGATTTCTAAAAGCAGATGATGTTGTCTTGACAACAGGATTTAAGAATTGAAAAAATTGTAGTTAAATATTTTTTCGGATTTAGCGGCTTAATAAAGAAATTGTTTAATGGAAAGGAAGTGCTGTATTTTTTTGCTAAAGAAACATTAATTCAGTCATAAAGAAGGTAACAAAGAGGCCACTAAGTCCCCATACGAGCGAAAATCTCCACCTATCGCCTCGTCTTAAAAACTGTTGACTAGACTGGATGTGCCAATTGTGAAAAGATTAGAGCCAAAACCTTAAATATGTGTCCAGTGTTTAAAAGTGTCTCATCAAAGGAAAGCATTTTAAGGCAGGGATTTCTCCATGTAACCTTCCAGCATGAACTGTTGGTTGTCGTTGACTTAAGATAAATAAGTGTTAAGTTTGGTGTTTATTGCACATGGAATGGCAGTCCTAGAGCCAACTGCTCCTTGCGCTTATCACAGTGGAGCTCGTTCACTTCATAACGCTATCGACAAGTGCCACTTGATATGAATAAGACTGATGTCGATTTCACTTGCGGTAGCTCTTTCACCAAGCATTAAATCAAAAATGCCATAAATCTTTCGTAGCCAGCCTATTAACAACCCTTGTTTGTATTCTGTACAGCTTTTCAGTTAATAAATTCTGCCATATGTCATTGAAGCACATGTTAGTGTCAGAGAAGATAAAACCTATTTTTGTCTTGTGAAATGT
The DNA here is from genome assembly GCF_022045235.1 of Haliotis cracherodii. NCBI lineage: Eukaryota > Metazoa > Mollusca > Gastropoda > Lepetellida > Haliotidae > Haliotis > Haliotis cracherodii. The sequence goes on from NW_027266266.1 coordinate 20,048,347, forward strand.
GAAATAAGATAAAATGTGATATATTACATGCTTGGTTATATGAATCATATCACATGAATGTATGCCTGACAAGGCAAGTCAGAAAGTGCTGTGTATGAGGTGGCTTCATTTTACCTTGCAGTGCAAGATTTCTGTATCATGAGAAACTTTGATATGGTATTTTTCTTCTGAAAAGAATGGTCTCAAATGAAAGAAATATTATATTTTATTCTTGTATATTTCAAAGTTCCCATCATTGACTGGAGTCGAAAAAGATAGTTCTCTGCAGTTTTCAGTGGTATACAAATGTAAGTTGACGTAGGATGACTTCACATTATTCATGTATAGTGGAATTAAGCTAGGATTACCAATCATGCTTACCTAGGATAAACAACCAGCAGTGCTTACCCAAGATAAACAACCAACCATGCTTATCTAGGATAAACAACCAGCAGTGCTTACCCAGGATAAACAACTAGCCATGCGTCCTCATGATAAACAACCAGCCATGCTTACCCAGGATAAACAACCAGCCATGCTTACCTAGGATAAACAACCAGCCATGCTTACCCATGATAAACAACTAGCCATGCGTCCTCATGATAAACAACTAGCCATGCTTACCCAGGATAAACAACCAGCCATGCTTACCTAGGATAAACAACCAGCCATGCTTACCCATGATAAACAACCAGCCATGCTTACCCAAGATAAACAACCAGCCATGCTTTCCCAGGATAAACAACCAGCCATGCTTACCCAGGTTAAACAACCAGCCATGCTTACCCAAGATAAACAACCAGCCATGCTTACCCAGGATAAACAACCACCCATGCTTACCCAGGATTAACAACCAGCCATGCTTACCCACTGTTCCCGAATGTAACCAACCAGTCATGATTACTTTTTTTCTTCCTTTTTTTTTAACCAACCAGTCATGCTTTGCTCTTCTGTTTCAACAACCAGTCATGCTTGATACAATAACAAACCAGCCATGCTTACTTGTTTTACCATCCAGTCATGCTTCCCGATGATAACAAACCAGTTGACCTGTTCACGAAATATATATGATACACAAATATTTTGTAAAGTTACACAATTTGTAATGCAGGTGTTGTCATTCAAATTGTGATGAAAGCCATCTTGGTGTGTTTATACGAAGAAATTCACACCTTGGCTGTTGGCTCTGCACTGGGTGGTGGCAGCACTGGCATCCTCGATTACCATAACACCTGAAGGTGTCTGCTAGTCTTGGAGAAACAAACAATGGGGCATCTCATGAACCATTCCCTCCCAAGATATCCACAGAATTAGCTCCAGTTTATCCAGTGATTCTTGATCTTTGAAGGATGTGGAAATGTCTAGGGGAAATCACCTTTTCAAATGGAATTGATATCTCACAGAGCGCTGCTTGTTTTGTTTCACTCACGTTTCACATCAAAGTTCTCGGTCAAAGATTTTGTAATCATTATGGAATTTAGCTTCTGTTTTGGGAAGGTAGTGTTTGCAGGAATTGTTCCTCTGGGCTGTTTGGTTACGGCTGTGTTTCATGTCTATGTTGTAGGTCAGGTTTTGTAATCATTTAGGAATTTTTGCGTTTGTTTTTGGAAGAATCGGTTGAGTAATAGATGCTTGTTTGTTGGTTTGGGTTTGATGTGATGTTTCTTGGTCAAGTCGGGGTATCTGTGGCATTATAGCCACCTTCCATCAGTTGGTGTAACGTGAAGAAGATTATAACCCCCAAAAATGGATGAGGGTTCAGTATGTGGGAGGAAAATGGGGACCAGATTTTGCAGAGTTTTTCATGAAAGGAACTCATGAGACCAAACATTTCTGCGATATTCCTAATACCCCGGAGGCCGCAGCGCACGTGTGCCCATACCGGCACCATCTGTGGGCAGCCCAGATGCATGGTGTTTTGTATATATTGAATTCAAGAGCCAGCCCACAACTAAGATTTGTTCCAGTAACGAAAACAACACTTGCAGTGAACAAATGAAAATCAGCCTGGTGAAAACACAAATCCCTTTGAAAACTGGTGTTAGGGTATCTTTTTCGCCATTTCCGGAAGGTTCCCGAACAGCTCGCCAGGTCAACAGCGCACACGGCAAGATAACAATTCTTTGCCAATTAGAGGCCCCCTGAAGTAGCGAAAGGGGAAAATGATGTGTGTTCCAGACCCTGTGAATTTACACAGCCGCTTCAGAGACCTGCATATGAAAAATTGGGGAAATTAAAGTTTGGGTAAGGAACTCGTGGAAAATATGTTGCCGATTACACCGCATGTCGTGGATAAGGTTTGTTTTGATCTCCCGTCGCAGGTGTGGTTGGTTGTGTGTAATCCAAATGGCATCGAAACAATCTGAGACGGCAAAGTGGTGTAAGAACTTTCAAAAGTCTTTTTCTGTTCTGAACATTTTTTAAACCAGGATCCCTCAAGCAGAAGGAAAGGGTTAGCTGCGAGTCTATTTTTTCCCCTTGTGAGTTATTATTTATGGGTTTAACAGCCCGTATTGAGAAGGTCAGGTGGCTGATTCATAATGACTCTTGTGTATTTCTTGTTGGGGTCTGCCAGGCATTAGGTGGCCGGTGATATTTGACTGGTGCCCTCTCAATGATATCACTGGATTTCAATCTTTCTCTGATCCATTATACTCTCCTTCTGTATGTAATGCCTTTATCTTGAGTTCCCCTTTGTGCCTGGGTATTGAAAATGAGCAACAGATGTTTACTGAGGCTCTGCTTTTTTTGTTAAAAGTATAAAGTTTATGCATGATGCGACTGTATAATGTTGGTTGAATATGACTGCATCTGCTTTGAAATAGCCTGTGTATGGGGTCTGTTTCATGTGCATGTAACGTAAGTCGACACGGACAAAGGCAACAGTAAAGGCTTAGTTTGAGTTGTCTATATGTCTCATTTATCGTCACTTCAAAGAGCATCTTCAGGTTATTTTGAGAATTGATGATTTACCCTCCATGCTCATGACATTTCTGAAATCTGCGTCATGTTTGATGCACACAAAAAATTAGGATGAGTTTCTTTGATACTGGAAATTCTTTGTGGTTAGTTAGATAAGTCAATGCGATTGTGAATATTTTCGAAATATGACTTTTGCTTTGATACTTGTGAAAAAGATTAAACCTTTCTACAAAACCTGCCACTCTGTGATTTATGTTCAAACAAACAAAATTCTTCAAAGGTAATAGCTTTGTATATGTTTTTCAGACTTTAGATGTTTTGAAATTTCACAATGAAAAATTGCATAAAGTTTTAATGCGTTTGTTTGGGTGTATTGCATGAATTCTTTGTGTTACATACTCCCCTTTATTTCAAGGCTAGTTCATGATGCAGGGTTTTGATATAGAATTGCACTGCCTTTATAAACAGGTGCAGGTTTTATTTTGGTTTGGGGCTAGAATGTTGAATAACACGATCTTCAGGGTGTGTAATAATAGAACGGCTTTGGCTATTTCTCCATCAGATACTCTCACCTGTAGATTGGGTTGAAGTTTGTATTGGGATTACCTGAAACCCCAGGTAATTGACGAGATTTGAGCCGACTGTGGTACATTTCACAGGTGTGGATTTCGCCTGGTAGATGTCAGGTGTCGGATGGTGCGCACTGTTGACACTGCTTGTTGAGTTCAGTTCCCTGGGATGTATATTTCATTTCAACTGGCCATGGTGTAAGTGTTGTTTCACACAGCGTCAATTTCAGTGGTATATTGTATCCATCACAGCTGTCATGTCAGTTTCAGACAAGGAGCTATTAACAAGCGGAATCTACACCGTCCCTATTGTCAGATGTTGCAATCTTCTATCAATATTTGGTTGTTCATTATTCGTCCTTTTTTTTTATTTATATATTATTATTATTTTCATTGGACAGTTTCCATAATTGTTTCATTTTATTCCACTGTATATCCTTCCGTTTGCCTGATTATTCATTAACTGTGTAACATAATGGAAGTAATTTACATATAGATAGGGCTGCTATTCCCTGTGGAGATTGTATCAATAATAAATTAATATCTGCTTTTTTTAATCCATGTTTCAAAAATGCTTTGTCTGTTTTAAGAGGAAGTAATTAAATGAGTAATAAATCAACACTATTGTAGGGGTATGTAAAAAGGAATTATGAATTATAAAATAATAAAATTGCCATATTTAGGCTGTTTTTGTAGATTATACATGTAACCAGTTGTGCCACTATTAGTATAATTGAGTCCTTGAACTTGAGTGGCTTGTATTGTTGAAGTGTGTCCTTAGCCAGCTTAGCTAAGTCCTATACTCTTCTCCAGGCTAGGGATGTGTGAATGCTGACATAGGCTAAGGGCAGATCCTGGGTTCTGGTGAAAGCCTACAAGTCATGAGGTTATCAGTAACACTGCCAGCCCTATAGACCCAGAGCTGTTGCTCTGATAAGTTACAATGAGATTCATATCTGCATGGATGACCTTTGAAGATAAGGCTCAAAATATCAGTTAGCTTAGCAGGGGAAAATAGCTGGGAGGGTCAGTAGGTACTAACATAGAGGCACTGTGTTGTTTTGTGGCAAGCCAAGTTTTTCATCTTCTAATCGCCAATTTGTCCCTTGATCTTGTAGCGCCACTGGGGTAATTATCATAACGGATGAAATATACCACCCAGAGGTGTGGGCCTTGGAACAGCGAGACTGGGTCTTATTTGGAAGGGTTTGGTAGCTGTACTTGTTCAACCGCGGACTCAGTCGACACTGCCTGGTCGGTACACACTGTGAATAATGGAAGACGTTTCACGTAGACCTCTATTGCATCTAGGTTGTGGGCCTAGGCCGGGGTATAAATATTCAGTGGTGGCCTATAGTGTTTACGGTGTGAGTCAGGTTTTATTAGGAGATTTTCACTGTGTGCTGGTAACACACTAAAACGAGAGGACTGCGTGCCTCCATGAGCTCGCTATGTAAATTGTCACCACCGAATCATTGAGAAAATAACGCTAGCTCTGTTTTGATACTGTGTCAGCGTGACCCGTGACATTTTGAAAACTTAAGAGGCTATGTGTATTGAGTGAGTTCAAGTGGATCTTGTTGGTGCGTGTCTACATGATGGGGACTTTGAGAGTCGAGCTTTCATACATATATCACGGTAGGTAGTTTTCATGAGTGTAGCGAGGGGTAGCCAGCGTCAAAAGGTTTCTTCATTGCTCAATGTCTTTATTTGAAGATTTAAACTTGAACGGTTCGCCTTCAAAATAGTTTTGGTTTGGCATATGAATCATTATTCAAAAATACATATGATGCAATGTCAATGTCATGGCAGTATCAAGCATTATTCCCAGTGTTGGGAAGGTGTGAAATTTGTGCGCTGAAATATGACTTTTTTATTCAGGTTTTAAAGGTGACCCTCATGCTGATGATATGGTCATTTTTAACCATGCGAAATCAAATTTTACCAAACTGTCACAACGATTTCAATGTTTACTGGGGCGGTCGGGTAGCCTAGTGGTTTTAGATTTCATTGTCATGCCGAAGGCCCGGGTTCGATTCCCAACATGGGTTCAATGTGTGAAGCCCATTTCTGGTGGAATATTGCTAAAAGCAGCGTAAAACCATACTCACTCACTCACTCCATGTTTACTATGCTTCTGTTGAAACTATTAGCCATTATCTGAATTTTAGATTAGTTATGTCGTAACTGGATTATCTTAGGATTTGTGTAAATTGATTTTTGCCTTCAATGTCACTGATTTAGAATTCTTTGTGTGAAAATACTTAATTTTTCAACAAGGAAACTTACTTCAAGCCTTATTTGACAAAATCAGGGTTGCTATCCCTGAGAGAATAATGTAGACCAGAATGTGTTATAGGATGTTCAATAATGTATGTAGTTTGAATCCTTACTCTTACGCAGACTTCATGTTATGTATGATGAAACCAACTACTGTATCATAACAGTTCTAATGGTGTTCCTGGTTGACCCTTTCCAACCCAGTAGAGTTGGTTGGATGAACCCAGTAGAGTTGGTTGGATGAACCCAGTAGAGTTGGTTGGATGAACCCAGTAGAGTTGGTTGGATGAACCCAGTAGAGTTGGTTGGATGAACCCAGTAGAGTTGGTTGGATGAACCCAGTAGAGTTGGTTGGATGAACCCAGTAGAGTTGGTTGGATGAACCCAGTAGAGTTGGTTGGATGAACCCAGTAGAGTTGGTTGGATGAACCCAGTAGAGTTGGTTGGATCCAACTCCGATATAGGAGCGGGAGGGTAGCTTAGTGGTTAAGGCAATTGCTCGTCACGCCAAAGGCCGGGGGGGGTGGTCGGGTAGCCTAGTGGTTAAAGCGTTCGCTCGTCACGCCGAAGACCCGGGTTCGATTCCCGACATGGGTACAATGTGTGAAGCCCATTTGTAGTGTCCCCCGCCGTGATATTGCTGGAATATTGCTAAAAGCGGCGTAAAACCATACTCACTCACTCACTCAAAGGCCTGGGTTTGATTCCCCATATGGGGGTACAATGTGTGAAGCCCATTTCCATTGTCCATCACAGTGATGTTGCTGGAATATTGATAAAAGCAGCGCAAGACCCCATACTTACTGTTATCTGTGTTAGCATAACCAAATGTGACATGAATATTTTTGCAAATAGCGATAGGTCACTTACCACATGCAACAATCTATCACACGCTGTATTGTGTGGTTGCTCAGCGCCATCACATGTACATTCCCACCATAGGGCTTGAACTGTGACCTTCCTGTGTGGTTATCTATATACTGAGCGCTGATCTTTTCACTTGTGTCAAGAGGCATAAAAACAAACGTGGATAACATTTGTACTTTTCCCAAAGCCACTTTTGCCCATGTCACTAATGAAACTAGAGACCTGGTGACCTCCATCATCTGTCCCAATCAGCTGATTGATGTGGGTGATATTGTGGACATTATCACCAATTCCAACCAGGATTGATCAAAATCAAAGCAATTTGGGTTTTTTCGAAAGGAGAGATACACACCACTAAGTGGAGATAATATTCAGCCAGTCAAAGTGGATACTTCTGCTTTCAAAATTCGAATATTTTCTATTATTGATTGTCCATTATTCATTTAGTAAGCATGACAATATCAGTCAATTTCCATACTGGCATCAGTTATCGGCGATACTCTCTGCATCAATTCCTACGAAGACATTACTAGCAAACTTTTTTTTTGTTTCTCTTCGTTCATGTCGATTGCCTCCAACCCTGTCTCTGTCCTTGTCAGCTGACTGTTAACATCAAGCAGTCAATTTAGATTGCTGCAAAGATAGAATTAATGCCTTTCAACATGTATCAGATTCCTTTATTATCTCAACAAAACCATCCTACCCTGAGGGAAACCTTCTCTCAATACATTATCGCTTTTTATCTGTCGTTTTGAGACTTTGTCACCTGGAGAGTAAATTGCCGCAATGGGCAAGGTGTGATCGTTCCCATTTGGAGACTTGTCACAAAATCCGACGACTTTCAGTTTTCATTTGCACAAAAAGCATGCTAACTTTTTTTTGTTATCGCCTGTCAGAAACTACATTTGGATCATAGTATTAGATGTCACTTTGCTGAGTACCCCGAAGAATGTCGAGGTGGTTAGAGGGAGCAAAGGATTTCGGTCCGATGTCGCGTGTTTAGCATTGCTGTTTGCGACATGCAATGTTCCAGAAAGGAAGTTGTCACAAGATGTGATATCGACAATCTTGTTTCACCTAATTGTGTTGATTTCAAGAAAGTGAATCACCTCGCAAATAACATCTGTGTCTGTCAAATGTCTGATTAGGAGGAGGGCTTAACAGAGTTTAATGCAATACTGTGGATGTTCTGAATATAGAACTATTAAGAGGCTGACTGTGTTAAATTGCCATGGTGATGCTGAATGTTGGGACAACTACTTGAAGAGTGACAGCGCGACTTTAGACCTTTTCTGTTTTATTGTCTTTTGTCAATAGTTTGTTCGTGATTCTTCACTGAACAGATAGAAAAAGATATATTGTTCAATAGTTAGACTTTTGAGACAGGGTCTTGTTAAAATGATTGTGATAATTCCAGATTGTTTTGTTCAAAATTGTTTCTTTTATTTACAGGTCTCTGAATCTGGATCTGATCTCTTCACTGCCGTAACAGTCAACCATAATCGTAAGTGTCTGAATATTCTCATCATTGTGTAGGGCATATGCCTGTGTAATGTTGTTTACAGTACATTTCAGTTTGACATGCAAGTCATAGTGGGCATGACATGTCTGACACAGTGTACGAACACTGAACGCTGATCGTGGGAAGGGTTCACTTGTAACACATGACAACATGCAGTAGGTGTGAGAACAGGTCTCTAAATTCCCCCTTTTAACCCCCTCAAAGCTAACCCCCACCCCACGACCCCTCTCTCGCGTTGATTGGTGTTTGTACAACACTATGCCCCGTGTGCCCAGGACATCTTGTAATCAGCTCTGATAAAATGCTATCTATGTCAATCACTAATCTTCAGTCAAGTACCCCCTGTTCCACAGCCATTAATGCAAAACTGAGCCCTCTTCTGCCAAGCATTAATTTGATAGTTGATGTACACAAGCTTTCAACCCACGGCTGACTGGTCACTGAGGTACTGGAGCGTGTAAAGGAATTATATTCGCCTCCCTAGGCCTAAACAAACTCTGAGTCAGGGCGTAGCCAAGCGTGCTGTGTTAATCCCAGATCTTTGCGTTGAGTCCAATATCAAAGGAATAGGCTAATGTGCATAAAAGGCTCCATCCGAGCTCAGGAGAATTCGAACAGCCACAAGAAAACCCTTGGAACAAATCTCCATTCATTTCTAGCATTGATGGCTGCTGTTGAAGAGCAGACCTTACTATCTGACCAGACGTGAATTCTCCCAAGCAACAAAATAAATCAAGGAAATTGCCCGAGGAAGCATTTCTTTCCTTGGTGCCAAGGAAGTTATTTTAGTGAATGTAATCGTTGTGAAGAGCCAGGCTTGTGTCGATGCGGCCATTGTATTGGGTCAAGAGGCCCCTGAGATGAGTTAAATGGAGTGGAGAAAGTGAGAAGCTTGGTTGTCAGACGTGAGCCCTCCCCTTGTTGTTGAAGACAGCTTGTGCTCCAGCAGTGTTTAGGGATAGCCTGATTTGATTGAGAACTATCTGCAGCAATTTTCTAGTGGAGAGGATCCCGATCTGATTAAGATAAGGCCATGGAAAAGGTGGATCGCTGGGCCGGAGGAATGTGATTTTGATTTGATGGAGCCCAGGAAAGAGCTATGCCACGGCTGCCACCAAATGTGTAAATGCGAGACATCACTCCCCTGACCTTTCCGGAGTGGAAAGCTGGCCTCCAACAATTCACGGAGCTTCTCATTATCAGCCTGATAATGGCATCGCAGTGATGATGGGTAAAAATACTTGTCACGGCTGATGAGGATGACTTCACAGATATTGCTGTCTGAGGAATCTAGGGAAAAGTTCATCCATAGAAAAGTGATACCAGGCCTTTTCCTGCTTGTCGAAGCTCATTTTGCATTGACCTTGTTATGCTTGTCTTATCATGCAATTCGTTCTTGTCGGATTAAGGTGGGTGATCTGAGTATTGAAAATGTCACTTTATTTTTGTATCTGATTCATTTCATGCAAAAGGTACTTTATCAACTTGGGGGGGGGGGGGGGGGGAGGGACATGAAAAATTGTTGCCAGAAAATGTTGATGAAGGTGTCAGATGTGACCAAATGCCGGGTCGATTCATTGCTTTTGAAACTGCCATTTCAATTCCTGACATAAGACGAAAATGAGTAGCTGGAAGTTCATCACAATTAGCTCTCCAGGAAATTGCCATGTTATCCCAGATTAATACAAGCCTCATTTAGAGGAGGACTGTTATTTATTGATTTGTCATTCAGTTTCACTTTTTATTGCCACCTCTACTCCAGGCCTCCTCCTTGTTGAGGAGACTTCTGACAATCATCCTGCACCTGGTCCCAGCAGGATTCAACCAGCCGGAATCAGCTGGAAAATTGGTGGTCCCCTGTTGCCCTAGCCATCAAATAATCTCCCCAGGACTCCCAGTTACCATGCTATCAAATAAGATCCCTTCAATGAGCACATTTTCTGGGATAACCCTCCCTTGTCACCTCATAACAAAATTATTCAGTAACCATGAGAAAACGAGAGGTCCCCTAGGTGAAGCCTGCCCAAATTCAAGATGGCTGCCCTTGCCGTCTGCTAATGGACTAATCATGCCTCAACACCTCTGCTAATTGACTCCAGATTTGGCAATTGTTTCAGCAGCTTTACACAGCTCATCAGCAGCCTGGAAAGCCAGTGTGTAATGAGATAATTAGCTAAGTCAATAAACAAGCTGGGGAGATGATTTGCTGCCTCCTCAGGGTGCCTGGATCAGCCCAACAGGGAGAGTCCTGGGCCTCCCTGTCCTGGCCAGCCCGTCCATCATGGGGGTGGTCAATCTGCTGACATCCCTGCTGCCAGATCAGGGTCCCTGCTGTCACTTTCAATAACAAACACCGATTACATGTCCCTGGAACTGTTCCACAGCAAAGTCACAGCAGTGGCGTGTTGCCAAGGAAGGATAGAGGCACATCCCGCACATGCTTGCTTTAATTCAATTCACTCGGTTGCCTTTGTGGTGGACTATTCTATGGCCAGACAACCATTGATGGGATACTCGGGCCAATAGTGGATATAAACCTGAAACGAGGAGAGGCTACAACAATTCTGTCCATAATTGGGAACATGGAAACCATCCTTGGGATTGGAGACGACATAGGAATTTATTTCTTGTATCATCTGATGGATTATTTGTTTGTGTCGCTCATACTCCAAAAGGATTCTTTCTATTATGCATAATTCTAGGTAAGAATTGCTTTTAGCTGATATGATGAAGTGTTATCGAGGTGACATCATTCTTGTTTTTGTAGATATTAGCGGTTTTTAGTTTTAATGAGCAATTGTTACCTTACGTGAAACTCAAGTTTACAGCTATTGGCAACAAGTTTATATTTATTGATATTAATACAATTCACAGAACCTGAGTGGCTCACATTAACGAAAGATTATATTTGTTTTATAGAATATTTGTCTTTGAAATGATTCATTGTTCAGTTGTAATCCCTTGATTGGTAATTAAGAAATCAAAATATCTGTTCACTTTGCCCTGTGAATATATATGTAGTCAAACGCCATTGTGTCGAAGTTGAAGGGACCTACATGAAAACTTCTAGTTATCCAAGGTTCAACACAACCAAAAATGATGAATATAGTTTGACACAACTGTGTTTGACACAACTGTGTTTGACACAACAGTCTTTGACTGTGTTTCTAGTGTTGAAATGGGTATATATTTTGTAATTGTGTTGTCTGATTAATGAATTGCTCTCCCAATATCCGGTCTGGTTTGAGATCTTAAGAAATTGGTCCCACATCAGAGGTAGAATATTTTTATAAAATTCACGTATCCATATTAAGATGATCCAACCCTCCCCAATACAAAGTGGTATGGCACTCTCCCTACATTTATCATTAATTCACTTTGTAGGCATGGCTGCTGGCAATCTTGAATAGCTTTCAAAACCCATTTCATGGCAGCCTGCATTTACAACAAAGGCCAACAAAAAGCTTTGGCTATGTAAATGCATTTTTGCCTCTTAAAAATGCTGCTTCAAATTATTTTGCTCATCAATCTTGGGGAAATAATATTTAAGATCTGCAAAGTTCAAAAGAATCATCAACCATGATGCTTTTACAATCCTGACTTTTTCCAAAGGTCACTGTTTTTACGTGGATTTTGAATATATCATGATCCTTTTGAGTTCGTTTCTCCCCAGGCTTTAATCTTGGCAAAGATTTAATCACCAAGTCTTTGATCTAGCATAAAAAGACATATTGGAATTTAACGTTTCTCTATTCATGTGGAGTTTTTTCGAAACATTTTACTCCACATTGAGCCATTGAATGACTTTGTATAGAATGCTCAAATCAAACTCGCAAGCCGCCAGTATCGCTCAGCATTTGGCAGTTTTCAAATTGTGGAATTTACCTCTCTGGCAAAACAGTCTGAGGCAGAATCTGTGAGATTACGCGACACAAAGTGTTCGCATTGCCGTTACATCAGTGCCTATGTCAGTAAGCTATGACATTCCTCGTGGAGCTGCTTCTTGTTGACATACGCAGCATGGGGATGAGCCAACTCACCACCATCAGAAGCCGCAATCGCTACTGAAATCGAAAGGGATTTCCTCCCGGCATAAGGGACTCGACGTACGGCAGCCCGAAGTGAAACAGTTTTTCGTCTTCTCTTTGAATAAGGAGCCCCACTCATTCGTTTCATCCCGGGGTAATCTCTGAGCTAATTGTAGCAGGATTGAGCTAAACTCGGCGCATTCATTGAAGGATTGAAGAAAGTTTGACAATGCCAAGAACTGGCCCAAGGATTCCTAAGAAGCCCTGTAGAAGATTTCCACAAGACATTGCTGAAATTCGGCAAAGCCTCTCATTGGCTAGTTTGGATTAGAGAAAGAGTTGATTGTCAATATAGAGATTATCACATTCAAGGATGATGGTGATACAGGATTTTTACCCTCTGCTGATAACCTTTGCAATTGAACCAAGTTAAGAGGAAAGCGACTTGACAAATATCCTCAATATGGACATATTTCAGATGTAAACTGACGTGCAATGACGTCGTGGCCTTAAGGATATTGAAGCATCCGTACCACCTTCATCACCATCATGATTTAAATAATTATGACACATGGAATAAATATGATTCGGCTTTAGTGTGGAAAAGTGTGGTTCTTCTGAGACATGGTGGTTGAGCTTGATGATTTGCAGATATGGCAAATAAGTTTCAGCATATGTTTTCTGAGGTTTGTATTTTCAGTTTTTGGACTTGTCAGACAAGTGCGATCCTTTTTGATGATTGAGAGTTAAAAAGTGCCGTGTGTTCGGGATGTTCAGATAAGGACCGGTCAGGTAGCCTAGTGGTTAAAGCGTTCGCTCGAAGACCCGGGTTCGATTCCCGACATGGGTACAATGTGTGAAGCCCATTTCTGGTGTCCCCCGCCGTGATATTGCTGGAATATTGCTAAAAGCGGCGTAAAACCATACTCACTCACTCAATCTTCAGATCAGTGCAGCTTCAGGGTTATTGGAATGGAAACAGAATTTTGTTTTGACATTTCATTTTTGAATGTCCCAGCCTGAAGAGTCTGATAACAGTAGGCGACTGAGCTGTACATTTTCAAAGCAGAAATTTTATATTTGCGACTTAGATATTCTAATGATATTCTCGAAAACACATTTCTCTAATGATGTCCTGCTGGTAAATCTAGCAGCTTTAGTTTGGGTGCAAGTTTCTTGAATAAGGTCATGAAATTTTGTTATATAAGCATTCTGTGTGGCTAAAATAACGTGAAATGTTTTGTACAAGGTCATTGTATGATAGATCAGAAAGATGGATTTGTAGGTTTTTCTGATCTCCCGACAAGTGTATTTCTGTTAGACAGGCAGAAGAAACCTGACAGTAAATATCAGTAAATCCTGTCTTAAAAACAGTCATCTGTAAAACTTGTTTTCTAGATCCAATTTACGGTGTTCAGGAATTCCTTGAAAAAAATCTTTATCGGCTTACATCGCATAAAAAAACAGTGAGTTGACTCCATGTAAGCCCATAGATTGTGTGTCTGTCAATTTGGTACTTGTTTTTCCCCAGACTAACACATGCTTTGTTTTGTAAGTTTCCACAAGGCTCGGTTCACTTCAACAATTACTTGAAAAAGATAGGAATCAAGATTTTTTTCATCCCTTAGATAATTCCTTTGGGATTAAGGAAGAACTGGTGCAATTGAAATGTGAAGCAAATTCCCAAATTCCCATTCCCATGCTAAAGCATGTATCCGGAGTAACTATCACGAGAAGTGACGTCAATATCACCATGCATCAACCTGGCTCATCCAATCCTGAAATTTACGACACACCAGGACAAGTGTTTTCGAAGAACTGCGTAATATGATGCAAAAAACAAAGACGATTATAAGAAAACTAATGGTTATAAAAACGTATTTGGAAAACTAAGATAATTAGCTTTTAAAAAAAATGGAGCCATTTGTTGAAAATGTACACTTTACTTTCTTGAATCCCACATGGGTTACTGCACCAGGAGAAACAAGAAACGCGTCTTCTGTGCTCCCATTTCACCAAGATACAACTGACTTTATCAACACCTTATCTCTGTGAGCATGGTCTTGGTATCAGGGAAAGATATGCCACAACAATATCAAGAACCCGAGCATGTTTTTGGGTGTAGGTGATGGAAGATAGACTTGTTCAGATTCCGCCAGAAGGATGCAGATAACAGACACCAGGATCACAGATAGCCCACAGATAATGTTTAACACTGCAGAATTTCCAACACCCCTGCAACTCGCTGGTCGAAGATACTGAATTTCTGAAGCAGCAGCTCCCCCTAGTGGTGTATTTTTACCCCCTCTGTGATAAATAGCATGTTTTTCGTTCACCTTCACCGCTGTAAATTACCAAGATGTCTTCACAACTTTTTCCCCTTCTTGAAGAGTGATCGGTTGGCATTCTCACCAGTTTGGCATAGTTGGCAGATTACGCCCTTTCCTACCTCGTGTAGTCTTTGTGCAGCTTATGCGTTCTTTATCAAAGTTGTTTTGAATGCTTCGCAACCTATTGGGCCTATTTTTGTTAGGCATGCATTTTGGAAAGTTTTTCCCAACTCTTTATCTCTTTCTTGGATATAAATAAGTCTCAACTTGTAGGGTCTCTCGACAGATTTGTTTTTGTCTTGTTGTAATGTTTTGTCTGTCGTTGTCATTCTGGTTTAAGCGTTTACAGTGTTGCACAGGCGATATGCTATGTTTTTCTGGCTGGTGTTCTCGGCAGCTGTAGGAGGTTGGCAATGAAAGTGGGAGTAAAGACAAACAAATAAGGGATGGTTGGGAGTTGGGTATCGCAAATAAATACTGCCTTTCAAACAAGTTCATTCTCGGAATTATTAAACCTGTGAAAACAATAATAAATACTCCAGCAGACCTTTGGAGACGGAGGCAGCTTTCAAGTTATTTTTGTTTTGAGTGATGGCTGCAGGATTGATAATGGGGTTTCCGTGAAGCTTGTGATGAATTATTCTCAGGGGCGAACAATATGAAGTGTTTGAAAAGGGATGTTTTGTAGCAAGTGCAGGGTTTTTCAGGTTTCTGTATTCAAACATAGCTTTGTTTCTATTTTAAAACATATTGGAATCTTCTTTAAAGATGTGTGTCTATGTAGATGTGCTTATCTCCGATATGTTGATCTAAGACTGAAATGTTTTACAGTGTATCGTATGCTACACACTGCAACACATCATACAGTACAGTGTATCATACAGTGTATCAGACAACACTTGATCACAGTACACATCATACAGTACAGTGTATCATACAGTGTATCAGACAACACTTGATTACAGAGAGTTCCGCCCCAAACATCCTCAATACTGTAAGGGGCAGTCGGGTAGCCTAGTGGTTAAAGCGTTTGCTCATCACGCCGAAGACCCGGGTTCGATTCCTGACATGGGTACAATGTGTGCAGCCCATTTCTGGTGTCCCCTGCCGTGATATTGCTGGAATATTGCTAAAAGCGGCGTAAAACCATACTCACTCACTCACTCACTCACTCAATACTGTATGTTACACTGCCATTGAATAAGAACAAGCAGCTACCCAGAAAACATACTCTAACAGGTTTTTGTGTGTTTGTTTGCTGTCTTATGCCTACTCGGCAATATTCCAGCTCAATCACAATGGTCTGTAAATAATCAAATATGGTGCAGACAATCCATTGTTTGACAGCATTAGCATCAATTGAGTCAATTGGGATACAATGGCATGCATCAACCAAGTCACCAAATCTCACTAAATCCGTTTAGTTCCTCTTACAAGTATAGGTTGCTGGATACCATTAATGATAAAAAAAATCAGCTATTAAACTTTGTGCATTTGCTTACCGAAGTCTATAACATGCTTAGATATAAAGCATATTTTATTCATTGATATTTTACTCTCTATTTGAGTTTATATCATTATAAATTTATTCCTTAACTGATTTACATATCAAATTGCTTATTCGGTTATCAATACTTTGTCTATGTATATTTGCTGAATTAAGATGTGTTGAAGGATGTATTGATTAATTTACTTGGGTCAGTGTTGTAACGTGTATGAGACTTGTATTTGATGATATTTGTATTTGATCCTACTTGTATTTGATCCTTCTTGTATATGATCCTACTTGTATTTGATCCTTCTTGTATTTGACGCTACTTGTGTTTGATCATACCTACCTGTAATATTGTGTTAAACATACTGATTGTTGTTTACAGGTTCATCCAGTGAGCGACTTGCACCGACAATCCCTCTCACACCTCCTCCTCCTCAACAACCAACACCGCCAGCTACTACATGTAACGGCACCGCTGTTGTTACAACAACACCCAGTACTACAATCAGTGTAACAACCGCAACAACAACAACAACAACCTGTAGCACACCAACAACATCACCGGCATTGATTACAACTACCATATGTCGGCCACCCTCTCGGCCTCTGGTGTCTCCGGTTTTAAGCCGCCGACCCACGCCAACACCGCCGCCGCCCCCACGCCAGTCACCCCTTCCCCCACGCCAGTCACCTGTACCCATTCCTAAGCAGAAACTACCCCCACCGCAAGCGGTAGTGTCACGGGAGCCTGTCAAGGTCACTCCTCCACCAGTGAAGACCCCACGGAGAGAAGAGTCAACACCGCATCTACACCCCCATCCACATAGTCATTCTCATCCACACGCCGCTCACCCCCATCAACAGCAACACCAACATCAGCGTGATAGAGAGAGGGAGAGAGAAAAGGAACAACGGGAGAGAGAACAACGGGAGAGAGAACGCGAGAGGGAGAGGGAAATCTCCCATCATAATTTATTCCCAGGGTCATTGCCCTTCTCTAAGCCATCTCTCTGGCCATCGTGAGTATTTTTTATGCGATCCGACTTTTCACAGTGTCATAAGCTTTCAGTTTAAGGCGTCCATTGTCTTGATAGGTGATTCAAGGTGTGTTGTTGATGAGTGTTCCTTCTTTAAATGCCAAGATTGTTTGTTCTAAAGTCATAATTTTTGTCACAATGACACATATTTTATACGATTAAAAAAACTAAATATGACAAGCAACTAATATTCAAGTATGAATAAAAAAGTAGTTACTGATACTTGATAATTAAAACCTATCTCAGTGATTAAAATAACAGTTGACACCTTGTTGTTTGACAGTTTGATGAATCTTCAAAATATTACAGTACCTTCATTTAGAATTAGGGACAATGGCGGTAGCCTAGCGGTTAAAGTTTTCGCTCCTCACACCAAAGACCTGGATTCGTTTTCCTACAGGTATACAATGTGTGAAGCCCATTTCTGGCGTCCCCTCCGTGATATTGTTGGAATACTGCTTAAATATATCACTCACTCATGCAGAATTATGAATTCACAACATATGTAATGATTTTGTGGTTTGTTTTCAGTTCGGTCAGCAACCACCTGTACAGTGGCCATCATCCACTCGCCCACTCCCCCAGCCTCCACTCCCCCAGCCTCCACCCCCTTCATCCCCACGGCCCCTCATTCCCCCCTCACAGTGTCGCCCAGTCCCCCATCCAACATACGACCCCACCCCATCCTTCACACAGCATGTTCGCACCCCCCATACCGCCAGGACCACCGCCGCTAACGTCAACCGCTCTCACCCCAGTCGCAGCTCCAGCCAACCACTTCGCCAACGAGCCTATCATCAGAAGTGAGTAGATCGCAATGAAAGTTGTTTGTTTGTTATATAATGCCACACTCAGCACTTTTCCAACCGACCCGTGGAGATTCAGGGTTAATGATCCCCAGCAACTTCTGCTGGTCGTGAGAGACCACAAAATGTATCGGGTGGTCAGACTCGCTGACTTGGCAAGTCATCGTGCCCGGACGACGGGGATAGTTGTTCACAATAATAAATATCACGGGATTGTCTTGGTCCAGATGGGCGGTCGGGTAGCCTAGTGGTTAATGCGTTCGCTCGTCACGCCGAAGACCCGGGTTTGAATCCCGACATGGGTACAATGCGTGAAGCTCATTTCTGGTGTCCCCTGCCGTGATATTGCTGGAATATTGCTAAAAGCGGTGTAAAACCAAACTCACTCACTCACTCTTGGTCCAGACTCTTATTTGCAGTCCCGAGTCACAGAGCACCAAGTCACTGAGTCTGTCTTCCTGATCCAGTAACTTGCCTCTTTTGACCTGCTTGGGTTGCTGTGGATCAGTTCTGACCCGGACTCCCCATGCGACTCACAATATGAAGTAATGATAATATCAATACTGTGTTGCATCTATACAAATGGATAGAGTTTCGTAATATTTCTATAGCATTGTGGGGGCCCAGTGGCCCAGGTGTCTATGTTGCCAATCCGATGATGGCAGGTCTGATCAAATTTGCCCAGGTAATAATCCCAGGTTTGTGAGAACAATACTCCTGCTTGTAGATGTCCCTAACTGGCATATGTCAAGACCTGGGCGCACTTGCACAAAGAGATCTTAGTGCTAAGATGATCGTAACTCCCATACTTTAACATAGGCTTACAATAGTCGTAGCACTAAGATCGCTTTGTGCAAGTTGGCCCAGCATCACTTTGAGTTGTCCTTCACAATTATACTGACATGTGGTAAAAATGAACCCTGTCACCCTAACGCTGTTTCAGTTGGTAGTGCCATCTAAATGAACTTGATGACATTTGGACACACAATGTTCATGCTCATACAGAAAATTATCACTAGAAGAAGAAAAAAGGTTCTGATTGTGTTTTTGATTTGAAAACATTACATTCAATATCACCTGCAGCATGTGTGAAAGTTTATAACACAAAATCTTAATCTGCTTTTTATGTTGCGCTATTAGATCTTTTTCACGTTTGTTGCGCCTCCTAGATATTTCAAAATGTGCTCGCATGGCCCTGATCCTACTTACAGTGCTACACGGCCCTGTATGCGTGAATAATTCATTCAATTGGAGACCGAGAGCTTTCTATCTTTCAATCCCTCCTCACTTTTGGCAGGTTCGAAAAGTGCTTGGCACACATGCACCGGGAATACACACCCTTGCTCTTGAAACTTTTAAACAAACAGAGCCGGCAAATGTGCCAGCATGCCACCTGAAGACCTGACTATCTGTGGCGCGCACAGCTGGGTAATGTCGCATGTCCACGTCTGTCGGCACCTACAACTTGAGCATATGTTGGCTGAAATTAAACGCAATCTGGTGTTTGTTTCGGGTAATTGGAAGGAGAGCTCATGTCATTCAGTACTTTTATACATATCAAATACATGTTATGTATGAAATTGTTGTACATGTAAGATTTTTTAAGAAAAAGATGGATTTATAGGTCACGCCTATGAAATTGTTTGCATTTTTTAAAAAGTTTTTCGTCAGTTTGTGAAGAAATTCTGTTAATATTTGTTTAATGTTGACAAAGCAGAAAACTAATCATAGAATACCGTATTTACCTCAAAATGGGCTATGCTTATAAGGACAGGGATAATAACTGGGGATGCTTACTTGTGTATATCTCTTCAGTCAAATATGTTGTATATTTTCAACAGACATGATTTTCAGCATTAGAAATTGGCACTAGTCCTGTAGTCCTTTCCATCCTCTAGTCCTTGCCAATCTGCCCAACAGTTAAGGTATCTTAATGACTAGTAGAAATTTGGCTTTTTTAAGGATTTTACTATATGTTTTCATTGTAAGAACCAGTGGACTAAAAATGTTAGTTTATGTGCCTGCTCTTGGTTCAGTGACCTTGAACTTTTATTGGCTGAATATTTAATGTTGACTGGAAGAAAGTGTATGGGAATCAGTGTTTGTGAAGTCGTCAGTGAAGGAATCAAATTAACACTGCTTTTAGCAATATCACGGCATTGGACACCAGAATTGCGCTTCACACATTGTACCCATCTTGGGAATCGAACCCTGACCTACGTCATGGGGAGCGAACGTTTTAACCACTAGGTATACCCACATCCGTTAGTGAAGAAAGATAGTTCAGCTCACATCACTTTGTATCAGTAACGGGGAGTGGAAGAGGTGGGCCAGTTATTACTGGTATGTCCAATACTGTAATCCATTTGTCTGATACTGATCCTCTTCAGCCCTATAAATAATGTAGAGTCGTCAGTATAATTGTATTTCAAGGTGAGAGCTCTCGTCAGTGGTGGTAGGATAATAGTATTTGAGGTTAAGTGCTTGGTAGTGTGTACGAAATAACCAAGCGTGATCTTTTTACAGTCAAGTCTGTTCATCACTCCGTGTTGGTTACTTTTTCAACAAAGCTTTTAAGATCAACTAGAAGTCTGATTAAGTAATTGAATGAACAATGTCTGTGTAAAATACCCCCTGTTGATGATGGTGTGGATAAGAGCAACTCGGGTATTGCATTTGGCAGTACACCATGTCTCGTAACTATGCGCCCCAGGGAATTATGTTAGTACTATTACCAAGCACATTTTCCCCTTATAGTATGCGACTTTGGGTCTAATTTTATACATTTTATTAACTCTGTCCTTATGGACAAGCTTGTTTCAGTAATATGTGTGTAATAATGCTTACCAAATAGGTAAATTGCATTATAACATATTAATCTTGTTTTTGCGATGGCACAGGTGGCACTGTCATCAAAGATGCCACAGTTTGCTGTGCAGAGTTACCTCCCTTAGGCATGCTAGAAAACTAGGATCGTGGGTTTGAATCATGGGCCCCAATTGTTTCTATTCTAACTGAAATACTGTTCAAAACTGTGTTACGCAAACTTACTCCGTTTCCTTGAGGTTTTTGTGGCTGTCGAATGTATTGACATATTTTTGTTGCTTTTTCGTTATCACAACACAGTTAAAAGTATTATGAATAAACAAAATTCATGCAGTGTAGTTTTTGCAACTTTTTCCGTTGCAAAAATGTTTGGAAAAATATTTTTCTGTTCAAATATGTCTATAGTTTGCAGAGGTCAGATTTACATAACTAGATCATTAGGATTTGTTGTCACAATTATTTTAGTAAACAATGCAGATACATTGCATACACCATGGGATAATGATCTTACACCATGACCTGAAAAAAGTATTGTTCCGAGAAATTTTGAAAGCTTCATGGTCTCGAGATGTCAGAACAAACACTGGAAAGTCGGTGAGATGACGAAGGAAAATAGCAACTGCTAACGATATCTATTCAACAGGTTAAAGAAATAAACAGCAGTAAAGAAAGTGTTTTGCCAGAATTCCTGTATTTCTGTGTTAAGTTACAAATGTTTTGGAAGAGAAAAAATATTGTGTTTTTAAGCATTAGAGACATTCCCAGTTCATCAGGAAAGTTGTTTTGAGTGGATAGATCAGCTTGGATAGATCAGCTGGAAATTTTCGTTGGCATTTTCCTTGTTTGAGGCAGATTTTCTCTATTGACCCTCAGGGCTTGATTTTGCTTTATAAAACATTCACAAGTGCAACCTATTCTTGAAAAATGCAACCTAATATTTATGTGTGCATGCACCAAATGCATGTCAAAAATATGAAATTTGTGTCCGACTGTCCTTTTCTTGTCCACACAAAATCGATCTTTGAGTGATTTAGTTAGTTTGGTTTAACGCCGCTTTTAACAGTATTCCAGTTATATCGCGGCGTGTCAGCTTAATGTCGGAGGAAAGCCTGAAGTGATACAGGTCTCAGATGTTTACCACTTCGGTGAAACCCACGAGTACGGGTATGGTGCTGACAAACCTAGAAACATAATCGGGGCGAACCGGGATTCGAACCCACAATCATAGTTTTCTAGCTTGCCCAAGGGACGCAACTCTGCACAGCGAAACGCGGCGCCTTAGATGACTGGGCTACCCGTGCCCCAATCGATCTTTGAACTCACTCAATACCTCTCAAGTTTTTTTGCCATACTACCATCACTAATCCATGTGTTACGTGTAGTTCGTCATGCTTTCTAAGGTGTGACGTCTTCAAACTGTGGGTCCTTTAAGATTATGTGCCTATTACGTTTTACAGCAAAGGGTCATTAATTTAAGTGACACTGACAGCAGATCGGCCAATGTTTCAGCATGATAAAGTTTAACCTGGTTTTGTTTGGTGCAACTGGGTTTTCATGTCGACATGCACCTGTTGCAAGTTAAATCAACTCTCTTCAATCGAGCCCCAACTCTTTTAGATCATCATAAAACCCAAACTAAATTATTGAACAGTTTTTGTTTTGGATAAGTATCAGAATATTAACTGCTGGCTCAGAGTGAGTGGTTATGGTCTGGTAACTTGCTACCAGGATGTAATGAGAGTGTTTTTGTTTTTTCCTGTCGAGCGAGCTATCTGCAGTGGCATGTGGATTGTGAGTCTGTGGTAGACTGATAGGGATTTCCGTCCGTCACTACACCGCCATGGATTGGTTCCCGTTCTACTTACTCTGATAGGACATCCCAAAGGAAATTAAGCTTAATATGTCATTTCTTGAGTGGTTGACCACAAGTTGAACAACAATGTGGAGGCCTGTTTGTGTGTACTGTATCTTGAAGATGGATGCTTCAGTTGGGACAAGGCCTTGGGATGACGTAGGAACTTCGAAGTACATGAATACATGACACTGTTTATGGATAGCAACTTCTTTTATTCACTCAGCATTCACCCAATGAAGGAGCATGAAGTAGCTCTGAAATGTCATGACAAAGAATAAAAGTAGTCTCTATCCATAAAAAGTCTCCTGTATTCATGATATGTGTACGTGGATGATAAGGAGATTTGTAATGGTAAAAATAAATGGCTAGATGTCGTGTTTCCAAACTTTCAAATGCCCTGGAGGTGTGCTGGTATATTTGGTAGACTTTCCCACAGAGATGAATTTAAATAATGATTAATTATACTGGTAAGATTATCCCTCAACAAGAAGACATGGGTAGTGTGTTGGATCAGTTGTCAGTCAGACATGTTGATTTAACAGAAAGGTGAAGGTCATGCTGATCGTGGACCTTTCTGAAAGGTATAAAATTTTCACGTCATGTAAAAATTAATTTATTCATGGATTCTTGCTTTAGTTCATAATTTCAGCATCAGAATCAGATATAGACGGGAAAGTGTCAGAAACCTGCATCAAGTCAGGCTTCTGCCCACATTCAGCTGACATGCCATGATATAGCAGAGATACTCTTCAGAGTTAGAAATTGGCACTAGTCCTCTAGTCCTTGCCAAACTTCCCAATAGTTAAGGTATCCTAAGGACCCAACTGGAAACTATTTTAAAAATTTTGTTGACCATTATGAATGCACGTTTATGATGTCCTTCTTTTCCAGATCAAGACTTTCTACATCAGGATCTCAATAATCGTATCCTAGCTCATAACCGCGAGACCAGTCAGCCAGTCGGGCCAACCCCCTACATCCGCAGCGAAACAACTCATCACCAGCATCAGCATCTTCACAATCACCAACACATGCATCAACACTACAACGCCCTGGGGCCGCCACCCTCACTCGTGCCGACCCCACCCCCTCATCTGGTAAGGCAACGTACATTGTAGAAAGCATTTGGGCATCTCAATATTCATTAACAGAATGCATTGGAGTCTCTCAGTATCTTGGGGGAATATTTGGGTCTCTGAATCGTGGGATAATATTTGGGTCTCTGAATCATGGGAGAATATTTGGGTCTCTGAATCATATCGGAGAATGTTTGGGTCTCTGAATCATGGGAGAATATTTGGGTCTCTGAATCAAATCGGAGAATGTTTGGGTCTCAGAATATCTTGTAGGTGAATATTTTGGTGAGAATGTCTCTATAAGATGAGAGAATAGTTTGGTCTCTGTTTCATGTGAGAATATTTTGGTCTCTGTTTCTAACAGACTACAGAAATCCTCTTCTCGTGAAGTTGCTCTCTTTGTGACAATGTCTTATTTCTCACTGAACTAATTTCAATGCTCTTCTCTTTCAGTTTGATAAAATTCCAAAGGCATACGACAGTCTGTATCGGCCAAGTGTGAGTATCTCATGTCTTGCATACATGTAGCACATTGTATTGATGTAGGAAGCCTCTCCCTCTTTGTTTGTCCTGTTATGACTGAAGTCCCCTCTACAATCCATACCGGACACGACATTGGGAAGTTTTACTGACATTTGCTGCAGACTTCAAGCAATATGTCGACCACTGAGCATGTCCAGATACATCCCTGGGCTGTATAACATAAATTATTTTAAGGACTAATGATTGAAAAGAGTTTCCACCACTATGAGTAGGAATAACCTACAGTTGAAGTATTTACTCCACAAGTCTGAACACGGGTTGTTGGCCCTGTCACTTTGCTGTTTAAGCCGCATTCAGCAATATTCCAGCTATATGACAGCAGTCTGTAAATAATAAAGTCTCTCCAGACAATCCAGTGATTGACATCATGAGCATCAATCTATGCAATTGGGATACAATCACCATCCAAATCCGTTAGTCTGAAGCTGCCTTGATGAGGGTAAAAAGCCAACACATTTAACTTTTGGGACTATTTATGAGGCTATGTGTTGACGATGTTCTTTCTTTGTGTAGTTAATGCCGTCACCCTACCCAGGGTTCTCGTCCCTGCTACCCCCGGGGCCCGCTGCCAATCACCTCACCTCGGGGCTGCACGGTGCATTCCAACCCAAGGTTAGGGTAAGTACACCCTGGTTATTCCTCATCTTCTTCACTAGAAGGGGTTGGTAGTGACAGCTCATTGCATCACCTTTCTAAGTAGTCATAACACCTTGGTGTAGTTGCTTACATCCCACCATCATGGAGGGTAGTGGATTATAATATAAAAGAAATGTTTCTCGGTCATCGGCACATCACTTCAGATCCTTCACACCAGTCATTTAATTGCTGTGAAAGAAATATTTGTCAAATTTCCCTTGTCTCCATTCTACATGTTTGACAGCTGACTGTATCTATGAATTGAGTTCAATGTGTTCCCAGTTGTGTTTGTTGGAATTTCTAGGTGGAAATCAATTCATCACTTTTTTTTTCAAAAAAATTCCTTAATGTCTTTTAAGAGATATATGCCTGAGAAACATTTTTCATTCTTCTTTGCAGCCTAATGCTCCATCATTTCATTGTCATGTCTGTGGCTTTGGTGGCATGTGATATATCTCATGTTGTCATGGTATTATGTGATATATCTCATATTGTCATGGTATTATGTGATATATCTCATATTGTCATGGTATTATGTGATATATCTCATATTGTCATGGTATTATGTGATATATCTAATATTGTCATGGTATTATGTGATATATCTCACATTGTCATGGTATTATGTGATATATCTCATGTCATGGTATTATGTGATATATCTAATATTGTCATGGTATTATGTGATATATCTCATATTGTCATGGTATTATGTTCCATGACATTTGCTAAAAAGATTTCGCTGGCCAAAAGAATCATTTTAACTTTTTGAGGAACAGGAACAGGATCAGGAACATTGGGTTCACGTTTTGTCTGGCTGAACATGTGGAGATTTGGTCTCAACTGTTATAATTAATTCATACACAGTTTGGAATAATAATTCGACTTAAAGTAGTCACACTGCAACATTTGTAGAAACCTCAGTGGGCAAAAACATACCACTCTTTATACAGTCATGTACACTTACCTGAAACCAAACACACATTCTCCCTACATCTTTGCCCATGTAGCAATTTGGACGTAAGTGTCCCGAACAGGAACACATGTAGTTAAAAGGCCGACTTTCCTAAGTATATAATTGCCTCACTTCTTTCTAACATAAGTGTTTCTTGAGATTATTATCACAGCTTTTTAAATAAAAGGAAAACATAACCGGCGCCTTCCATAATATGACTTTAACAATTATCAATGGAGCTTTTCAAGTGTGTAGAGTATATTCGTGACAAATGCTCCTTCATCGATAGCATCTCAAAACAAAGGAAAATGAGAATGTAACACTGACGGACATATTCATCAAAGAAAGGTTGATTATCAAAGGATGCAGAGGCGATATAATTGTTCCTTGTTGCAAGATAAAACTTCAAAACACTACTCCATTGGCAACTTGAGAAATTCTGGATTTTTTTTCCGAAGGAGGTTTTTCGTTGATGTTCCCATCGGTGCTGTGCAGATCAAATGCAAACTGTGTTGACTGGTGACTTTAATGTTAGCACTTTGTTTGGAATTTCAAAGACTTGCCGAAAAAAACGTGAATGAATCAAAGTGACGAGATGAAATTGATTCTTGTTCGTATACTCCCCAGACACTTTGATGTCCGCACAGAGATTCAGAACTGTAGTTCAGAAAACATGACGTGATTATCTTTATCTGTGACACAAAGCTGCTGAATTCTTTGATGCCCTGGGTTTTCTCGGTTGTAATACTGGGGAAAAAACTTTTTTTCTCTTCTGAAATGAAATCCAAACCCTTGAGTAACAAGTTCAGTATTACAGTTTCATGATCGACTTTTTCTGCTGAGCTTTATGTTTTGCTAATACAATGTTGATTACCCTGAAGAAGTCTTAAGTAATTGCATATTGTACATATTTATCAAGACAAGCAGTTGTGATTGAATTTTTCACTCCCCAAGAACTTTTATTGTAAAGAAATGTTTAAATATCATCAGACGAAGAATGATAGGTTTTCAGGCAGGCATGATGAGTAGGTGGAAGAGGAAAGCAAAAATGTTTTTGAAAAATCTACTTTTTCCATGAGTTTTGAAGAAATCATTTTCTAAAACTAGTCTTGAATAGGCTGATGAGCAAACTGAACAATTTTTTAGAACTTTAATAATATATTTGGTTTCTCATTGGAAATAAAAGAACTTGTTCTCAGCTGACATTTCAAAGATATTGGGGGAAATAACAAACTCTGTTAGTATTGCATCATTTTCATTTCCCTGAGGTCTTCGATTTCAAACAAAAATTGTAACCTTTTCAACAAAAACCTCTTGTAATTGTGAAACAAAACTCTCTGAAGCCTAAAACACAGCATCACAATCTACATCACTGAGGAAAAACATTTGTAAGGATTGAAGGGGGCAAGGAATGTTTCTGTGTGCGGTGTTAACAATAGGCAGCCATCTTGAATATTCCAGTATTGGGAGCATCTACTCTTTTTGTGACCCCGCAAAGTTGTATCTCTACATTATATGTTTTACCTATCTGCATTTCAGTCCATGCAGCCGTCAACGTCCTCTGTCCTACTTCCATTGAGGGACAGAGAAAAGCCACTGCCACCATCGACTTCTCTCCCACAGCAGAAAGTAGGCTCTCATTTCATTCTTCTAACAGTCATATTGCTTGTCGTTAGTGCATTGTAGTCGTAGTAGCTGGCTTACTGCCTCGAGCAGACAGGCCATTGCTGCATTAAACTTCATGGTGTGGTCACATTGCTGTGTTGGTGGTTGCATCTCATTCATAATTTGTTGGGGGAAGGAACCTGTAGGGGTTCATTGTCATTTTTAGTCTGGTCGTGTTTTTAGTAATGGCAGATTTATGAGACAAGAATAATAATCTGATCTGCATTCCTACATACTCATTGAACATAATCTGTATGCATGAGCTGATCATGAACAGCACTTGTTCACTCCGGGGTAGAATAGGTCTTCAGGAACCCCTGCTTGCCGTAAAAGGCGACTATGCTTGTCGTAAGAGGCGACTCGGGGAGATCTGGGGGTCAGGCTCGCTGACTTGGTTGATGCATGTCATTGTGTCCCAATTGCATGGAACGATGCTCACGATGTCAATCACTGGGTTGTCTGGTCCAGACTAATTTATTTAAAAGACTGCCGCCATATAGCTTGAATATTGTCAAGTGCAGCGTTAAACAACAAACAAACAAACACTGCTTTGCTCCTAATATCAGCAGTACGATATGATCTGAACACAAGCATCTTCTGATTTCCTCTCAATACGAGAGATTTCTGCTATGCTCTCAATACAGTCGGCTATGCTGTTCTTATCAGAGCATCTGCATATGCTTTTTATACAGGAGCACCCTGCTCTACTGATGAGAGCATTGTTAATTCTATGCTCTCCCCTTGAGAGCATTCACCATCTATGCTTTGCCATTGATTGCAGAGATCCTGCTATGCTCTACCCGTGAGAGCATAGATCCTGCTATGCTGTACTCAAGAGAGCATAGATCCTGCTATGATCCTGCTATGCTCTCGCCATCAGAGCGTTGACCTGCTATGCTCTACCCATGACAACTAGCTTTGTTCTCCATCCGCTAGACATCCTCCTCCTACATTTGTGGAATTAAGTTAGTGTCCCCAGCGGAATGGACTTGTAACAGAGTAGTGTGTTTTGCACATGGCTACAGCAATTGAGCATTTGTACAAGAAAGGGAAAAAACGACAAAATATCCTCCAAAAAAAAGGCACTCCAGGAAAAACAATGAACCAAACTTGATCAAGAACAAACTAATCAATTCTAAGGCAAGGCGTCATTGTTTCAAGACAAATTTGTGTTCACAAGTAGCTTCAGGTTAAGAGTCTAATTTTGTTATTTTTTTGGTGTGAATACAAGTAATACAATTTATGGTTGCATGATGACCGGGTTACAAAGGACGAAGCTTTCCGACTTCACGACTACTTTAGAAAGATCCCTATGCAGTTCTCTTTGAAATTCTCCAACAGATGTCTTCATAGGGAGTTTGGATCCCAGGAGAACTTGATTTCTTTCAAATCAGGATTCTTCGGAGACTGTCAGCTTTATGCCTTCAGGCTCATTCACTTTGTAATTTGCATACAAAACACATTTTTACGAGTTGCGAACTTTTTTAATCACAACGCAAGGACCCTTCAGGTTGAAGTCCATACACTACCGAATATTTTGCTGGAATTTACGTCTAGCAATATGCATGTCTCCTTAACCGAAGAGCTCGTCTTTGAATATTGATTTACACTCTGTGTTTACTTCAATGGTAAAGAGGAGGAGAAAAAATTGTGAATGCTCCACGCATTGCCCAAGGAGGGTATTTATCACCACTGAGTAAGGGTAATTAATCCTGCGTAGCAAGGATGGTGGAAATTTATTTTTTGCCAATCTCTGGAGAGATCTTGATTATCTTCCTATAGACGTGGAAGAAGTATCAAAGGAAAACGATGACATGTTACACAGGGAAATCAATAAGAAATCTTTAATGGATTTCCTCGGGGAGAAAATGATGGTTGTCGAGGACGTTTTTATGCCGACTTGAAAACCCTTCTGTCCCTGATAGCTTTTAGTGCTTGAAACTCGTTCTGAAAGCAAAGATGTTTTCTCCAAGTCGAGTCAAAGACCATTGGGGTTGGGCTAAGCATTTCTTTTGGAACCAACGGCTATGCAAGTAATGATTCGCAACAAATTAACATTCTCCAAACTCGCTCTTTACTAAAGTGCCATCTCGAATGGAGTACAATGAAAATCGTTAAAAGCTATGCGATCACAACCAACTGTCCTCGTGTTGATGGTATTGAGATATTGATATACCTTGCATGATTGCAAGAAGAGCGGCATGAATTGTGTCTGCGTAACGAGGAAGTAGCCTAGCCTTGAGAGACATCATTAGTGGCGATAGTTAGACATAATCATTTGGTGGTGTAGTTCCGTATTGATGAATGACTTCACTTGCCAAATTATTGTAATATTTTTGTTTTATTGATGGGCAATGTCATAATGATGTTTAAGGAGATGACTGTTTTTATGGCTTCAAATGTTACATCACAATTGGATTTTAGTATGGAATGCAGACAGGGACAATTGAATCTTCGATTTGGTCCCTCTTTGGCCATATTCGTTTCAATAATAGGATGAAATTGGGCATCAGTTGGCCCATGTACTGACAGGGCAATTGTTCATCTTGAACCAGGCTGAATTTGTGTCATCATGGCCAACGTTAACAATACTATTCTGTTGACTACCACGTTCATTTATGTCACAGCCCTTTGCTGAAGTTGTCTTAAGCATACCAAGATCCAAAATAACAAAAAGGAAATCATGAAACTTACCTCCCTTTTTCACTCTTCTTTGAAGAAGTCCGGAAAATGGTGTGCAGTCCATGTACGAGTGGCCTGGGAGATTTACCATCATCAGCAGAAGCAACAAAGTGACCCGACAAAGGGCCTAGAGGTGAAGCCAGGCGACCCTCTGCGCCCCCCTAGTCATCTCATGCCGGGTCCTGCCCTCCATCCCAGACCCCCAGAAATAGGGGGAGGTAACCCAGCTTCTCTGTTGGGTAAGTCGGGTAATTTTTAAGCATTTTGATATTGATAGCTCTTACCAAATGTTTAAATATTATAGTTATTGTGAACTTTTACACAAACACATACATGGTAAGATAGCGTCCACCATTGTACTTATTTCCACACATGTATGGGTTTATGGGCTCTGCTAAGCTGTCATCAGCTTTATCTTCCCTTAACTATCAAAAGTTGTGTGCCCTATGGGCAAGTATTCATCATATGTAGGATTTGCAGTTTTTCAAACAAAATTTGAGCTTGGTTTGTCTCTCTTAAATACATTTAAGTCTTGTTGTTAAAGCATTGAAATTATTAATGATTGGATAAACTGTGGAGGATTTCTTCCAATATTTCTATTCTTCTCTTTTTCAGCTTCTCACTCCAGAAGTTTATTAGAAGCCCATGGTTCCAACAGCTTCCTAAACCCTCATATAGGTATGTTGAGAAGTGTTCTAGTCAAGTGACTCAGATAGCTTATTTCAGAATGAAAGTTCATTTGCATGTATTTAGTGTAAATTGTGCAAGCCCAATTCATGTTGCTTGACAGCCTTTGTGGTCTAGTAGACAGAGGATCTGCCCGAAGAGTGGAAGGATGGTGGTTCGATTCTTATGTTTCACTACCCCTCATGTTGTTTCACAGACAGAAGTATTTTAAAAAGTGGCCATGAAACTTGGAAGCTTTTCATTCGGCTGTAGAACAAGGTAGTAGCTACTCTAGTGAGGCTACCCACCGTTGCCTGTAGAATCTTTTTTGTGTTTTTTTAAGACAAACTTCTTTTTACTTCAATGACTGATAAAGGAATAGTCTGGTCAAAGGGAGATAATTGACAGAATGTATTTTGCTGTTTCAGGAGTTCCGTCATTCCCCAGGCCATCCCCGTATCCAAGTACAGTCGGGTTCGGTGGCCTCGGTAGCCTAGGTAGCCTTGGTGAGTAGTCCATTCTCCCAGCTCACTACATCCTCAATGCTTGAGGCTTAGCGTGGGACCACCCTGTAAAGGTCCGGGTTAGAATTGGCCATAAGCAACCCATGCCTGTCGTAAGAGACAACTAAAAGGTCTGGTGGTCAGGCTCGCTGACTTGGTTAATGCATTTGACCGTCTCCCAATTGCGTAGATTTGATGCTCATGATGTCAACCACTGGATTGTCTGGTCCAGACTTGATTATTTAGCTTGGTCATATATAGCTGGAACATTACAAAGTGTCGCATTGAACAACAATGTCTTATAAGACACTAAACGGGTGTTAATAATAACTTATCATTAGCAGAACAACATGAAAACTCTTTGTAGACATGTACCAGGTGCACCCCCTACTTCACAGCTCTTTTTATTAGGGAAAAAGTGCACTATATATATATACACAAGAAAATAGGGAAGTCTGCAAAGATGACCTTTTTAGAGGTTGATCCCCAGGAGCGAACATGTTTTGATTTTCATTTCACTTGACCACCTGCCAGTTTAAAGCCAGTTAAACCACCTCCATGGTGTAGTGGATAGAGTGTCTGCCCGAAGAGCAGGTCGATGGTTTGATCCCCAGGCCGCCGTGTCACACCAGAAGACATTCAAAGATGGTGAATACCGACACATGTTGCTGCATGGAGTTTGATAATATGTTCAGTATGTCCGGAGATGTTAGTGATGAAGGATGTTTGACTGACTGCATCATCAGTGTTCTGTTTATTCCAGGAGGTAATCCATTTGGTTCTGGTCGTGACGTCACTGCAATACCCGGTGTAACACCCCCTCACGAATGGAATCGTCTGCATCGAACCCCTCCGTCATTCCCATCGTGGCCAAAGCTGGATCTCGACCGAGAGAGCGAGAGAGAACGTGAGCTTGAACGAGAGAGGGAGCGAGAACGGGAACAAAGGGAAAGGGAGCGAGAACGGGAACAACGGGAAAGGGACCGAGAACGGGAGTTAAATGAACGGAGGAGAGAAGAAGAAAGAGAACGGTGAGACAGCTGTTTGACTTTGAGTTTGACTTCGAGTTTGACTTCCATATCTTTATGAGGATCTGTATTGGGCAAGTACATTTAATTGGGATGACCTGTGAAGATACGGGGAGAATGGGTCTTCAAGAACCCATACATGCCGTAAAAGGCGACTATGCTTGTCGTAAGAGGCGATTAACAGGATTGGATGGTCAGACTCGCTGACTTGGTTAATGCATGTCAACGATCCCAATTGCGTTGATGTCATGATGTCAATCATTGGATTGTCTGGTCCAGACTCCATTATTTACAGACCACAGTCATATAGCTGGAATATTGCTCAGTGCTGCGTTAAACAACAAACAAACAAAATAATAGGGATCAAGTGTAGAACAGTGTGCTGCTTGAGAAATCCATTTTTGGTCTGATATTCTTGACTTGTTGTGGGCTTTTCTCCCACATCAAGCTGGCACCTGTGATGTGACCGAGACGGTGTTCAAAACTGCATTAAACCAGACTCATTCACTGATATTCCTTTTGATGAAGCTCTAGTGTTAACATGCTGGTGTTCTTCAGATAATGGAGGTAATAATTTTTTAGATGGTGCTATCATATGTGTTCCCTTCTTTTCCAGGGAGCGACGGAATGCCGAGTCGAGAGAACGTCTCAACAGTTTTGTGGACATTGAAAGATCTCGGGACAGATTTAAAGAGCATGAGCGTCGGCGATCTCGGTCAAGGTCAAGGTCACCAATGCGAAATGGTCGTGTAGACTCTGCCAAATCAGACACTAGCAGTTTAGAAAGGCAGAGTATAAAAGTGAAAGAGGAAAGGAGAGATGAAGAATTTATCAATAATATTAATAACATGAACGCTGAACGTGAAAAATTATTGAGGAACAATTTTGTCGGCCTTGGACATGTGCCTCCTGTTGGGTTTAATATGTTAGAGAGAAATCGTGTGCTAGGACCACATTATTTTCCAATGGATCGGCCACCTCATAGTCAACCTTTGTGGAACCCATTCGAGAAAAGTTTATCCATGAATCCCTTGGAATTAGATCGGGACCGAATGGCAGCCCTGAGATTCACTTCCCCAATGGCTGTGATTGAGCAGGAACGTCTGAAGGAGCAGATTATGCGAGAAGAAATGGAAATGAGGAGCCGATATCTTGACCGCATTCCATCATACGATAGGTTCGCCTTTGAGCAGAGCAAGCTGCCTATGAGGACACCCGATCCTTTGGGGCTTCCTCCTTTCTCAAGGACAATCAGTCCTGCTATTAACCACAGTGGTCACGGACACTCCCACCACAACCACAACCACAACCATAACCATAACCACAACCACACCGGCAGCAAGACGGCATCCCCTGCCATCATTCCTGGGGCTCCCCCGCCTCTGATACCATCTGCCTCTGCAACTCATTCTCGTAGTCATAACAACTCGCCAACAAGCAGCAAATCAAAAGGATGCAGTCCGGCTGACAGTACGAGCGAATTAAAAGACAAAAGGGACACAAGTTCAACAGATCCCGACGGTCACTCGCGGTAGTGTCGGCTTTTTATTGTGATGGGTTAGAATCATTGGTTGCAAAGTTAAATGTGCAATCGTGTGTGTATGTGGAATTGTATACTCTGTGGATGTGCTGTCTGTGTTCTTACCATGGTCGGATATGTGCTAATTGTGAAACGGGACGACCACAGTCGAAAGGGAGACACAAGTCAAACGATATGCAAACTTCCATACCGATTCTTAATGGAAAGTGCTCAGGCAACATATAAATCAAGTGCTTACAAAGCCGGACAAATCACTGGCGATAAGTAAACGTGTGAAAACAGGAATTTTCCCTCAGGAATTATTCCATTAACTCATGCCAAAAGACAAAAATCTACTGGTCAAAACCATTTCTTGTCGAGTGTGGCCGATATGGCTGCCTCTGTTAAAGTGTGATACATATGATATATTCGTCTGTGCAAAACTTTTACTACGACTTGAGCATTAAAAATGCACCAATAATGCAGAAATGGCACCGACATGTACGATTTGAAACTGGAAGAGGTTTCAAGGGAGATAACTCTGATCTCGGTCATTCCTGACTTCGCATCAGTATCTGCCAAAGCGTATTGTCCATTGGTTGTCGAAGTAAGATAACTGTTCTACGGAGGTATCCTGAGTGATTTGGTCGGCATCATATGCAATCCCATAATGCAGTGTACATGCTGCAACCACGTGCAGAATTGTTGTGAAATGCAATGACATTTGAAAGATGGCAAAGTTGTATAATTTAAATTATTTATCATGTGGTAAATTTGGTGTCTCAAAGAATGAACTCAATCTCTGCCTGGATCGATGTGAAACTTTAAGTTTTGTAAAATATGACAAAATTATTTTTGTCGCTGTGTTCTGAAATATTGTTTTCACTGCACCAGGAATTTATGGTTTACTAGTTAGAATGAATTTCTTTTTTATTTTGATATACTGGTATGAAACCATTATATATATTAAAGACTGATTTCAGCTCCAAGAATGTTTTTTCTCCTCCTAAGGGGCAGTTTGGGTGACCTTTGATCCAGAGGTCATCCCCGAAGCTTATATGTACTTGTATATACTGTATACAGTGTTTCTAGACACAATAGAAACATCTTAATAAACTCTAAATTAATTGAACAGAAAGTCTCATGCTTATTGATATCAGTGTCTGATGATGTACAAATACTTTGGCCCGAATCTCTGCTGACCATGTGGGAAGATCAACATGTAGAAAACCAGACTCGGTCACCAGTCCATCAGTCAGGAGGACACCCAGGGATAAATCAGTCACTAGTCCTTTGGTCTGCCGGAAAAACCAGGGATAGACTCAGTCACTAGTCCTTTGGTCCAAAACTAGTGAAAATATAAACCAACAAGTTGTTCTTTCCAAAATCTATTTATTTGACATTACTAGTCTGAAATGCGGATAAGTTGGATGTAACCATAGTTATTATATTACCTGGCAGTTTGATAGTTCTGGTTAATAAAAAAATATTCTGAAAACCAAAACCTCCACCTATCTGTCAGACACTCTCCTCCTGCTCAGTGCCTGGTCTGTCTGGTCCACGTTTACAGGCAGCTGTGATGTAGCAGCATAAAACCACCTTCTGGCAGGAATCTGTATTGTGATTCCCCATACATTAATGTGATTCCCCATGACCTGTAGACTTCCCGAGCAATTGGAAGGTTTGTCAAACAGCATTGGTCCCCGTTACATAAATTCATTTTTGATGTGGCACAAAAACTAAATTTCACTCTGACCTATTGGTTTTTAATGTTAAAAAATTCAGAATCTAGGACATAAATTTGGGCCACTAGTGAGCGAGTTTGGTTTTATACCGCTTTTAGCAATATTCCAGCAATATCACGGGGGGGGGGGGGGGGGACACCTGAAATGGGCTTCCCACATTGTACCTATGTCGGGAATCGAACCCGCATCTTTAGTGTGACGAGCGAACGCTGTAACCACTAGGCCACCCGACCGCCCTTTTCGTCCACTAGTTAACTTTCAAAAACAATGACTAATGAACATTACTTTGAAGAGTTGATTAACCAAACTATCCAGATCATCTACATCAGAACAGTCCCTTGTCTGCCATACAGATTGCATTGACCCATTATAAGGAAAATTTCAATACACCAGTTTGAGTAGCTTAACACGTAACACTGATCTAAACAGCATTTCAGTTATATCACTGAAGGACACCTGAAAGTGTCTCAGGTCAATGAAGTTTGCCACTTTGAGAAAAACCCACAAGTATGGTGCTTGCAACAACCGGAGACTCGTAATCAGGACAAATCAGGGATTTGAATCCAACAGAAGCAGATCCTGGTAATGAGTTTCACGCCAGTCGGCAGTGTTCCAGCAATATCATGGCAGCCTGTAACGAACCGAGTTTCGACCAGACAAACTAGAGGTTGATATTATGAGCAACTTTCACCCTGTCGGAGCCCCAGTCCTCCGCTTACGACCAGCAGTTGAGTGCAGTACCATTAGCTGTAAAAGAGTCTCGTGTGTGTCATTCCACAATACTATTCAGCAAATCAACACATAGTAAACTAGGCCTACCACATTATGAAATTAAGCTGGTAGGTAGTTCATAGTTTTATAGATAACAAATGCCTGATGAAGAAAACTGGTTCCCCTCTTGGTACTTATTCAGTAGAAATCCTGACATGCATCCACACAGGGCTAGCAGTGGATGAGGCAGCCTCGACCAATGTAAGACGTGCTGGCATGGCCCCTACAATTCATGCGTACGTCCTTGCTGACTTCACCTCATTATGACCTGAACCCGTGGGTTTGATACAAGATATTTTATTGTACAAGACAAGGTGCAGGTACAAAAACAATACTGATCTATACTACAAATGTAGCATATTTTACATACATCAACATATGACTAGCATAATTGCACACAGATAATATGGGCTCAGTAGCAGAATTTATAAGAATTACAGTCAAGTCAGACACTCGTTAATCCGACAATCGGCTTTATCCGACACTAATGATGGGAACCAATTAAATCAGTGCTATTTAGACCCGTTAATCCGACAGTCTCACACACCGTCTCCAACACACCTAATTTGCAATGAATTACCCAAATCTCTCATTAATTAGTCTCGTTAATCCGGGTCCGTGGTCCATGATGTAATAATGGAGGCAGATCTGGAGAACATGGAAGCACTACCAGTGACATGGCTATGATTAATATTCTTGTTTTCGTCTATGGGTGTTAAGATAAATTACATGAATGATATTCACTAGGGGTGGGACGAGTCAAAATTTATGACCAGGTTCTCGACCCCCTTATTTGTCTCAAGAGTTAGGTATATTATGTCTGATGGGGAATTGTTTTACTGGTGCCCTGGCAAATGATTTTTCCATACACTATAACACGATCTGATCATGCATACACTAAAGCTGACGAAAAAAGTTTTATCTTTACTCAAAACGTATTTTAATGACAGAAACAATGTGTCCATAGATCAACTTTTATTGTTCTTGTATTAAAACAATATATTACCGGTATGTGATTAACCATGGGCCTGGGTAGTTCTGTGGCTACCCCGGTCCTACTCAGTACCCACCCGAACCAGCCCAGTTACACGTCCCAACCCCTGATATTCACCCCTGAGGGTGTTCTGCAGCCTCTTCTACAACTGGACCCCTGTGTGCCCTAAAACACAGTGAGTGAGTGAGTGAGTGAGTTGGGTTTAACCCTGCTTTTAACAGTATTCCAGTTATATCATGGTGTGTCGGCGTGTGGGAGGAAATACCCAAGTGATGCAGATTTCAGACATTTACCCACTTCGGTGAAACCCACGAGCACAGGTATGGTGCTGACAAACCTAGAAACATAAACGGGGCGAACCAGGATTTGAACCTGCAATCATAGGTTTCTAGCATGCCCAAGGGACGCAACTCTGCACAGCAAATCTTAGACGACTGGGCAACCCGTGGCCCCAACTGAACGCAGACAATGAAGAGGTGACAAGAAGTGGGACTCTGTATTGTGATAAACATTCATAGCTTGCCTGTCGCCAACAAGCACACATGTAAATATTGTCATGTTTATTAAGCATATATGGCTTGACAGTATAATATTGAGACTTTACAGTGAATGATGAGTATAGTTGGAAACAAGCATGTCATATTTATTAATCATCCATGGGAAAACTTGACAGAAAGTTCGCTCCCCCGGGTGTATACAACTGAGACTATTGTAAATAGTAACACCTTGATTATTAGTAACAAGTAACATTGTGATGATTATAAACAAATAAATTGTGATGCTTAAAAACAAATAACACAGTGATGATTATAAACACGCAACACTGATGATTATAAACAAGTAACACTGATGATTATAAACAAGTAACACAGTGATGATTATAGAGAAGTATCACTGATGATTATAAACAAGTAACACTGATGATTATAAACAAGTAACACAGTGATGATTATTGACAAGTAACACTGATGATTATAAACAAGTAACACTGATGATTATAAACAAGTAACACAGTGATGATCATAAACAAGTAACACTGATGATTATAAACAAGTAACACTGATGATTATAAACAAGTAACACTGATGATCATAAACAAGTAACACTGATGATTATAAACAAGTAACACAGTGATGATTATAAAAAGGTAACACACTGATGATTATAAACAAGTAACACACTGATGATTATAAACAAGTAACACTGTGATGCGTATAGACAAGTAACACTGATGATTATAAACAAGTAACACTGATGATTATAAACAAGTAACACTGATTATAAACATGTAACACTGATGATCATAAACAAGTAACACTGATGATTATAAACAAGTAACACAGTGATGATTATAGACAAGTAACACTGATTATAAACACGTAACACTGATGATCATAAACAAGTAACACTGATGATTATAAACAAGTAACACTGATGATTATGAACAAGTAACACTGATGATTATAAACAAGTAACACTGATGATCATAAACAAGTAACACAGTGATGATTATAAAAAAGTAACACACTGATGATTATAAACAAGTAACACAGTGATGATTATAAACAAGTAACACTGTGATGCTTATAGACAAGTAACACTGATGATTATAAACAAGTAACACAGTGATGATTATAAACAAGTAACACAGTGATGATTATAAACACGTAACACTGATGATCATAAACAAGTAACACTGATGATTATAAACAAGTAACACTAATGATTATAAACAAGTAACACTGATGATTATGAACAAGTAACACTGATGATTATAAACAAGTAACACTGATGATTATGAACAAGTAACACTGATGATTATAAACAAGTAACACAATGATGATTATAGACAAGTAACACTGATGATTATAACAAGTAACACTGATGATAATATACAAGTAACACAGTGATGATTATAGACAAGTGACACTGATTATAATCACGTAACACTGATGATCATAAACAAGTAACACTGATGATTATAAACAAGTAACACTGATGATTATAAACAAGTAACACTGATGATTATGAACACGTAACACTGATGATTATAAACAAGTAACACTGATGATCATAAACAAGTAACACTGATGATTATAAACAAGTAACACAGTGATGATTATAAAAAGGTAACACACTGATGATTATAAACAAGTAACACACTGATGATTATAAACAAGTAACACTGTGATGCGTATAGACAAGTAACACTGATGATTATAAACAAGTAACACTGATGATTATAAACAAGTAACACTGATTATAAACATGTAACACTGATGATCATAAACAAGTAACACTGATGATTATAAACAAGTAACACAGTGATGATTATAAACAAGTAACACTGATCATAAACAAGTAACACTGATGATTATAAACAAGTAACACACTGATGATTATAAACAAGTAACACACTGATGATTATAAACAAGTAACACTGATGATTATGAACAAGTAACACTGATGATTATAAACAAGTATCACTGATGATCATAAACAAGTAACACTGATGATTATAAACAAGTAACACAGTGATGATTATAAACAAGTAACACTGTGATGATTATAAACAAGTAACACAGTGATGATTATAAACAAGTAACACAGCGATGATTATAAACAAGTAACACTCTGATGCTTATAGACAAGTAACACTGGTGATCATAAACAAATAACACTGATGATTATAAACAAGTAACACTGTGATGATTATAAACAAACACTAATTATAAACAAGTAACACTGATTATAAACAAGTAACACAGTGATGATTATAAACAAGTAACACTGATGATTATAAACACGTAAGACTGATGATTATAAACAAGTAACACTGATGATCATAAACAAGTAACACAGTGATGATTATAAACAAGTAACACCGATGATTATAAACAAGTAACACTGATCATAAACAAGTAACACTGATGATTATAAACAAGTAACACTGATGATTATAAACAAGTAACACTGATGATTATGAACAAGTAACACTGATGATTATAAACAAGTAACACTGATGATCATAAACAAGTAACACTGATGATTATAAACAAGTAACACAGTGATGATTATAAACAAGTAAGACTGATGATTATAAACAAGTAACACAGTGATGATTATAAACAAGTAACACTGATGATCATAAACAAGTAACACTGATGATTATAAACAAGTAACACTGTGATGATTATAAACAAGTAACACAGTGATAATTATAAACAAGTAACACAGCGATGATTATAAACAAGTAACACTGTGATGCTTATAGACAAGTAACACTGGTGATCATAAACAAATAACACTGATGATTATAAACAAGTAACACTGATGATTATAAACAAACACTAATTATAAACAAGTAACACTGATTATAAACAAGTAACACAGTGATGATTATAAACAAGTAACACTGATGATTATAAACAAGTAACACTGATGATTATAAACAAGTAACACTGTGATGATTATAAACAAGTAACACTGATGATTATAAACAAATAACACTGATGATTATAAACAAGTAACACTGATGATTATAAACAAACACTAATTATAAACAAGTAAAACTGATTATAAACAAGTAAAACTGATTATAAACAAGTAACACTGATGATTATAAACAAGAAACACAGTGATGATTATAAACAAGTAACACAGTAATGACTATAAACAAGTAACACTGATGATTATAAACAAGTAACACTGATGATTATAAACAAGTAACACTGTGATGATTATAAACAAGTTACACTGATGATTATAAACAAAAAAACACTGATGATTATAAACAAGTAACACTGATGATTATAAACAAGTAACACAGTGATGATTATAAACAAGTAACACTGATAATTATAAACAAGTTACACTGATGATTATAAACAAACACTAATTATAAACAAGTAAAACTGATTATAAACAAGTAACACAGTGATGATTATAAACAGGTAACACTGTGATGCTTATAGACAAGTAACACTGGTGATTATAAACAAGTAACACTGATGATTATAAACAAGTAACACTGATGATTATAAACAAGTAACACTCATTATAAACATGTAACACTGATGATCATAAACAAGTAACACTGATGATTATAAACAAGTAACACTGATGATTATAAACAAGTAACACTGATTATAAACAAGTAACACTGATGATCATAAACAAGTAACACAGTGATGATTATAAACAAGTAACAGTGATGATTATAAACACGTAACACTGATGATTATAAACAAGTAACACTGATGATTATAAACAAGTAACACTGATGATTATAAACAAGTAACACAGTGATGATTATAAACAAGTAACACTGTGATGATTATAAACAAGTAACACAGTGATGATTATAAACAAGTAACACAGCGATGATTATAAACAAGTAACACTGTGATGCTTATTGACAAGTAACACTGGTGATCATAAACAAGTAACACTGATGATTATAAACAAGTAACACTGATGATTATAAACAAACACTAATTATAAACAAGTAACACTGATTATAAACAAGTAACACAGTGATGATTATAAACAAGTAACACTGATGATTATAAACACGTAAGACTGATGATTATAAACAAGTAACACTGATGATTATAAACAAGTAACACAGTGATGATTATAAACAAGTTACACTGATGATTATAAACAAAAAAAACACTGATGATTATAAACAAGTAACACTGATGATTATAAACAAGTAACACTGATGATTATAAACAAACACTAATTATAAACAAGTAAAACTGATTATAATCAAGTAACACAGTGATGATTATAAACAAGTAACACAGTGATGATTTTAAACAAGTAACACAGTGATGATTATAAACAAGTAACACAGTGTTGATTATAAACAAGTAACACTGTGATGATTATAAAAAAACACTGATTATAAACAAGTAACACAGTGATGATTTTAAACAAGTAACACAGTGATGATTATAAACACGTAACACAGTGTTGATTATAAACATGTAACACAGTGTTGATTATAAACAAGTAACACTGTGATGATTATAAAAAAACACTGATTATAAACAAGTAACACTGTGATGACTTTAAACAAGTAACATAGTGATGATTATTAACACGTAACACTGATGAGTATAAACAAGTAACACTGATGATTATAAACAAGTAACACTGATGATTATAAACACGTAACACTGATGATTATAAACAAGTAACACTGATGATGATAACCAAGTAACACTGATTATTGTAAACAAGTAACACTGATGATTATAAACAAACACTAATTATAAACAAGTAAAACTGATTATAAACAAGTAACACAGTGATGATTATAAACAAGTAACACTGATGATTATAAACACGTAACACTGATGATTATAAACAAATAACACTGATGATTATAAACAAGTAACACTGATGATTATAAACAAACACTTATTATAATCAAGTAACACTGATTATAAACAAGTAATACTGATTATAAACACGTAACACAGTGATGATTATAAACAAGTAACACAGTGATGATTATAAACACGTAACACAGGCAGTTAATGAAAGACCTCAGGCTTCTGTAAATGATAATGCCCTGAAAAATAGCGTTACCCTTATAGTATCACAGTGATGATTATTTACAGATTGTTCCAGCTGCATCACAGCAGGCAAACTAATGGCTGATTGCATGAGCAGCCTTCCCGCCATTAGGGCATGATGACACATAACACAGCAACCACTCAGTCCTAGTGAGCTCGTAGGACAGGCAGGAGTCACTGGAGAACACTGTTTTCCCCACATTCCCCACCGGACACGTAGATCCTGGAAGCTAAACCTGGTCCTTCAGCGGTACTCATGTACAGGGCTCTCCATTGTGTCTAGGTGAACGACGTTAAGAATACAACATGACTACGGGATTCTGATTATGTTTTATCGGATCTGAAAATCTGAAACAACATTTATCAACAATTTTGTGCTTCCAACATATTTTCCATGGATCTAAGATAATGGACAAGACATGTTGCTGGCAGACATTTACTTGAAAAATAGATTCCTAAAAACATTGTGATTTATGAGTTTGCTAGGAGACAAGGACAAATGTTACAAGTTTGATACCCCTGCACACAACCCTCCCTGTCTCAGTCGTCGTCTGTAACGCTGTCGGCTGCATCCTTGGTGCACTTAGCTCACTTTCTCCATGTAAACATCTCAAAGCATCCCTTTTCCCATCTTCCTGAGGCAAGGGCATTAACTGCCTATGAAAGTCCAGTTTCCACCCTTGCCGAACTAGGCTGGGGAGTGAGTGAATATTGTTTTACGCCGCTTTTAGCAATATTCCAGCAATATCACTGCGGGGGACACCAGAAATCAGCTTCACACATTGTACCCATGTTGGGAATCGAACCCAGGTCTTCGGCGTGACGAGCGAACACTTTAACCACTATGCTACCCGATCGCCCCTTGAGCTAGGCTGGAATTTCCTGGCTCAATTGTAGCACCACCAGTGGCTATTACGATTAATGTCCCTCCTATGTCTCTCCTATTGACCAAATAGATTCAATCTCTCACATCACTTGCATATGCTTCAAACAGGCAAGACGATCTGATCGATAATCAAAATCTTTATTGTAATAAAGCAGGTCTTACCCTGCAAAGTGCACCAAATTACTTGAGCACCTTGATCAAAAACATGAAAAGATTTGGAAAATATCTTTCAACGCCCTGTTGACAGTACACATGCTTTGCAAATCCTGCAGTCGACAGAAATCTACATGTTGAAATTCACGTTGTTTAAGAGCCGGATGTTCATTACATATTTTGATTGGAC
Organism: Haliotis cracherodii; assembly: GCF_022045235.1. Classification (NCBI taxonomy): domain Eukaryota; kingdom Metazoa; phylum Mollusca; class Gastropoda; order Lepetellida; family Haliotidae; genus Haliotis; species Haliotis cracherodii. Next base: position 20,092,463 of record NW_027266266.1, read on the forward strand.
TATGCACAGACTTGTTAGTCCAGTCAAACTGTAACTCCAGATTTCCAGCCAAGTTCGGTAAGGGCGGAAACTGGACTTTCATAGCCAGTTAACGCCTTGCCTCGGGAAGCAGCCTTTGTGAACCTACAATACTCCAGCATCAAGTGTACTGCAATGTGGCATCCAGAATACCACTGAACAGGGTTCGACATCTGGCATACCAAAAGAGGGTTGTTACCCCTACAACGTGATGTCTGAAGCCTCTGGGCTTCTGTATCCGGGGTGCATGGTATATGGTAGAAATTATTAGAAAGAATCATACAGAGATCACAAAGCCGAGATTTCTTCTAACACAGAATTTACTTTTCCAGGGTTCTGAAAATTACAGAATGATACAATGTAATTGAATGTATCCATCATTCACTGTCATGACAATACATGTAATTAAACATGCTGAAGTACTCTTTTATAATATAATTGCAACACAGCAATAGCATAATACCTTACACTGAAATACAATGACTGCTCCCTTGCTGCGTGCAACTTTGAAAATGTCATGTTTACACAAAAATATGAAAATAAAGCATTAACACTGACCATGTGGGCAGTATGTTGTTTCTAAAACAATTAATAATCTCAATAACACTGGTTTTATGACATAAAACTTGCTATATATGAAGATTTTCCTGCGATAGTGCGCACACCTCTACAACGAAAATAGGATACACTATCACACGTGCCAAAATAATTCAACTTTCCATTAAATGTAAGAAATTGACTGACAACAGCTTACGAAATGCCCATAAATCTTAATATTATCTCATATTCATGTTTTATGTACCTGAAGAGTGGATCTCGGCCATGTAACACATCTCAACAGTTGAATTTAGGCACTTCTCAAAATCTCTGACCATCGCAGGTCACTCACTCGCAGTAAAAACAAATACTCAAGGGAGCATCTATTGTATCAGAATGGTGCAAAACAGTCAGTGCAGCTTCAGTCACAGAAATTAAACAAGTTAAAGTCAAATAATATTCCAGACAATTAGTACACATTCTGCAAAATGCCTCTGTACATATTTTAGATGAAAAAAACATTTTGCAAATATTATGATTACAATATGGAGAATGCTAACACATTATAATTACAATCATAATGTTATTACTTATTCTTCAAAGCCTATGAATGCCATCTCATTGGCATAATTATGTTTACAAGACTCAGTCTACATCAATGATATATGCATAATGAGATTTACAGTATTTGTATAACTATACAAGGAGTAATCACATGCAGTCTAGTATCATAACATTATGCAACACGATAAATGAAATACAGCTCTCTCTTTAGATGGATCTATTAGCTCGATCATATAGCAGATGATAAATCAGGTGCAACCTAGCTCTTAGTTAACATCATATATTATTTCAAACAGTGAGTGAGTGAGTTGGGTTTAACGCCGTGTTTAACAGTATTCCAGTTATATCGCGGTGTATCAGCTTAATGTGGGAGGAAAGCCCGAAGTGATGCAGGTCTCAGACGTTTATTACTTCGGTGAAACTCACAAGCACGGGTATGGTGCTGACAAACCTAGAAACATAATCGGGGCGAACTGGGATTCGAACCCACAATCATAGGTTTCTGGCGTGCCCAAGGGACGCAACTCTGCACAGCGAATCGCGGCGCCTTAGACGACTCGGCCGTCCGTGCCCCCCATTCCAAACAGTATACTTGCATGATCAATCTATATTCTAATACTAACATGCTTTTTTTGTGGCATGTAGACTAATGTCTGAGTAAGCACTGCAGCCAGATAGCAGTTAATGTAGGTTAAACAAGTCAGGCACAGAACATTGCTCCAATCAAAGTCTCAACAAGCATGAAATACTTATATCCCCCACCAATATGACATGTATGTTGTGTTCAAGACATTAGCCCCTAAGTCAAAGTTGTTGCTATGGAAACTCGAAAAATATTTTTTTGAAAAAAACCACCTAACTAACAAAAGGCACCAGTTTACCACTAGACCTGTCTGTATGCCAAGTTTGGCAAAGAAATATTGTACATTTTTAAAGATCTGCTCCAGAAAGGAAAACTGCCATTATTTTCAGTCTAAGTCAAAGCAATTGCCATGGAAACTCAAAAAACATTTTTTCAAAAAAATCAAACTATCAAAAGGCACCAGTTCACCACTAGACTATCTATGCGCCAAGTTTGATAAAGAAATCTCTCATGGTTTTTTAGTTCTGCTCCGGAAACAAAACGAGACAGAAGGATGGACAGACAGCACCCATTCCTCTATACCCCTTCCATTTCATGGCGGGGGTTAAATATTGCCTTGTTCTTGACCCACTTGTGCCCAAATCCCACAATCATCAAACAACCAAAATGGCAGCCAATTCAATTCATATAATATTTAATTCAAAGATTTATGATACATGATAGCCTTATCTTATCAGTATAAGTATCATGTCACAAATTGTATGAATTATCTCCGCATCAAAATGAGATCCATAATTCAGTCTCATCATGTATTTATGGAGATGGCTGGCCTAGTCACCTCAGGCACTGTAATTCACTGTGCAGAGTTGCATCCCTTAGTTTTGCCAGAAACAATCGTTGGTTCAAATCCCAGATTCTCACTGATTGTTTCAAAGTTTACCCATGGTAAACATCTAAGGCGTGCATCACTTTGGGCTTTCATCATGATATACCTGTAACTGACATATTGTTAAAAGAAAGTATTAAATCCAACTCAGTTTATACTTAGCATTCATGTTGTCTTAAAATAAAATGAACACATGACATGCTGTTTTGGTCCTGTGTACAGCGCTCAGGTCACAAATCGGGTTAAGCAATGCTGGTCGAGGAGAGTAGTTGGATGGGTGACTGTGTTCAGCCGCTAGACTCCTGAGAGTTTTTAGGGCTTTGGTCCTGCCCCAACCAAGTCTACCCGATCTCGTTGGTCGCCTCTTACGACAAGCATAGTCACTTTTTACGGCAAGCATGGGTTGCTGAAGACCTATTCTACCCCGGTCCCAAGAAGCATGTGATTCCTTTGACAACCTTTTGATCTTACTCTACACCCTACTTATTGAGTTATAAAATATCTAGTCATGGACTATCTGTAACTGCAAATTCCCTTCTTCTTGAGCTATACAATATCTAGTCATGGAGCCAAATATTTCCTACCTTAAACTGCACATGCCCTACTTATTGAGCTTTACAATATCTAGTCATGGAGCCAAATATTTCCTACCTATAACTGCACATGCCCTTCTTCTTGAGCTATACAATATCTAGTCATGGAGCTAAATAGTTCCTACCTATAACTGCACAAGCCCTTCTTCTTGAGCTACACAATATCTAGTCATGGAGACAAATATGTCCTACCTATAACTGCACATGCCCTTCTTCTTGAGCTATACAATATCTAGTCATGGAGCCAAATATTCCCTACCTATAACTGCACATGCCTTTCTTCTTGAGCTATAAAATGTCTAGTCATGGAGCCAAATATTCCCTACCTATAACATCACTCACCCTACTTTTTGAGCTATTCAATATCTAGTCATGGAGACAAATATTTCTTCCCTGTTCCTTCTCTATGTGAGAAAGTGTTTGCAGCACCTTGATTTCGATTCTGTTTTTTTGACTACCTGATTCCATTTGATTTTTTTTCTTTTAAATCCTACTTTTATATGAATAAATAAACTTCCAAGAAGCATGTGATTCCCTTGACACCAATTTGATCTTACTTTCCATGGTTCTGGGAGGCTGATGTAATGAAGCATTGAGACCTGGAATGTGATTCCAAAGCCAAGGAGACCGCTGAGCCAAGGGATGGCGTGTCTGCAGGCCAACGATCATCGGGAGAACCGAAAGATGGAATGCCAGCTACTGGAGTGTGTGCTCTTGTGCCTGCTAGCCGCAAGTCATTAAGGAGCGCTACCCCACTTCATATTCGAAAAACTATGTGTTGCCAATCTCCAATGCTAATATGGATGAAACAAATTCCGTTCAGAGCCCCAGACATTCTGATACCTACTGCTCATGGTCATGTCATTCTGAAGCACTTCATTCAGAGAGAAAATTTAAGAGGTGAGGTGAGGTGAAATTGGGTTTAACGTCGCGTCCAAGATTATTGCACTTATACAGCGACATGCATGCACGTGTGTGTGTGTGTGTGTGTGTGTGTGTGTGTGTGTCTGTGTGTGTGTGTGTGTGTGTGTGTGGCTGCTTGTACTAGTCCGGACTGATGCCGATTTATAGTGCTAGCTCACTGAGATACCATGCCGCAGTTTAACATGAATACCCCACTCAGACACAGTATACTGACTCCGAGCTGACCAGTCCTTGTTTTAGTCCCTTAATGCCGAGCGCCAGACAGGGTAACAACAAGTACCATCTTTTAACGTCTTTTGGTATGATGCAGCCGGGGATCGAACCCCGGACTTTCCGCTCTCCGGGCGGACACTTTACCACAAGACCACGCAGGCGGCCATAATCTAAGAGACATTCAGTGAATTCTCACAACAGTCACACACCTAGATCAGAAAATAGATGCCCAGTCTCAGGAGAACACAGCAGACGTTCATATGAAGATTCCAATTAGTCACGCCCCAGTCATAACAGCCGCCGTTTGGTTAACAGTCACATATCAGCTGCCAGTAGGCTGTCGGATCATCATGCTACAATACTTGCATGTATGAAGAAGAAAGCCCAACATGATGAGCTTCGACATAGGCGCCATGAGGAACAGGAGGCAGATGAAGTCTTAAGCATACAATGATGAGGCCATAGATGTCCACCATAAAGATGAAGAAGACTACGCAAAGTGCATATTTGGGTGCAGATGGTTGAACAAAAGTATAATTTTGAAGGTTATTCCTGTACTACTTCATGGACCTGAAGGAGCCATTGAAAGTTATGCAGTTCTAGATGATGGTTCGATAAGAACAATGACCTCTGTGGTGAAGCAGTTGATCCTTCTGAACATGCCAGATAATATCTAGCTCACTACAGTGAGTGAGCGAGTGAGTTGGGTTTAACACTGCTTTTAACAGTATTACAGTTATATCGCGGTGTGTCAGCTTAATGTGTGAGGAAAGCTCAAAGTGATGCAGGTCTCAGACGTTTACCACTTCAGTGAAACCCACGAGCACAGGTATGGTGCTGACAAACGTAGAAACATAATTGGGGCGAACAGGGATTCAAACCCACAATCATAGGTTTCTGGCTTGCCCAAGGGATGCAACTCTTCACAGTGAATCACGGCGCCTTAGATGACTGGGGCACCCAGGCCCCTTGCTCACTACAGTTTGTCAAGGACCCTTCAACTGCCAGGTCACAGTGTGAACCTTCTGATCTCATCCAGAGACAGACCCAATGTTAGGTTCCCGATTTCAAAAGCCTTCACCCTAGAGCAGCTCTGCCTGTCAGGGTACTCGTAGCCAGTGGAACACCTCAAGGTGCACAACCTTCATTTGAGAAATACATTTGAGAAATCAAGAAAGCTATCGTTACTATCTTCATTGGTTCAGATCATGCAGATCTCATAGTGCCAACTCAACCAATCGTGTTTGGCCCGGAACGAGCACCAGTGGCGGTGCATACTAAAATGGGCTGGGCCCTCCAGGGGCAAAGTCAGCTATCCATGAATCCCAAAGACACTCACCAGATCAGGTGATGAACAATGTTGAAAGACTATGTCAAGTTGACATTTTGCCTTTAAATGAGTGGAAAGTAACTCGTTCCAACAGGATCAAGAAGCTATATCCAAGCTTGAAGCTAAAACAGTGCAACTGGAAGTTAGCGATGGTAAGCACTATGCAACACCAGTCCTGCGAAAATCCGACCATATTAAGGTACAGGCAGGAAAGGAAGCTGTGATGTCGAACCTCAGACGAACTGAGAAACACAATCAGAATCACCCAGAGCTTGCAAAGATCCACAATGATAAGATCAAGAGACTAGTTGATGCAGGTTTTGTGCGAATCTTAAGTGATGAACAGACAAAGTTAACTGATGAATCATGGCTTATCCCCCATCACCTCATCAAACAATGGGAAGCATCGTTTGGTCTTCAGTTGTTCCTACGAGTACAAGGGCCAAGACCTCAGTAGTCATCTTCTACCAGGTCCACCCCTTGGATCCTCCATCCTAGGCATGTTGATGCCATTTCAACAATACCCAGATGGAATATCAGGTGATATAAAGGGTATGTTCCACCAAATTCATATCCTACCTGAAGACAAACATCCTCAGATTTCTTTGGCGCAACATGAACAATAATGTGGATCCGGATGTCTTTGAATGGCAGGTACTGCCCTTCAGGACTACTTGCAGTCCATGTTGCGTACCCTTGGCCCTACTGAAGTATGTGACTGACAGTCAGCAGCAGAACCCTGAAGTTATGAAGTGTGTTGGTTGGGCTTTCTACATAGACAATTGGCTGGACAGTCTAATGAATCATGTTCAGGTGAGGAAACTGGTTACAGATCTGAGAAAGGCACGTGGTGAAGGTGGTTTCGTCATTCGTCAGTGGGCTTGCAATGTACCTGAGATACTAAATGACTTGCCTGCAGAGGCCAAGTTGGATACCTTGAAGCTGTGGGCAAGTTTTGATCAATGGGATGAGTAAGAACCTGCTCTTGGGTTGCACAGGAAATGCAATACTGACATCACAGGCCAAAATCTTGGCGCAGGGCCTGTAGAGATCGATACATGAAAGGGACTCTCTGATAGAGACAGGAGAACACATCTAGAAACCATTATCCTTCTCAGTAACAGAGTAAGTGAGTTTGGCTTTACGTTATGCTTTTTAGGAATATTCCAGCAATATCACGGCGGGGAACACCAGAAATGGGCTTCACACATTGTACCCATGTGGGGAATCGAACCTGGGTCTTTGGCGTGACGAGAGAACGCTTTAAACACAAGGCTACCCCCACCTCAGCAACATTCCAGCTACATGACAGCGGTCGGTAAATAATCGAGTCTGGACCAGACAATCAAGTGATTTATATCATGAGCATCAATCTACACATTTGGGATACGATGACATGTATCAACCAAGTCAGCAAGCCTGAGACCACATGATCCTGTTAGTCGCATGTTATGACAAGCATAGTCGACTTTTACAGCAAGCATGGGTTGCTGAAGACCTATTCTACCGTGGATCTTCACAGGTTGCCTTGTAAGAGTTGGTGGGAGGCTCAGACAGGCTGAGTGACTCTCAGGCAATGTTAAACACCCTATAGTCCTCAAACATCCTACAACAAAACTCATCATCAAGGACTTGATGAAGACTTTATGAAAACTTGCACCATTATCGACCATAATGCCTCTCCACAAAAGTTAGACAAATAATCTGGATACTTAGGGGACGGGAAGCAATCAGACGTCATCAGAGACTTTGTACAGCATGTCAAAGATCACGTGCATCTCTTCAGATACCAAAGATGGAATATCCCCCTTCATCACGCCCACGACTGTATAAACTTGCATTCTACTCGACTGGCATGGATTGTTTTGGACCAGTGTGGGTCAAAAAGATTGTCTGCAGAAGAGAAAAGCAATGGGGAATAGTCTTCCAGCAGGGCAGTTCACCTGAATCTGCTCTAGAGTATGGATGTTGATGCTTTCCTCATGTCTTTGAGACGATTCATAGGAACATGCACTGCCACAGGCGGTGTACCCAGAAGAGGAGCTATTGGAAGGATTGTTTGTTTTGTTTGTTTGTTTGTTGTTTAACGCCGCACTCAGCAATATTCCAGCTACTGTAAACAGGGATTTTTTTGCGACCGTTTTATTATTGCGAGTTTTGCGAACGAGACTCAATCGCAAAAATTAAAAACGCAAAAATAAGTATAAATAATACATACATACTTTATTCATTGCAATACGTCATCAAATGTTGAAATCATCAACCAGAACTACAAGTTACTCAATAAGTTAAAAAGACAAATGAATGCAGAATGGTCACACAATACATCACAAATGACAGTGTAAACAGACCAGTTAGTGTCACTGTTACCTCACAGTAATCCTGCCTTCTTCCAACCTCGCTTGATTGCGTCAGTGTCCTTTGCAATTTTGTCCACACATGACATGACACTGAGTTGAGTCAATTATCGTATTTGATAATTAGTCGCAATCTCTTCCGGTCAACTTTCCGGCCAACTCAGAAAAATTAGCTTCGGAGAGAAGCTGTCTATTGTTTGGTACGCGAGGGTTCATCTCAACACGGCAACTCGCAAAAATATCTCGTCGCAGTATTGTCTTTGGCGTGGTATTCGCAATATTTTAACGGCGCAGAAATAAAGCTGTTTACAGTATATGACGGCGGTCTGTATATAATCAAGTCTGTACCAGACAATCCAGTGATTAAGAACACGAGCATCGATCCAAGCAATTGGGCACAGTCAGGCGATTGCCGATCAGTTCTGAAAGAGATTTGTAAGGTACTTCAGATTTCTCAAAAATGGAGGACTGGTAGAGGTGACTTGTGCGATGATGATGATGTGGTACTTATTGTTGACACTCAGCAGATTGGGGCGCAATGGCTGATTGGACTCGTAGGTGAGATGCATGTGAGCGCCGATGGGAGTGTATAAACAGTGTAAGCTTGAGTTAATGATAAGGAATACACCAGCTCCATGTCAAGACTAGTCAAACTACCAAACCTTGACAACAACTAGATGTTTATGTTTATTGATATATCCTGCACCAGGAAATATAGTGACTTAGCACCTCAAATTTGCAACAAGATTTGGGGATGCTGTGAGAAAGTGTTTGAAGCACCTTGATTCCAATTCAGTTTTTTTACTTTTTTTCCTATTTTTATGAAAGATGGCAACTTCCAAGACAGTTGTTTTGGGGGGGTTTACGCTGGACTCAGCAATATTCAAGCTATATGACGGCGGTCTGTAAATAATCAAGTCTGGATCAGACAATCCTGTGATTGACATCATGAGCATGATCGATCGATGACATGTATCAACCAAGTCAGCGCACCTGACTACCCGATCCCGTTAGTTGCTCTTACGACAAGCATAGTCACAATTTACGGCAAGCATGGGTTGCTGAAGACCTATTCTACCCCGGTCCCAAGAAGCATGTGATTCCTTTGACACCCTTTTCATCTTACTCTACACCCTACTTATTGAGTTATAAAATATCTAGTCATGGACTATCTGTAACTGCACATGCCGTTCTTCTTGAGCTATACAATATCTAGTCATGGAGCCAAATATGTCCTACCTATAACTGCACAAGCCCTTCTTCTTGAGCTATACAATATCTAGCCATGGAGCCAAATATTTTCTACCTATAACTGCACAAGCCCTTCTTATTGAGCTATACAATATCTAGTCATGGAGCCAAATATTTCCAACTTATAACAGCACTTGCCCTACTTCTTGAGCTATAGAATCTCAGTCATGGAGCCAAATATTTCCTACCCATAACGGCACTTGTGCATTTCCCTACTTATCGAGTAGTATAGTTCCTACTCCTGGAGTCAATATCTGCACCCAGTCAGCCCTCTCTGTGATTCATACCAAGGCGTACACTTCCATAATCAAATATTTGTCATCTAAAAGATCCATATTTTGCCCCTCATTGTGCACTCCATTGCCTGCTGATGAAGCCGGACCTTCCCTACTAAAAGAGTCAAAAGTTACCTCCCCTTGGCACAATACCATACCCCATCACAAAAATCACTTGTAATATATTTTCAACCCATGGAAATCCATTTTTAACTGCCACAACATTTGTCCAACAATACCCAAAAGACCATGCTGATGACCCAATATCAAAGAAACTAACCACCATTAATCATATCAAAAGCCCAAAGTGACCCATTTCATGTGTAAGTGCCGCTTCGCTCACTCTTTCCCTGTGCCGCTCAACCTGATCCCAACCCCAGCATTATCGCCAATATTATTTCATCACACGTTTATGGACAATAAGGAGTTTTCCATTACTCTCAAGGGAGATCAATCAACTCGCGGCAAACGAATAAGCCTCAATCTCATTTCCCAAACACTGCGCCGAGTCTGCCAGCGAAGCCCCTGTGGGGAGGTGTATTCTCCAATGGCTGCGTGTATGTCCCTCCCTTATTAGAGAAGCAAATGTATAAAAATGAATAGCTCAGGATCGACCAGCCATTAAGGCGACTAAATGTCGGCAATGCCGGATCGTTTCATTTTTTCGGTAACATCGAATTTGATTGATATTCAACACGCCATGATTCAACAAATGAGATCTGTTGTGAGGTTGCAACCATAAATCTCTGCTTCCTGTTCATTGAAATACAAGTATCATGGTGGTCTAATTTGAGATTATTTTTTTTAATTCTTAAAGAAAAAAAACATTTTGTCAATTTCACAGGATGTTAAGCTGTTATTTATCAATTTGTGTTAATTTATTTTGTATCTGTGTTATGTATATACCGGATCACCAGATTTGAACTGAAAAGGAAAGTAATTCTTATATTCTTTTTCAAGCGATGAGAAAAATAACACATTTGGGAAATTTGAAGGGATGTTAAACTCTTTGACAGGCACAAGAGCTGATTTTAATCTGTATCACAGATGTAGAGTAACATCAGATTTGAACCATAAATGCAAATGCACATTTTGCTATCTTTTTCACATTGTGAATCCTGTTCAGTATGTTTAAATCTAAGCATGGACAATACATTACAACCAATTACATAACCAGGAATGTTCCCAGATTGATGCTTCAGATGGTTTGTTTACCTTCTTCTGGTCCTATGATAAATGCCAGCATGGCGCTGCAGCTCACCTGAATAATGTGTAGTCGGGGGACAATTACTCCAGATGGTTTGTTTACCTTCTTCTGGTCCTATGATAAATGCCAGCATGGCGCTGCAGCTCACCTGAATAATGTGTAGTCAGGACAATTACTCCAGATGGTTTGTTTACCTTCTTCTGGTCCTATGATAAATGCTGGCATGGCGCTGCAGCTCACCTGAATAATGTGTACTCAGGACAATTACTCCAGAGGGTTTGTTTACCTTCTACTGGTCCTATGATAAATGCTGGTATGGCGCTGCAGCTCACCTGAATAATGTGTAGTCGGGGGACAATTACTCCAGATGGTTTGTTTACCTTCTTCTGGTCCTATGATAAATGCCGGCATGGCGCTGCAGCTCACCTGAATAATGTGTAGTCAGGACAATTACTCCAGATGGTTTGTTTACCTTCTTCTGGTCCTATGATAAATGCTGGTATGGCGCTGCAGCTCACCTGAATAATGTGTAGTCAGGACAATTACTCCAGATGGTTTGTTTACCTTCTTCTGGTCCTATGATAAATGCCGGCATAGCGCTGCAGCTCACCTGATTATTGTGTAGTCAGGACAATTACTCCAGATGGTTTGTTTACCTTCTTCTGGTCCTATGATAAATGCCGGCATAGCGCTGCAGCTCACCTGATTATTGTGTAGTCAGGACAATTACTCCAGATGGTTTGTTTACCTTCTTCTGGTCCTATGATAAATGCCAGCATGGCGCTGCAGCTCACCTGAATAATGTGTAGTCAGGACAATTACTCCAGATGGTTTGTTTACCTTCTTCTGGTCCTATGATAAAAGCTGGTATGGCACTGCAGCTCACCTGAATAATGTGTAGTCAGGACAATTACTCCAGATGGTTTGTTTACCTTCTTCTTGTCCTATGATAAATGCTGGCATGGCGCTGCAGCTCACCTGAATAATGTGTAGTCAGGACAATTACTCCAGATGGTTTGTTTACCTTCTTCTGGTCCTATGATAAATGCCGGCATAGCGCTGTAGCTCACCTGAATAATGTGTAGTCAGGACAATTACTCCAGATGGTTTGTTTACCTTCTTCTGGTCCTATGATAAATGCCGGCATGGTGCTGCAGCTCACCTGAATAATGTGTAGTCAATGGTTGACTTTCCACATAGTGAGTGAGTGAGTGAGTTGGGTTTAACGCCGTATTTAACAGTATTCCAGTTATATCATGTCATGTCAGCTTAATGTGGGAGGAAAGCCTGAAGTGATGCAGGTCTCAGACGTTTACCACTTCGTTGAAACTCACGAGCACGGGTATGGTGCTGACAAACCTAGAAACATAATCGGGGCGAAAACCGGGATTCGAACACACAATCACAGGTTTCTGGCGTGTCCAAGGGACACAACTCTGCACAGTGAATCGCGGCGCCTTAGACGACTGGGCCACCCCTTCCCCCACATATTCGAATTGAACTAAGCAGTATGCAGTAATATTTTCACAATAAAAAGGTTGGTATGTAGGTTTGTATGTAGGTTTGATGTTTACACTGCACTCAGCAATATTCCAGCTATATGTAAATAATCAAGTCTGGACCAGACAATCCAGTGATTGACATCATAAGCATCGATGCACACAATTGAGATCGATGCCCGTGCATCAACCAAGTCAGCGAGCCTGACCACCCGATCCCGTTAGTCGCTTTTTACGACAAGCAAAGTCACCTTTTACGCCAAGCATGGGTTGCTGAAGACCTATTCTACACCGGATCTTCACTGGTCTCCCAATAAAATGAATGAGTGAGTTAACATTTAATGTTGCATCGACTGTTTCAGCCAAATAGCCATTAGGACACGTAAGGCGACACTTTTTTTATTTCTTGGTTTAAGGATTTCAAACTCATTTCAAAAGTGAGGCAGGCCAATTAAAAAATTAAAAAATAAAAAGCCTCTCACATTTTTTTTACCTGAATGTTGTCCTAAAAAGTAAGGTAGGTATGAAAGAAAATATCCTGGCGTAATAAAAGTAAAATAACTCAATTTTTCAAGAACATTTTATTACATCCCTGGCACTCAGCTTGTGCAGGGATGACAACATAACAATATTCATGTCATGGGTGGAAATGCATGCAAGACGCTGCTATTTTGGCAGCAAATGCATGGGCAACGTTTAACTCTTTCAACACCAGCGAACCAGAAGATTACTGCTGTGACACCAAGTTCCCAGAGACTGTTGTGTGATAAATGAAACCAACATTTATCAATGAATTATCTGCTGAAATTAACATCTTTGCTACTTCATGTTTGGCCATACACTATTTGAAAGGTCTAATTATTCCTATTGTTTATAAATATGAAAGTTATGTGTATTTCATTATTTAAATAATTCATGAACAACTAAATAAAGTTCGTTTGAAATAAATAATAATGTAAGCTAAAACATTCATTACGTCCAAATTTAGCGCAAATCTAACGATCTTTTCGGCAAATATATGAATTCATAAAATCCACTTACCTATTTCTTTTTAATTTTCATTTGTTTACGTTGTTGGAACATTATTTTAAAAAGAATTACAAATAATATCTGTCATCACCCATTTCCCGATGACAGTGGCTGTCCGCTCACTAACATGAGGAAATACCTCGGTTTTCAAAGCTTCGTATGAATAACACATACGTCCTGCCATGTCAGTATACATTAAAAAAACTTATATCGTTTCACCGACAAAATCTGCTACAAGATTCGTGATTAGTCAAATTTAAGCACGTGACCTAAGGCAGCTAATCAAATTACAGCAACGATAATTTTCAGACTTTGGCGAAAAGTTTGGGTTAAATCATGTTATTCTGAACGTTTTAGCATGAAATCGCGATCTATATTAAAAATATGGAACTTTATGGATGCATAGAGCTAGGTTACGAGCTGTGACAAAGATTTCTTATGCATATATTTTGGCATTAAGACATCGTGTCCGAGCCGAGAAATCCAGGCGACGAAAGCCGAGATGTCATTTGACTTACGATATGCGATCGCACGAAAAGTTGGAAATAATAACTAAGATGTCAGTTTGGCAACTTTTAAAGATACATTTTTGATGATTTTATTACTTTGTAAATAAAGACGTTTCAGCCCGTGATGACCCGTTGTCGAAGTGTGTCCGAGAATTTCATTTTCATTGCGGGAAATAGTGTCAAGTGAATATATTTTTAATCTATAGATAAATAAATGATAAAATCAAATGGAATAGGTATTTCAGACATTGTGAAATGTGATAGATTTAATAAATGAATGATATGACAAGTAGGTTCATATAATTATAAACTATTTTGACGTGGCTTGGACGGTTTACCGTGCGGTGTGACTGGTGGCTATGAACGGCCAACAGTGTTGAAATAGTTAAACTGGTCACCACTGCGTTTTGCGTTGACAAGCTTTGATGGGATAAAGAAGGATCCCAGCAAGAAATATCAGAGTGACTTCCCTTTGCTTACGCTCGACGAGGAAAAGAAATCTTTTTTTGTTTGAACTTTTTGTCGAAAAGATCGGCGGTAAGAAAAAAAAGGGTAATTTTCATTTTTTTTTTTTTTTAACATTTGGACTTTGAAAGAGCGGCGCATCCGTAAACCAACAAATAAAAAAAATGTCGCCTAATGGTTAGTGAGTGAGTTGGGTTTAATTTCACTTTGAACAGTATTCCAGTTACATCACAGCATGTCAGCTTAATGTGTGAGGAAAGACCAAAGTCATGCAGGTCTCAGATGTTTACCACTTCGGTGAAACCCACGAGCACGGGGATGGTGCTGACAAACCTAGAATCATAATCAGACAAAACCCAGATTCGAACCCACAATCATGTTTCTGGCATGCCCAAAGGACGCTACACTGCACAGCGATTTGCGGCACCTTAGACTGGGCAGCCTGTGCATGTTATCACTACATATATACATCATAGTGACATAGTCAATGCCACAATTGATAGCTCATCTGTGTTTTGTATGGATATGAATGGTAGAGTTGATGCTGTCCAGCTCATAATGAGAACTGAAACACATCGCACCTGTTATCGAACAGGAGGCACGGGTGGCCCAGTCGTCTAAGGCGCCGCGATTTGCTGTGCAGAGTTGCATCCCTTGGGCACGCCAGAAACCTATGATTGTGGGTTCAAATCCCGGTTCTCCCAAATTATGTTTCTAGGTTTGTCAGCACCATACCCGTGCTCGTGGGTTTCACCGAAGTGGTAAACATCTTGGAGCTATATCACTTCAGGTTTTCCTCCCACATTAAGCTAACATGCCGTGATATAACTGGAATAATGTTAAAAGCGGCGTTAAACCCAACTCACTCACTGTTTTCGAACAGCACATGTTGATTAACGCTTCTGACATTAACAATCTACACAATACGCGAACAAGCAACAATTATCAATGAAATACGGACCAGCACGACTTGAAGAGTTACTGGAGGCTTTCTTTTATTTGTTTCAGAATGTCAACCATACCCCTGGAAAAAAGATAAACAATATTCCTTTTACATTTTCGCCTACTGCAAATTTTTGTGTATTCTTTCAAATATATACATTTGACAAAGACATCATGTTGATAAATGACTCACATACCAGCACTACCTGATGAAAAGTTGGTATAAGAACCTTTATCATACCTCCATGTCAGAACGATGAGATCTGATTGGTTCACGTGATCTTGATAAAATACTATGTAGCCTGCCTTGGAGGAGAATAATTTTCTCAGCGGTAGAACAAATCCCTTATACCCTGCTTTGAAGCAAAAGCAAGGCACAAGTTAACCTTGGCTCAATTGGACTGCTGTTCTATAAATTCTTACTTTGTGTTAATTCTTTTAATGTCTTATTAAAACATGTCGGTAAGATAAATTTGTTCTCGCAGGATCACTCTGCTTTACATGTGGTTTTATGCGTGCCTCGTTCGGTTTTATTTCACAAGTGTTTAATAAAAACAGTATGACACACTTGCAAATGTAATGATTTATTCATTAACCATTATTTCTTGATCCTTCTTAGCACCCCTTCAAAAACACCCACTGATAATGACCGCCGCCTTAGAAACTATGAAATCACTCCTTCAATGTGATGTGATGGGCTAGTCTCCCTTCAGTGAGCTGTATAAGGCTAGTCCCCCTTCAGTATGATGTGTAAGACTAGTCCTCCTTCAATGTGATGTGATGGGCTAGTCCCCTTTCAATAAAATGTATAGGGCAAGTCCCCCTTCAATGTGATGTGTAAGACAAGGCTAACTTCAATGTGATGTGTAAGACTAGTCCCCCTTCAATGTGATGTGATGGGCTAGTCCCCCTTCAATGTGATGTGTAAGAAAAGTCCCCCTTCAATGTGATGTGTAAGACTAGTCTCCCTTCAATGTGATGTGTAAGACTAGTCTCCCTTCAATGTGATGTGTAAGACTAGTCTCCCTTCAATGTGATGTGTAAGACTAGTCTCCCTTCAATGTGATGTGTGAGACTAGTCCCTCTTCAATGTGATGTGAAAGACTAGTCTCCCTTCAATGTGATGTGTAAGACTAGTCTCCCTTCAATGTGATGTGTAAGACTAGTCCCCCTTCAATGTGATGTGTAAGACTAGTCCCCCTTCAATGTGATGTGTAAGAAAAGTCCCCCTTCAATGTGATGTGTAAGACTAGTCTCCCTTCAGTGTGATGTGTAAGACTAGTCCCCCTTCAATGTGATGTGTAAGACTAGTCTCCCTTCAATGTGATGTGTAAGACTAGTCCCCCTTCAATGTGATGTGTAAGACTAGTCTCCCTTCAATGTGATGTGTAAGACTAGTCTCCCTTCAATGTGATGTGTAAGACTAGTCCCCCTTCAATGTGATGTGTAAGACTAGTCTCCCTTCAATGTGATGTGATGGGTTAGTCCCCCTTCAATGTGATGTGTAAGACTAGTCTCCCTTCAATGTGATGTGTGAGACTAGTCTCCCTTCAATGTGATGTGTGAGACTAGTCCCTCTTCAATGTGATGTGAAAGACTAGTCTCCCTTCAATGTGATGTGTAAGACTAGTCTCCCTTCAATGTGATGTGTAAGACTAGTCTCCCTTCAATGTGATGTGTAAGACTAGTCTCCCTTCAATGTGATGTGTAAGACTAGTCTCCCTTCAATGTGATGTGTAAGACTAGTCTCCCTTCAATGTGATGTGTGAGACTAGTCCCTCTTCAATGTGATGTGAAAGACTAGTCTCCCTTCAATGTGATGTGTAAGACTAGTCTCCCTTCAATGTGATGTGTAAGACTAGTCCCCCTTCAATGTGATGTGTAAGACTAGTCTCCCTTCAATGTGATGTGTAAGACTAGTCCCCCTTCAATGTGATGTGTAAGACTAGTCTCCCTTCAATGTGATGTGTAAGACTAGTCCCCCTTCAATGTGATGTGTAAGACTAGTCTCCCTTCAATGTGATGTGTAAGACTAGTCTCCCTTCAATGTGATGTGTAAGACTAGTCTCCCTTCAATGTGATGTGTGAGACTAGTCCCTCTTCAATGTGATGTGAAAGACTAGTCTCCCTTCAATGTGATGTGTAAGACTAGTCTCCCTTCAATGTGATGTGTAAGACTAGTTCCCCTTCAATGTGATGTGTAAGACTAGTCTCCCTTCAATGTGATGTGTAAGACTAGTCTCCCTTCAATGTGATGTGTAAGACTAGTCTCCCTTCAATGTGATGTGTAAGACTAGTCTCCCTTCAATGTGATGTGTAAGACTAGTCTCCCTTCAATGTGATGTGTAAGACTAGTCTCCCTTCAATGTGATGTGTAAGACTAGTCTCCCTTCAGTATGATGTGTAAGACTAGTCCCCCTTCAATGTGATGTGATGGGCTAGTCTCCCTTCAATGTGATGTGTAAGACTAGTCTCCCTTCAATGTGATGTGTAAGACTAGTCTCCCTTCAATGTGATGTGTAAGACTAGTCTCCCTTCAATGTGATGTGTAAGACTAGTCTCCCTTCAATGTGATGTGTAAGACTGGTCTCCCTTCAATGTGATGTGTAAGACTAGTCTCCCTTCAATGTGATGTGTAAGACTAGTCTCCCTTCAATGTGATGTGTAAGACTAGTCTCCCTTCAATGTGATGTGTAAGACTAGTCTCCCTTCAATGTGATGTGAAAGACTAGTCTCCCTTCAATGTGATGTGTAAGACTGGTCCCCCTTCAATGTGATGTGTGAGACTAGTCCCTCTTCAATGTGATGTGTAAGACTAGTCTCCCTTCAATGTGATGTGTAAGACTAGTCTCCCTTCAATGTGATGTGTAAGACTAGTCTCCCTTCAATGTGATGTGTAAGACTAGTCTCCCTTCAATGTGATGTGTAAGACAAGGCTAACTTCAATGTGATGTGTAAGACTAGTCCCCCTTCAATGTGATGTGTGAGACTAGTCTCCCTTCATTGTGATGTGAAAGACTAGTCTCTCTTCAATGTGATGTGTAAGACTAGTCTCCCTTCAATGTGATGTGTAAGAAAAGTCCCCCCTTCAATGTGATGTGTAAGACTAGTCTCCCTTATATGTGATGTGTAAGATTAGTCCCCCTTCAATGTGATGTGATGGGCTAGTCTCCCTTCAATGTGATGTGTAAGACTAGTCTCCCTTCAATGTGATGTGTAAGACTAGTCTCCCTTCAATGTGATGTGTAAGACTAGTCTCCCTTCAATGTGATGTGTAAAACTAGTCTCCCTTCAATGTGATGTGTAAGACTAGTCTCCCTTCAATGTGATGTGATGGGCTAGTCCCACTTAAGAGGCAAATGGTTGGGAAAATTGGAGGTACAAAAATGTCCATTAAATACTTTGTTGGCACTTTTGAAGGTAAAATTGGAATCCGATTCTAAGTCTCAAATCTGACCCCATTTAAAAAGTATTCTATTAACCTATGTCAAAAATATTCTCATACCCCTAGTACAAGCTTATATCATGGCACATACCCAATCTGTTCTGTACTCCATACCCAATCTGTTCTGTACCCCATACCCAATCTGCTCAAGTCCGATTCAGTCTTCCCAATTCAACCCAAACCTATTCCGAGAGACAAGAAATAATATTCAGAAAGAAACACTGGAGGATTCACAAGCAATTAATATGTATGATAATATTCTGAACCTCATCATCTTTCAATTCACAAAAATCTCCCGATAATTAGTTTTCTTAAAAACCAACAACATATTTCTTCCCATTACTCCATGATAATCCGCACAAAAACTTCAGACTTCTTTTTTCATCACAAGAAACATGTCATATTAACTCGCTAAATTCAACCCCTTGCTCTGAAACTTTGCTATGCATAGTTTCATAATGCTTAAATTGACACAAGCTTTCAGTATTCAAATACGATTGATTTACTTAAAGTGCACTGCAGCAGAACCGTTCAAGTATAAATTCAATGAAATTTAAATTCATCTTCAGTACAATAAAAAACAAATTGAGAGCATTTCGAGAAATTCATTTGCATGCAATGCATCAAGTGTTCAATAAAACCATTAAAAAAACACATGCAAATTCTCATTAACTTTTTTTCTCGGCACAATATGCTCGAGTCTTTTTGAAAACACCTTTACAAATTGCCACGACAAGAACAGTGCTTCGAAACGGGACAAGAAATCAATCAGCTCAGCTTTTTCATTCACGGAGTGTAATTAGAGCCCACAATTTGTTCCGATATGTCGCCATCTTCATTCTTATACTAAGCAACCTTTCGTGACTGGCCTGACAAATACAAGCTAGCTGCGGATTTAGATCATCCTTAATTCCCCTGAAGGATTTTATATATAGAAAACATCACTCAGGGTGAAAAGGTAATTTTCAACTTTGAAAAACGCCAAACTTGGATTGGCATATTTGCAAGGAATTGTGACACAGCTGAGACAAAGGAATGGGCAAAGGCGACTTATTTCTTGAAATTGTCTCACAAAAAGTTACATTATCTAATTATATCTCCAGGATAAGTTTTCAAATATTTCCTACAGGAATGAACCATTTGCTTTAGAAACTATTTATTACTTTTTTTCCAAATTTGAAAAGTTTTTTGTACGTCTGTCATGTATTGATACCAGCAAACTTCATCCCCGCTTATTATTGATTCATCAAAAATTCTTTAAGAGCTGAAAATAAAAAGATGTTGTCACAAAGTAATTGAATTTCGACTATAAAAACAACAGAAATCTCAAATTACATTTAGAGTTTCACTATTTTGACGTATGGATGCTATTCTCAATATTTTATTCACACATTTTGACGAATCAGCAATTACTTCTTGGCCAAAGTTTTATACAGTGATGCATTAAACTGCATGTTTTTGAGTTAACGTTAGGCGATACAAAGTTACATCCAAGGCAATAACTTTTTGTTTACATTTCAAATGAATGCAATGTAAAAAGGTTTACAAAACATCTAAAATCATTACAGAGTCTGTGCTAAAACACAAGTTTCTAAAGGTGAATCAGGGATTGTATAAGAACTATGGTAGGATATGTGACGCCAGTCGGGACCCTTTAGGTTCATGTGGGAGCACAGCCTGAAGTGATACACGTCTTAGACATTTTCAGCTTGGGGGAAAAACATGAGCCTGGGTATTGTGTTGATAAACCAAGGATCATAATGAGAACAGAATCCATTATCGGTAGATCCTGACACAACTAGGGGACACAATATTGCACAGCACATTTTGACTCCTCAGGTAAATAAGCAAAGGTTTGCCCCTATAGTAATAGGTGAGGTGAGGTGAGGTGAAATTGGGTTTAACGTCGCGTCCAAGATTATTGCACTTATATAGCGACGTGCATGCATGCGCGTGTGTGTGTGTGTGTGTGTGTGTGTGTGTGTGTGTGTGTGTGTGTGTGTGTGTGTGTGTGTGTGTGTGTGTCTGTCTGTCTGTCTGTCTGTCTGTCTGTCTGTACTAGACTGGACTGATGCCGATTTATAGTGCTAGCCCACTGAGATACCATGCCGCAGTTTAACTAGGACTAGGACACAGTATACTGACTCCGATCCGACCAGTCCTTGCTTTAACCCTTTAATGTGGAGCGCCAGACAGTGTAACAACAAGTACCATCTTTTAACGTCTTTTGGTATAACGCGGCCGGGGATCAAACCCTGAACCTTCCGCTCTCCGGGCGGACGCTCTACCACTAGAACACGGAGGCGGTCCCTATAGTAATAATAGTGACAATACCTACCTATATGATGGTTATGATGAAATAGAGGCAAGGTATTCGAAGGAAATAGAATCTTTTTGGGAGTCATATGGTACACAGAAACATTTCTTAGCTTAAAGTCATTATCACAATGAATCATGACCTTTACCATTCCAGCCACCATTTGACAAAACTTCATTTGCTGTGACGATCTCATGATACAGAAGCGATCACATAGCCATACTGACGACTGTGGTACAAATGTTGATAAATCAATTTTAGTTCATAAAAATTTCCACATTTGTATTTTCTTTTTACATTAGAATGTTGCAACTAATGATTAATTTCTAACATCACGACATCATGTCACATCTAGGGTCGAGAAAGTAAAAGTTTTCCTTGTCTTACTGCCTGTTGGGTGCACAACCATGGTTTAAATTTTGTTTGCAGTGAGGTTTAAGTGCTGAGAAAAAGAAGGTTTGAGCTCCACATACAGTGATTGAGCGACAATGCTTTTAGCAATACTGCAACAAGGGACACCCAATCTCATGAAAATCAAGATCGATCAGAGATCATCTCAATTCAGAGACCACCTCAATTGAGAAATTCAATCTCAGCAAAAGAAAACTTACACAGAACACAAACATTCTTTCGATACTTCCTTTTGGCTGTAATTACCATGGTGCTCAGAAATTACTTCTATTTTTTTCTTCAAATATCCACAACATAATAGGACGACCTAAATAATTTCTATTTGGAACTGCCTGTTCAAGTTCGTTTTCAAGATAAAGCCATCAAATATGCAGCTCTGAATGCTTCACACGCTTCACCTGTTAAGCTAGACGCATCTCCTGACGTGACCTCTCATGTAAGGTTTGTCAGATCCTCTCCTTTTGAAACAATTTTAATAATGTTGTCCATGGGTAGTTGACCAGTGAAGATCCGGAGTAGAATAGGTCTTCAGCAACCCATACTTGCCGTAAAAGGTGACTATGCTTGTCGTAAAAGGCGACTAACGGGATCGGGTGGTCAGGCTCGCTGACTTGGTTGATGCATGTCATCGATCCCAATTGCGTTGATCGATGCTCATGATATTAATCACTGGATTGTCTGGTCCAGACTCGATTATTTACAGACTGCCGTCATATAGCTGGAATATTGCTGAGTGCGGCGTTCAACAACATTATGATGAATGGTTGCAGTGAGTGAGTTGTGTTTAACGCCGCTTTTAACAGTATTCCAGTTATATCACGGCGTGTCAGCTTAATGTGGGAGGAAAGCCCGAAGTGATGCAGGTCTCAGACGTTTACCACTTCGGTGAAACCCACTAGCACGGGTATGGTGCTGACAAACCTAGAAACATAATCGGGGCGAACCAGGATTTCGAACCCACAATCATAGGTTTCTGGCGTGCCCAAGGGACGGAACTCTGCTCAGCGAATCGCGGCGCCTTAGACGACTGGGCCACCCATGCCCCCGAATGGTTGAAGATTATCATGATGATTATGATAGTGATGATGATGATGATGCTTTTATAATACCTGAATGTAATAACCCTCAGACTCAAGAAATTAATTGTTGAATAATATCTAATATTACAGACTATTGTGATCAGTTGTAATAAAATGTCTGCCTTCGAAGTTGACATATTAATAACAGGCCTTCACTTGAGACATGGACAACACAATATCTAACATTACTGTTGATCATTATTATCAACATCCTCCATCACAACATCGTATACATCTCGGAAATGTCTCACAGATGACATTGGTTATGAGGCAAAGGTTACATTGTCACACTGCGACAACATACAATTTGTGAATATATAACTTCCGCTTTCATCGCACATCAAAATACACTTACATGTCAAGTACTACAAGTTTATTGGATATTTATATCTTAATCTGCTTGTGTGAGTGCGTGCAGGCGTGCAGGCGTGTGCGTCTTCTTTTGAAGTGGGGCAGCATTACCCCTCCAAAATTTTGAAGTATAATAAGATAATTTCCTTTGTATGCAAATATACTCTGCAAAAAATATACTTAGATTTTAGATGTATATAATCAACAGATGGTAATCGATTGTTCAAAATTGGCACACCTCATCGTCATTGACCCAGGTTCCATATGGCACACATTGAACGGTAGATTTTCAAGGTGAAGGTCATCTGTTCTCAATATCTTGTATTGCCACCATTAGAGTCGAAAACTGACTGGCATTGTCGTCCCATGGAAGCAATCAGATCCCGAATTTTGGCCTGGGGAATGTTCACCCACTCTGCCTGCAGTGCTTGAGCCAATTGTCATTCTGTGGTTGTTGCTGACGTGCTCACAGTCGTTGATCCAGTGGATCCGATAAATGTTTGATTGGGTTTAACTCTGGAGACCTGGAGGGCCATGGCTGGACCTGGATGTTGTGATTCCAGAAAAAGCTGTTGTAGGTCTGTGTGAGGTTGTGCGTTGTCTTGTCTTGTCTTGTCTTGCTGGAAAACAACGTTCACTTGTGGCATAATGGGAAGGACTTGTGGCCGAAGAATTTCTTCCGTGTAACGTTGTGCCGTTAAATTCCTCAGAACTTGCACTAAGTCTGTTCTACCAGTGTAGGAGATGGCCGCCCACATCATCACACTACCACCACCTAATCTGTCCACTTCCTGAATTCAGTTAATGTATGACATTCCCCATAGCGCCTGTAAACAGGACGTCTACCATCCGCACAGCAAAGTATAAAACGTGACTCGTCACTCAACCAAACTTGCCTCCAACACAGTTGTGGTCATACTATGTGACCTTGACACCAGTCTTGTAATGGTGCTTGCTGCTACGTGGAAAAACCTGGCTACAACTTAAAGTGATTCTCCTGTTCACAGTTGGCCGATGGTATGTTTTCGATGTTCACTTGCTGTAAGATTGTGATGGCATGCAAATGAAAACCCAATGTTTTATAGCCTAAGTGATGGTGCATGTGAATGTCATGCTGGTGTGTTTAGGCGCCAGGCTCTCACATGGATGTTTTTGCGATTTTTCCATCTTTTCACCAAATTTCAGCAGCACCTCATTCTTTCCACAAATTAATACCAATCCATGCAGAAATAACCAAATCATTTCTATTATTAATTTTGTATGGCAACTTTCTGTCAGATATGTACGATTTTACTACTTTTGCGGGGTTTTTTTTGCTGAGTATATATCCAAAAGGAATAAAAACATTTTTATTTCTGAGAATCGCCAATAATTTCATACATCGTAAGTTTTGTTTGTTTTCAACACAGTGCTCCATCCTTAGAGACAAGATTATGACTTCAAAGCAGTTAGTTCGCTATAAATCCTTCCTAATGTCACCAATGCGTTAATTTCATAACAAACTGTTTATAAACACTCACTAGTTACCATTTCAAAACAGTCACAAACTGAATGAGGCCACTTTGTCGTGAGTGAATACGGTTTTATGCCGCTTTTAGTAATATTCAAGCAATATAGCAGCAGAGGTCGCCAGAAAAGGGCTTCACAATTTGTACCCATATGAGGACTCAAACCCAGGGTTTCAGCTTCAACCATTAGGCTACCCCAACTCCCAGTGGGACCTCAGTGGGAGACAAGTAAGCCATCACAATTAATATGTTTAGAATGAGAATGTGTAATAAATAGAATAACCCACTTGGTACCAGTGATTACGGAAATTATGTCACTGATTAATTTTACTCATGACACATTTTTCTTCATGACTTGTACCTCGATTATTTAATAAATGCAACCCCGTCCCCACTCCCCCCTAGTCACAGACCGGTTCTTCCTAAAGCCGTTCCTATGAAACTCGAGCACTACCACTGCACCAAGAATTGACATATCTTCAAGGCTCGGAGCACAAGAATTGAAGAGTTTTAACATAAACTTCATCTTAAACCGGTTCAGGGAGAAAACAAAAAACAAACTCCTTCGGGGGTGATTAATAAGTCTGTGCCTCACATACAAAGACATAATCCCCTTCCACATTGATACACATTTGCCAACGATGTTGGGGTGATTTTATCCCAGTTCATGTCCAAAACGTTCTCCTCAAAAGCTCAAAAGTGCAGCATAATATGCTCCGTTTATTGTCTGGCCTTTTGGCAGAACACAGAGGCCATGACCTTTCAAGCTGATGAAATGGTTGGTTGGTTGGTTTGTTGTTTTACGCTGCACTCAGCAATATTCCACCTATATGACGGCGGTCTTTAAATAACTGAGTCTGAACCAGACAATCCTGTGATTGATATCATGCGCATTGATCCGCGCAATTGGGATCGATGACATGCATCAACCAAGTCAGCGAGCCTGACCACCTGATCCAATTAGTCACCTTTTACGACAAGCGTAGTCGCCCTTTACGGCAAGAATGGGTTGCTTTGGTTGAATGGGTTCTATTCTACCCCGGATCTTCATGGGCCGCTGATGGAACAGACCTTGATCCTAAGGTGGTGGTGATGTCATATGCTTCCACTGTTTTGATTGTTGTTTGAGTGATAAACACAGGTTTCATCCATTATTTCACAAATTGTTGCATGAACCTTTCTGGATCAGCTTCATACAGAGCTTGACTATCCCGAGACGTTGTGCTTGGTCCTTTTAATCAGATGTCAGAAGCTTTGGAACCCAATGGGTTGATACTTTTTTCGTTGCCAAAGTTTCAGTGATAATGGAATGTACTAAATCCTGGGAAATGCCTACTAAGCTAGCAATATGAGGTAGGCGACTGCTTGATCAACTTTTGTAAACAAACTGCCCACACTCGATGCAGAACTTGGTGGGAGGCTATAATTCCAGCATTCAATTACATCGTTTAATGTGAGCTTTGTTATGTATACCATTGACCCTGTCATGACAATATACTCCCAATATACATGTACTTCCAATATGTCCAGATAAAAAGGTGTTAAATTTTTCACATTAATTTCAGGACTTTTTATGGTTGAGAGTCTTGGACTTTTTCTGAGGTGACCACAAAATAGATGTTCATAAACACAGTGAATAAATCATTTCGACGTACGTACGCTTTTCATGAGTCTGTATTCTAGACAGCAAGACAGACTACTTCCACAAATTCTGGGGAAACCCCTGGGAACTCAAGAGCACGAACAAATACAAAACCGGTGTTTAATCATGATTATTTAGACACTTTAATCTTCTACTCTGTTTTTTTGTTGATAAGACAGACTGCATGTTTGAGTGCATGTCCCTGATATAAAATCTCCACTACAACCGAAAAACACCCAGGAATGCAGACAAAAACAACTGACTGTGCCAAGGCTGACAATGAGAGTCAGAATTCTGCGGCTATCTATGAATTTGCCTCAGGTCTGTTTTGACACATATTAATCATG
Organism: Haliotis cracherodii; assembly: GCF_022045235.1. Classification (NCBI taxonomy): domain Eukaryota; kingdom Metazoa; phylum Mollusca; class Gastropoda; order Lepetellida; family Haliotidae; genus Haliotis; species Haliotis cracherodii. The sequence goes on from NW_027266266.1 coordinate 20,118,745, forward strand.
TTAATAATCACCTTTGAATGATCGGACAATTCAGGAACAATGACGGACATCTAATCACACTCACCAACAACTTTTGAAAGCTCCCCCATTGCCATTTTAAGTCCTCTATCTGAAGGAAATGTATAGCAACACAGTGTCAGTGTGACTGACTAACTGGGGAGATTCCTTACATATATTGCTAACCTGTGAAGATCCGGGGTAGAAAAGGTCTTCAGCAACCCCTGCTTGTCGTAAGAGGCGACTAACGGGATCGGATGGTCAGGCTCGCTGACTTGGTTGATGCATGACATCGTATCTCAATTGCGTGGATTGATGCACATGATGTCAATCACTGGATCGTCTGGTCCAGACTTGATTATTTACAGACCACCGTCATATAGCTGGAATATTGCTGAGTGAGGCATTAAACAACAAACAAACAAAACAAAGCTCATCTAATGATGACCATATTCAAATCCGTTTGTTGTAAACAAACTACCTGGATGTTACTGAAGGTCATTTTGACCATAGAAAATGCTAAGCATCCTTGTTTTGTTTTCTGCAATACAGCTACGTGTCTGTTATGTGAGGTGAGGTGAGGTGAAATGGGGTTTAACGTCGCGTCCAAGATTATTGCACTTATATAGCGACGTGCATGTACGTGTATGTGTTTATGTGGCTGCTTGTACTAGTCCGGACTGATGCCGATTTATAGTGCTAGTTCACTGAGATACCATGCCGCAGTTTAACATGAATACCCCAATCAGACACAGTATACTGACTCCAAGCCAACCAGTCCTTGTTTTAGCCCCTTACTGCTGAGCGCCAGACAGGGTAACAACAAGTACCATCTTTTAACGTCTTCTGGTATGACGCGGCCGGGGATCGACCCCGCGGACCTTCCGCTCTCCGGGCAGATGCTCTACCACTAGACCACGGAGGCGGTCTGTCTGTTATGTGAACATCAGTCCCCACAGCCCCAGGGCAGACAGCCTCCGGTGTAGTGGATGGAGCATCTGCCCGGAGAACAGAAGGTTCATGGTTTGATTCCCATTCCTATCATACCACAAGACATTGAAATATGGTATTTGTTGATAGCCTGCCTGGCTTAGGTACAAGGAGTGGTTGGCTCAGTAAACTGTGCCTGGGTGAGGTGTCCTTGTTTAACTGTGACATAGTATCTCAAGGGGCATGCTCTATGAAACTGGCATTCGTCCAGATTAGTGCAAGTGCACACAGACTATTCATAATGCCAGATTCCACAGTGCTATGCCGCTATAATTTACTACCCGGGTCAATGGATCAGTGTGCTCTTGAATGGTATTCTCAGCTCCCTGGGGAGTATACAACCCAAATTACCTGTATGTCATTAGTAGATTAACAGTAATTTCTTCCTACTGTGTACTCACTCACTGCTGAGTGAACAGAGACATATTTTCAACAAAGTCTAAAAATGCCTGAAAATGCCTGAAAATGCCTGAAAATGCCTGAAAATGCCACCACATCTCATCCTACCAGGTACCCATTCACTACTTGGACAAATTCACTTGCCTAAAGAGACACCACATGTAACATAAGTTCGAAGGACCGAAGGACCGAAGCCCCAGGAACTCTCAGTATTCAAGCTGCTGAACACAGCTAACCATCCACCTGCTTTATGCGGCCACATTGCTTTACTTCACCTTATTTGTGATCTGTGCGCTGTACACAGGACCACGTTCCATCACCTGTGAAAATGAAGGGCCATATATAACAAAGTGTTCATTGTCATAAAAGACGATTTAATTTGGTTCGTCTGGTTTGGTGACTTGGATGATGAGACTGGGTGACTTGGTTGGCCAGACTGGGTGACTTGGTTGGTCAGACTTGGTGACTTGGTTGGTCAAGCATGGTGACTTGGTTGGTCAGGTTCAGTGACTTGGTTGGCCAGGCATGGTGACTTGGTTGGTCACGTTCGGTGACTTGGTTGGCCAGGCACGATGACTTGGTTGGGCAGACTCGGTGACTTGGTTGATCTGGCAAGGTGACTTGGTTGGTCAAGCATGGCGACTTGGTTGGTCAGGTTCAGAGACTTGGTTGGCCAGGCACGGTGACTTGGTTGGCCAGGCACGGTGACTTGGTTGGTCAGGCACGGTGACTTGGTTGGTCAAGCATGGTGACTTGGTTGGTCAGACTTGATGAGGCTTGGTGACCTCAGAGATTTTGTTTGCTTAAATTTTGTCCTAAAAAGTTAGGTAGGTATAAAAATAATATTCTGGAGTAGCACAATTATAACAACTCAATTTTTCAAGTACATTTGATCATATCCCTGGCACTCAGCTTGTGCACAAATGGCAATATCACAATATTCATGTCATGGGTGGAAATGCATGAAAGACGCTGCTATTTTGGCAGCATGGGCGACTCTTTCAACACCAGCCAACCAGAAGATTACTGCTGTGACACCAAGTTCCCAGAGACTCTTGTGTGATAGATGAAGCCAACATTTATCAAGAAAATTATCTGCTTGTAAAACATGTGTGAGTGAGTGAGTGAGTGAGTGAGTATGGTTTTACGTCGCTTTTAGCAATATTCCAGCAATCGGGAATAAAACCCAGGTCTTCGGCATGACGAGCGCACGCTTTAACCACTAGGCTACCTAGTTCCAGAGAAGAAGTTGCTTAAAGCAATAGAGCCAAATTACCCCTATTTGGCCCGCCTCTCAGCCCCACCATTTGTACAATTTTGAATCCCCACTTCCTAGGGATGTTTCCAGTCAAATTTTGTAAATATCCAATAAGTGGTTCAGACAGACGGACGACAGACGCCACGGTATGGGTAATTTTCTTCATATGTGGATTTTCGACAGAGCAATTTCCATAATTCTTTGTGAGAATTCATAAGAACATTTTAAATCTGTTTTAATACATTTTATGCCGCTGGTAACACATTGTAAGGGCAGACAGGTACAATGACACAATCAGTTGGTCACACATTGTAAGATGGGCACAATGACACAATCAGCTGGCCACCAGTAAGGGCAGATAGGCACAATGACACAATCAGCTGGTCACACATTGTAAGGGTAGATGGGCACAATGACACAATCAGTTTGTCATACATTGTAAGATAGGCACAATGACAAAATCAGTTGGTCACACATTGTAAGGGTAGATGGGCACAATGACACAATCAGTTGGTCACACATTGTAAGGGTAGATGGGTACAATGACACAATCAGTTGGTCATACATTGTAAGATAGGCACAATGACACAATCAGCTGGCCACGCATTGTAAGATGGGCACAATGACACAATCAGCTGGCCACCAGTAAGGGCAGATAGGCACAATGACACAATCAGCTGGTCACACATTGTAAGGGTAGATGGGCACAATGACACAATCAGTTGGTCACATATTGTAAGATGGGCACAATGAAACAATCAGTTGGCCACGCATTGTAAGATGGGCACAATGACACAATGAGTTGGTCACATATTGTAAGATGGGCACAATGACACAATCAGCTGGTCACACATTGTAAGATGGGCACAATGACACAATCAGTTGGCCACGCATTGTAAGATGGGCACAATGACACAATCAGCTGGTCACACATTGTAAGGGCAGATGGGCACAATGACACAATCAGCTGGTCACACATTCTAAGATAGGTACAATGACACAATCAGCTGCTCACACATTGTAAGATGGGCACAATGACACAATCAGCTGCTCACACATTGTAAGATGGGCACAATGACACAATCAGCTGGTCACACATTGTAAGATGGGCACAATGACACAATCAGCTAGTCACACATTATTAGGGCAGATGGGCACAATGACACAATCAGCTGGTCACATATTGTAAGATGGGCACAATGACACAATCAGCTGGTCACACATTGTAAGATGGGCACAATGACACAATCAGCTGCTCACACATTGTAAGATGGGCACAATGACACAATCAGCTGGTCACACATTGTAAGATGGGCACAATGACACAATCAGCTGGTCACATATTGTAAGATGGGCACAATGACACAATCAGCTAGTCACACATTATTAGGGCAGATGGGCACAATGACACAATCAGCTGGTCACACATTGTAAGATGGGCACAATGACACAATCAGCTGGTCACACATTGTAAGATGGGCACAATGACACAATCAGCTGCTCACACATTGTAAGATGTGCACAATGACACAATCAGCTGGTCACACATTATTAGGGCAGATGGGTACAATGACACAATCAGCTGCTCACACATTGTAAGATGGGTACAATGACACAATCAGCTGCTCACACATTGTAAGATGGGCACAATGACACAATCAGCTGCTCACACATTGTAAGATGGGCACAATGACACAATCAGCTGCTCACACATTGTAAGATGGGCACAACGACACAATCAGCTGCTCACACATTGTAAGATGGGCACAACGACACAATCAGCTGCTCACACATTGTAAGATGGGCACAATGACACAATCAGCTGCTCACACATTATTAGGGCAGATGGGCACAATGACACAATCAGCTGCTCACACATTGTAAGATGGGCACAATGACACAATCAGCTGGTCACACATTGTAAGATGGGCACAATGACACAATCCGCTGCTCACACATTGTAAGATGGGCACAATGACACAATCAGCTGGTCACACATTGTAAGATGGGCACAATGACACAATCAGCTGCTCACACATTGTAAGATGGGCACAATGACACAATCAGCTGCTCACACATTGTAAGATGGGCACAATGACACAATCAGCTGCTCACACATTGTAAGATGGGCACAATGACACAATCAGCTGCTCACACATTGTAAGATGGGCACAATGACACAATCAGCTGCTCACACATTGTAAGGGTCCTCGGTTCATACACAGTTGAAGTAACCAGGAACCTGTTCTGTCTCGGAGCGGCAGTTAGCACACGTTGCTAACTTCTGTTGAGTGCCCATTACAGCCATCAAACTTACTGACACTCAACCTTCTGATATACATCACTTCATTAGAGTAAGCCATTATCCCAAGAGGAGGCCTTGTCTCAGGAACTCGACATGGCAGGGTGTTTATCGTGCAATAACAGATATTATCAGTGTATTCCATAATGACATCTTCTACCTCAAACAACAACACATCCACACCTACACCCACTTCCATACCCACACCCACTTCCACACCTGCATCAACTTCCACACCTACATCCACTTCCACACCTACATCCACTTCCACACCTACATCCACTTCCACACCTACATCCACTTCCAAACTCACAACCACTTCCACACCTACATCCATTTCCACACCTACATCCACTTCCACACCTACATCCACTTCCAAACTCACTTCCACTTCCACACCTACATCCATTTCCACACCTACATCCACTTCCACACCTGCATCCACTTCCAAACTCACTTCCACTTCCACACCTACATCCATTTCCACACCTACATTCACTTCCACACCTACATCCACTTCCACACCTACATCCACTTCCAAACTCACTTCCACTTCCACACCTACATCCATTTTCACGCCTACATCCACATCCACACGTACATCCACTTCCACCGCCTCTTCCACACGTACATCCACTTCCACACCTACATCCACTTCCACACCCTCTTCCACACCTACATCCACACCTACATCCACTTCCACACATACATCCACTTCCACAGGTACATCCACTTCCACACCTACATCCACTTCCACACCCTCTTCCACACCTACATCCACTTCCACACCTACATCCACTTCCACACGTACATCCACTTCCACACGTACATCCACTTCCACACCTACATCCACACCTACATCCACTTCCACACCCTCTTCCACACGTACATCAACTTCCACACTCACACCTACTTCCACCCCGACATCCACTTCCACAGTCACACCCACTTCCACACTCACATCCACTTCCACAGTCACACCCACTTCCACACTCACATCCACTTCCACACTCACACCCACTTCCACACTCACATCCACTTCCACACTCACACCCACTTCCACAGTCACATCCACTTCCACAGTCACATCCACTTCCACAGTCACATCCACTTCCACAGTCACAACCACTTCCACACATACATCCACTTCCACACTCACATCCACTTCCACACTCACATCCACTTCCACACTCACATCCACACCCACTTCCACATTCACACCCACTTCCACACTCACATCCACTTCCACAGTCACAACCACTTCCACACATACATCCACTTCCACACTCACATCCACTTCCACACTCACACCCACTTCCACACTCACACCCACTTCCACACTCACACCCACTTCCACACTCACACCCACACTCACTTCCACACTCACACCCACTTCCACACTCACACCCACTTCCACACTCACACTCACACCCACTTCCACACTCACACTCACTTCCACACTCACACTCACTTCCACACTCACAGCCACTTCCACACTCACACTCACTTCCACACTCACATCCACTTCCACACTCACACTCACACCCACTTCCACACTCACACCCACTTCCACACTCACACTCACTTCCACACTCACACCCACTTCCACACTCACACTCACTTCCACACTCACATCCACTTCCACACTCACACTCACATCCACTTCCACACTCACACCCACTTCCACACTCACACTCACTTCCACACTCACACCCACACCCACACTCACACCCACTTCCACACTCACACCCACTTCCACACTCACACCCACACTCACACCCACTTCCACACTCACACCCACTTCCACACTCACACTCACACCCACTTCCACACTCACACCCACTTCCACACTCACACCCACTTCCACACTCACACCCACACTCACATCCACTTCCACACTCACACCCACTTCCACACTCACACTCACATCCACTTCCACACTCACACTCACTTCCACACTCACACTCACACCCACTTCCACACTCACACCCACTTCCACACTCACACTCACACCCACTTCCACACTCACACCCACTTCCACATCTACACCCATACAAACATCTACATCTGGACCCACATCTACTTCCACATCCACACCCAAACCCCACATCTACATGCACTCCTCATCCCCGCCCCCATCACCCACTGTCCTCACCCCCCTCATAACCCAGCTAACACCTCACATCTGAGGCAATGCACGCATATGATGATACACCATCATCAAAGAGATGCACTCACTGACAAGTTAAGCCAAATCATTGGGTTTTCAAAGACATGTTTCACTTTTATCTTTATCATCTAGATCAAATGAACCAAGGCAATATTATAGTTTTTCCTTAAGCTTTCGCCAAAATCATATGATTCGGATTATTAATCAAATATTTCCAGATTGATGTAAACAATATAATCTGATTTTTAAAAATCAGTAACCAACTTCAAATAGTTCAAATTTCCTCAAAATGCAATAAAACAATTTGACCTAGATAGACCTTGCTAATGCTAATGCAAAAACAGCCATGCACTGGAAGAATTACATTAACTTTTTGCAAAATCTTAAATTACTTTTATCTTTGTCTTCAGAAAAAATCTTTCAATTTACTATTTCAGATATCCATTTTTTTCAGAAACCTAAAACCATTTTTTTCAAAATCAATTTGCATTTTTCTTTTTTATTTCTATTTCATCTGATACAAGTATTTTACTGTTCATATCAAAACCAGATGAACTCGTGAAAAAATACATTAAATTAAGCATATAAATTGATTTAAACATGTTACCAGGCTTGATGCTGGCCGATGATATTGACCGACACACGTCACGTGACGAACTGAGTCAAGATAATATTTAGTCCCTTGGTTTCACCGGTAGCCATTATTTAAACTGCCACAGCATAAAGGAGAGTTGCTATGTGCAAGGGGCACAAGTTACCCTAAAGAAATGTGTTAACAAAATGGCATTTGTTGAACTTCATTGCCGCAAGACACGCTTTCAATAATCACCTAAGCTACAACCATACTCTTGGCACAAACCTGAATGGTGCTCTCTTAAAGGGTCTGGCTACTGCAGGGAGCCTTCTGTTTCATCAAGCCTACAAGAGTTGTCTCCCCTGCTGCTAATAATTTTGTTTTACTTGTATTTTGTTTTTTTATAGAAAAGGTTGAAAAGTTAAACTGACGTAAAAAGAATTCTCCATTCTTCACATACCAGGTAAAAATACATAAAGGAAGACATTTATTCTAAAATAAAAACTAACAGAACAGATTGTTGTGAACATATTTTGCCACATTTTTTAACATATTTTGGATGTATTGTTTAGGTTTAATGGATGTGAAATATCTGCCAAGTGATGCTGCATACAGTGACAATCACTCACTCACTTTGATTAATGACGTTAAAGGCTATTTTATAGATAAACATGGAAAGGTTGAAATGCACATAGAAAATGTTATGTGAATTTCAATATTCTATTTCTGAATTCTGAAGAATCAGTTAGCGGTGACAGATATAGAGTATTTTACATATTTAGCGCCTTGGACCAGTTAGCGCCCCTGACCAACTCGTACACCAGTCTGTAAGTACAATCGTTAAGTACAATCGTTGTAATCGTTATAAGGCCCATACTTTGACCAGTAATTTTACAAGGCAGTCCATATTTTCTTGCAGATTTTTTACAAAAAACTCTGCAGTGTAGAAGTTCCAACTACCTAGTAACTATTTTATCAAAAATCAAAAAAGTTTCAGTTTCAGTGATGTTAGAGTGAGTGAATTTGGTTTAACGCTGCTTTGAACAGCATTCCAGTTATATCACGGCGTGTCAGCTTGATGTTGGAGGAAAGCCCGAAATGATGCAGGTCTAAGATGTTTACCACTTTGGTTAAACCCACAAGCATGGTATGGTGCTGACAAACCCAGTAACATAACCCTGGATGAACCAGGATTTAAACACACGATTATAGGTTTATGGTGTTCCCAAGAACACAACTCTGCACTGCAACAGTGACATTTAAAATAAGATTGCTCACTAATGTAACTCACCACGTATAGTGTTTATATCCACCTCCGATTTGTTGTCTTTCTAATTGAATGATTACTGTTCAACGCTGCCTCAGCAATTCTGCAGCTATTCATGGCAAGTGTCAACTTTCTAAGAGCCTGGGGCACTTATTACTGTGAAGCAGGTACATGATGGTAAGTACCATCTGCACAGTATAAACAAACATTCATTTCTGTCAAAGAGTGAGTGAGTGATTGAGTGAGTGAGTGAGTAGGGTTTTACGCCGCTTTTAGCAATATTCCAGCAATATCACGGTGGGGGACACCAGAAATGGGCTTCACACATTGTACCCATGTCGGGAATCGAACCCGGGTCTTCGGCGTGACGAGTGAACGCTTTAACCACTAGGCTACCCGACCGCCCTTTCTGTCAAAGAAAAATACTCAATTACCCAATTAGACGTCTGTGGTGAAGGAGCGTTCAGGGATTTATCTAGACCTACTCAGAGACTGAATTTTGACCCCAATTCTGCAGCAAATGACAGTAAAAATTCCCACATTGACTTACAATTTTCCCAATTTCTCAGATTTTATGAAAATAAGAATATAAAAAAAATCCAATTTTGAAAAATATCATGATTTTTCCCAATTTGCCTGACAAGGGCAGTTAGTTTGGAATTGTGGGTATGTCCCTGAGAGTGGTTTTATCCTGCAGTTAGCAATGTAGTGATTGTACAGCTATTGGTGCTGGGTCTCGGGATACACAATCAAACACAAGTCATTCAGACTGTCATTATATATAATTTACACAACATTGTCTTCAGTCTTTCATACATTATTTACACAATATTGTCATTTAGATTGTCATTATACATATTACACAATACTGTCATTTAGTCCGTCATTATAATTAATTAACACAAAATTGTCATTTAGTCTGCTATTATATGATTTACACAATATTGTTGTTTAGTCAAATATAAATATTTTACACATATTGTCATTTACTCTGTCATAATAAAAAAAAATGACAATACTGTCAGAATATTATCAATATAGGTAAACATTAATAACATCAAATAAAGGCCTTAACTGCCACCTGTAGCATGTTATAACATTGTTTGAATTAAAGTATCTATTTGATATTTCTAATATGACAAGGCATGTCTGACTGTCTGTGCATGCTCACTTTCGTTTTCATCATATTGATATGACATTATTGAGTGAGTGAGTGAGTTTGCTTTTACGCCGCTTTTAACAGTAATACAGTTATATCGCGGCGTGTCAACTGAATGTGGGAGGAAAGCCCGAAGTGATGCAGGCCTCAGACGTTTACCACTTCGGTGAAACAAGCACAGGTATGGTGCCGACAAACCTAGAAACATATTCGGGGCAAACCGGGATTCGAACCCACAAACATAGGTATTTGCCGAGCCCAAGACGACTGGGCCACCCGTGCCCCCTTGACCCCTTTAGAACAGACAAGGCGTCATAATGACCAAGCGTGTCTGACTGTCAGTCTGTCTGTCTGTGCATGCTCACATACGTTTTCATCATATTGATACTACATTATTGATTATGATTTACTCAAATAGCAACATTTCATCTTCCAATTATTTTGTCCTATGACATTCCCCTTGTGTACTTCAATGTATAACATATATCATAAATTTCCATTCTGATTAAAAGACATGAATAATTTATAAAATCAAACTTCACAAGCCAAACACTACTGGACCCAGAAATAACACAGCAGACAGAACAATGCACCATAACAAAAATTAAATTGTCTTTTCCTTCAACTGATGTTATCTTTTAAGATTTGAATACACAGTGACAAAGAAGAGTCATTTGAAATTATTTTCATACCAAACTCATAAAATGCTGAGATTTTTTGTCATGAATAAACCATTACTATACCAATATGTACTTTAAAAAATCATATCTCCAAGGACAAGGCACCTCCAGACATCGGGATAATGCTGATAAAAAATAACATCATACAATCTGCACTCAAACAAATCTATAATATACAGTGTATATATGAGTTCCTATAATCTGGCATTGTTTCTCTCCTTGGGTTACGGCTGCTGAAACGTGCAATGATACGAAGTGCATATCTTGGAACCTACAATCAACAACAATTTTCTATATTGGAGTGGACATGAAATGCTGAGACAGTGTTTTGACTGTTACATGTGTCAGAAGGAATGAATGGGGTAGCCGATAAAATGTCTTGTTTTTCTTCAAAGCAAGCCAGGAAGATTTAAAAACAGATGACCATGTATGATGCAATATTCATGAGCCACACGTACCAGGTCTATACAGTGATTTAAACAGAGAGAAGTGAATCAATGACAGATAAAGTATACCTCGGTGCTTAGCTACCTTCATACGACAATACTGGGGATGAATGTTAACTTTTTCAGTGAAACTTCAGCCCGTAATCCCTGCCTAATTTTTTTTTAAATCATAACACATGCCTAGAATTACTAAAGATATCATATACATAGGGTTAGGGTTAGGGTTAGGGTTAACGCCACACTCAGTAATACTCCAGCTATATGATGGCAGTCTGTAAATAATCGAGTCTGGACCAGACAATCCAGTGATTAATATCATGAGCATCGATCCACGCAATTGGGATCGATGACAAGCATCAACCAAGTCAGCGAGTCTGACCACCCGATCCCGTTAGTTGCCTTTAACGACAAGCATAGTCACCTTTTACGGAAAGCATGGGTTGCTGAAGACCTATTCTGTCCCGGAATCTTCACGGGTAGGTTAAGGTTAGGGTTAGGGTTAGGGTTAAGGTGAGGTGAGGTGAGGTGAGGTGAGGTGAGGTGAGGTGAGGTGAGATGGGGTTTAACATCGCGTCCAAGATTATTGCACTTATATAGCGACGTGCATGTACGTGTGTGTGTTTGTGTGGCTGCTTGTACTGATCCGGACTGATGCCGATTTATAGTGCTAGCTCACTGAGATACCATGCCGCAGTTTAACATGAATACCCCACTCAGACACAGTATACTGACTCTGAGCCGACCAGTCCTTGTTTTAGCCCCTTAATGCCGAGCACCAGACAGGGTAACAGCAAGTACCATCTTTTAACGTCTTTTGGTAAGACGCGGCCGGGGATTGAACCCCGGACCTTCCGGAGGCGGTCTTAGGGTTAGGGTCAGGGTTAGGGTTAGGGTCAGGGTTAGGGTTAGGTGGCTGTTACCCAGGAAAGATTTGAAGCAGGGGTTACGGGTGGAAACCTTTCCAACTTTTCAAAGTTCATTATTATTCCATATTCAGCAAACATTTTCAATTCCCGGTCGGAAGTTGTAAAAATAAAAATAACATTTCATATTTGTTTCTGTTTTTCAAAAAGTTTTCTGAATATTGTTCAGTGTGCGCCATGTTGGTTTAGCCAAGCTTGTCAGTCTTGTAGTTTACATACTGTGCATTTTGGGAGATCAATTCTCAAGTTTGCAATCCATGCAACAGAAAAATATAGTGTTTTTTAAAGATTTTATTGTTATTTCAACCTTACATGGTTGGCAGATTTGTAAACCATGTTGTGTGAAGCATCAAACTATGCATGGGTCAATGAGGTTTCTTCTTCTTGGCTCCTGGATCAATGTGAGAGCTTGCATTAAATTTTTGAAATATTTTAAAAAAGGCTATTTTATTCTATTTTATTGAAGTTGTTATTTAAGTACATCAAATGCTCTGCTACAAAAAAAAAATAACAAAGAATCTCCATTTTTGAGCCAAAGTGGTCCCTTAGACATATAGTCCCTGAAATATAGTCATGTAAATGAAAATAATTCGACAAAGGAAAGTTCAAGTTTTCCTACTTACAAGTGCTTCTCCTGGAGCTGAACTTAAAGCTTCTAGAGATGGTCAGTTCGTTGTGTTGTCTGACGCCGCACTCAGCAATATTCCTGCTATATGACGGCGGTTTGTACATAATCGAGTCTGGACCAGACAATCCAGTGATTGACATCATGAGCATCGATCCACGCAGTTGAGATACGATGACATGCATCAACCAAGTCAGCGAGCCTGACCACCCAATCCCGTTAGTCGCCTCTTACGATAAGCATAGTCGCCTTCTACGACAAGCATGGGTTGCTGAAGGCCCATTCTGACCCGGATTTTCACGGGTCTTCTTGAGATGACCAGAGTATGATAATGTCATGGGGAGGGATGTTTTATTAAAAATATATGTTCTAGCATCTGTACGACAGACTTGAGGTCCTCTGGACCAACAACCTGGCTCCACTACTGGTTCAAGAAGCAGGCTCAGTTCTTTTAATCACCAAATGTGATAAAATTGTTTACAATATCTGGTTATACGTTTGCAAGTGTAGCATTGTTGATTTACAAACGTAAATAATATTGGAGACATGTCTATACCCCAAAAGTTTGTGTTTGGAGATAAAAATTACAACGATTGACGATCAGCTGATGTTAAGTTTGGCAAGAGCCTCTTTACTTCACAAAAAACATAATCCCCTATTTGCTTTGCCTGGATACTGCAATGGATGCTATGTTTGATGTTGTCCAATCAAATCTGCCCTCAACTGTCTACTCAGTTCTACGCTCTGCCTACTGAGGTACCCGTTCCACGAAAGTGATGTTACCACTAAGACTATTATGTTTACCTCCCATATTTTAACATACATTTATGACAGTCTTAGAGGTAAGTTGTTTTTGTGAAACTGGACCCTCTGTACTGATCCACAGACACAGAAACAGACACATGCATGCACCCAGGCATGTTTGTTGTATTGATACAACAAACATGTATCGTGTATGGAATTGTCACATGAAACCTCACGATGTATCGTTTCACCCCTACTTTCCAGAAGTTATTTAAAGAAAGCGCATAGATAATACTGCAATATCTTGACATGTTGGATAAGAAACATATCGTGTATGGAATTGTCACATGAAAACACACGAAGCACCGCTGCATCGATGTATCGTTTCACCCCTACTTTCCAAAAGTTTTTTTAAAGAAAGCGCATAGATAATACTGCAATACCTTGACATGTTGGATAAGAAACATACTTCAAATTTGGCTGACAATACAGAAATAGCTTTTCTTTGTCATCCATGTTTTACCACACACAAGGTAACATGCCACTTGATCTGTTCTTACAGGAAGGTTAAATGAAGACGATCAGAGTAGCCTCCCTTGAACAGTTTACAATCACTAACTGAAAACATTGCTGATATTTTCATAAGGATTTTAAAAAATCAAACGGAAATATTTTGTTAATTTGTAAAAAATAGACTTTTCATTGCATTTTCAAACTGTTATTGATAAGCACCATCATTACAATGTCAATAAATATTATGTATTTCTAGAGATCATTTTTTCAGAACTATTTTCTTTGAAATTCAATTTTGAAGAATCTTTTAAATATTTGTGCAGCAAATATTCAATACCACAGGAGGTAATCGCTGTCCTGCAAAACCAGATGTTGATAGGTAGCAACTGCCATTTTCTCGCTGGATGGTAAAAACTGTGATAACACCCGACCACATGAAGCATGGTTTTGGAAAGTTTTTGGCTCTTTTTTTACTTAATAATTTGAAATAAATCTAATTAATATCATGCACCAGAGGGCTTCCGGGCCATAATCATTATAGTATTTACATACAACACTTAATAACATGTCCATTAGTTCTTACTTTACTTTTGGTGTCATCTGGCACATAGCGACGAGTATAAAAATTGATACTCTTCAAAATAAAAACATTTCATATTGGCACAATTTTTGTTAATTTCAGCTTTATTAGGCCATATTAGGTTTGCATCAATGAATATATATAGAAACTATTCATACTTTATTGTTGAAATAACTCGCACATTTAAAGTTGCCATTGTAAACACACACACCTTCCAACCCAACCCCTACACAGAATGGGTGAGTGAGTTAGGTTAAACATCGCTTTTAACAGTATTCCAGTTATATCACAGCGTGTTAGCTTAATGTGGGAGGAAAGCCCAAAGTGATGCAGGTCTCAGACGTTTACCACTTCGGTGAAACCCACGAGCACGGGTATGGTGCTGACAAACCTAGAAACATAATCGGGGCGAACTGGGATTCGAACCCACAATCATAGGTTTCTGGCGTGCCTAAGAGACGCACTCTGCACAGCGAATCACGGCGCCTTAGACAACCGGGCCACCCATGCCCCCCCTACACAGAATGGCCCTACAGCTTGTTGTGACGGTCACGGAACAGCACTCATTACTGCATTGTCACTAATAATAAAGCTGGCTGATTGACAAAGACATCTGATCACAATTACAGAATGAGAAAGGAAGCATGCATGTTTGATTGGAGTACATATATGACATTATTTCATCATGAAACATGGCAACACACATCGCGATGTAATTATATATTTATAAATATTTTCTTATTATCCAGTATTAAATTTACCGGATATAACATACAATCACCATATTATTAATTGCTAGCAACTATTCCATGACATTAATGGTGTAAGAGAGATATTATCTGTGTAATAATTGTAATAATTGTTCCGTCCTGGTTGACACAGCAATTATTTTGCTATAGGATATATTTTATGACGGAGATGGCACCACTCGTGGGAGATAGCCAACTCTTAAACTTTTAATAAATGACTCAGACAGATGCTAGGGATCTATAGTGAGTGAGTGAGTTGGGTTTAACGCTGCTTTTAACAGTATTCCAGTAATATCACGGCGTGTCAGCTTAATGTGGGAGGAAAGCCCGAAGTGAAGCAGGTCTCAGATGTTTACCACTTCGGTGAAATGCTGCTGATGCTGCATAATCGGGGTGAACCGGGATTCGAACCCACAATCATAGGTTCCTGGTGTGCCCAAGGGAGGCAACTCTGCACAGCAAAACGCGGCGCCTTAGACGACTGGGCCACCCATGCCCCCGCTATGGATCTATACCCGTAACACTACAGTATATTATGGAAGCCTTTTAGGGAAATTTGTATTGATATTTTTCTTGAAAATTTAAGACATTTTAAGATATTAACTTGAAATTTCAACATATTATCTTGAAATTTCGGGATACCAACTCAAAAACTTCAAGATAATGAGCGAAATGTGAATACATTTATATAGTGCACATGTTTTGTGAGTTTATTACACTGGTTATGGCAAATTGTGAACATGTAGTCGTGAGTCTTGAAATTCAGCATCTTGAAACTTCAACATAGTGTAGTATAGGAAAAAACAAAAAAAGGAAATGGCGCTAAAAGGTTTCTGTGGTACATCTATTTACTGGCAGTCTACAACAATTACGCTTTAACAAAAACTTCTCCTCCTTGGCAGCATGCATTGACCCTGTGGCCATTCTGGGATACAATTGGTCCCCTGTGGCCATTCTGGGATACAATTGGTCCCCTGTGGCCATTCTGGGATACAATTGGTCCCCTGTGGATAGTCCGGGATACAATTGGTCCCCTGTGGATAGTCTGGGATACAATTGGTCCCCTGTGGCCATTCTGGGATACAATTGGTCCCCTGTGGCCATTCTGGGATACAATTGGTTCCCTGTGGCCATTCTGGGATACAATTGGTTCCATGTGGCCATTCTGGGATACAATTGGTCCCCTGTGGGGATTCCAGGATACAATTGGTCCCCTGTGGCCATTATGGGATACAATTGGTCCCCTGTGGCCATTCTGGGATACAATTGGTCTCCTGTGGGGATTCTGGGATACAATTGGACCCCTGTGGCCATTCCGGGATACAATTGGTCCCCTGTGGCCATTCTGGGATACAATTGGTTCCCTGTGGCCATTCTGGGATACAATTGGTCCCCTGTGGGGATTCCAGGATACAATTGGTCCCCTGTGGCCATTCTGGGATACAATTGGTCCCCTGTGGCCATTCTGGGATACAATTGGTCTCCTGTGGGGATTCTGGGATACAATTGGTCCCCTGTGGGGATTCCAGGATACAATTGGTCCCCTGTGGCCATTCTGGGATACAATTGGTCCCTTGTGGCCATTCTGGGATACAATTTGGTTTTCCTGTGGCCATTCTGGGATACAATTGGTCCCCTGTGGGGATTCCGGGATACAACTGGTCCCCTGTGGCCATTCTGGGATACAATTGGTACCCTGTGGCCATTCTGGGATAAAATTGGTCTCCTGTGGGGATTCTGGGATACAATTGGTCTCCTGTGGGGATTCTGGGATACAATTGGACCCCTGTCGGGATTCCGGGATACAATTGGTCCCCTGTTGGGGATTCCGGGATACAACTGGTCCCCCGTGGCCATTCTGGGATACAATTAGTCCCCTGTGGCCATTCTGGGATACAACTGGCCCCCTGTGGCCATTCCAGGACACAACTGGCCCCCTGTGGCCAATCTGGGACACAACTGGCCCCCTGTAGCCATTCTGGGACACAACTGGCCCCCTGCAACCCATGCTGGTTGAAGAGAGGACTTAATTAATCTGGTGGCAAGACTCAGTGATTTGGTTGCATGCATGTTGTACCTCAACCGTCGTGGATCGTTGCTCATTATTGTCATTATTGCTTAATTATTTACAGGCCGCTGGAATATTGCTAAGTGCAGTGTAAACAACAAACAAACAAAGCATCCATAGGATAAAGCAGTCAGTCAACCTTGAACTTGTAGTTTAATGGGTGAGTGAGTGGGTTGGGCTTAACGCCGATTTTTCACAGTATTCCAGTTATATCACAGCGTGTCAGCTTCATGTATGAGGAAAGCCCAAAGAGATGCAGGTCTTAGATGTTTACCACTTTGGCGAAACCCACGAGCACGGGCATGGTGCTGACAAAACTCAACACATAATCGGGGTGAACCAGGATTTGAACACACAATCATCGGTTTGGGTGTGCCCAAGGGATGCAACTCTGCACAGAGAATTATGGCACCTTAGACAACAGGGCCACCTGTGCTTGGTTTAATTGGTATGTTTGTTTGTTGTTTAATGCAGCACTCAACAATATTCCAGTTATATGATGGCAGTCTAAATAATCAAGTCTGGACCAGACAATCCAGTGAGTGACATCATGAGCATCGATCCATGCAATTGGGATTGATGACATGCATCAATCAAGTCAACGAGCCTGACCACCTGATCCCATTAGTTGGCTCTTATGACTTTAATTGGTATGACACATGGGGTATTACTAATTGGAGGCACACACACAAGAATCAGCTATGATTAGAGTCATAAAAACAACCACTGACACATGACTTTGTTTATACACCTGCAAAAAGTTGAGGTCTCCCAGTATCAAGGGTAATATTTTCGACAACAGGCAACAAATCTGTTATGATTTTTTTCTAACAAAACACATTTGTCCATCACTTTTGATGGCAACACTTAAGTAGAAAAATGTGTAACTGATATTTTACAGATCAAAGGCCTTAATAACAGATAAAAACAAAAGTATGTACAATTCTCAGTAAAAGATTATGTTTGAAATAATATATGATGTTAACTAAGAGCTAGGTTGCACCTGATTTATTATCTGCTATATGATCGAGCTAATAGATCCATCTAAAGAGAGAGCAGTATTTCATTTATCGTGTTGCATAATGTTATGATACCAGACAGCAATGTGATTACTCCTTGTATAGTTATACAAATACTGTAAATCTCATTATGCATATATCATTGATGTAGACTGAGTCTTGTAAACATAATTATGCCAATGAGATGGCATTTATAGGCTTTGAAGAATAAGTAATAACATTATGATTGTAATTATGATGTGTTAGCATTCTCCATAATGTAATCATAATATTTGCAAAATGTTTTTTTCATCTAAAATATGTACAGAGGCATTTTGCACCATGTGTACTAATTGTCTGGAATATTATTTGACTTTAACTTGTTTAATTTCTGTGACTGAAGCTGCACTGACTGTTTTGCACCATTCTGATACAACAGATGCTCCCTTGAGTATTTGTTTTTACTGCGAGTGAGTGACCTGCGATGGTCAGAGAGTTTGAAAAGTGCAGAAATTCAACTGTTGAGATGTGTTACATGGCCAAGATCCACTCTTCAGGTACAGAAAACATGAATATGAGCTAATATTAAGATTGATGGGCATTTCAGGTCTGATTTTACTTACATTTAGTCTGAAAGGATATCACTATGAGCATTTGAAAATAACTTTTGCTTCTGTAGCGGCCATAAAATCTCCGAGTCCCGTGATGGGATTTGAACCACGGACCTTCTGATCCGAGGTCGGACGCCTTAATTGTCTACATGACCAAAGAGGTTAACCCCGTAAGCAAGCTGACAAGGTAAGGATGTCATCTGTGGGATGACTCCACGCCCTGCTACACTTCCTAACCAAATATCAGTTCCTCTACAAAACAAAGAGCATCAAACCATAATTGACCTGTAGAGGCTGGCTGATGGAAAGATCAGTTTGTTGAAACAGATTGACTCATTCTTGTGATTCACCTGCAAAAAGGATATCAACTTATGAACAGTATTGGGATATGAATCATATTGCACCATAGTATCGGAATAAATATTGTATTGCGACCCCACCATATCATTACACCTCAGATTGTTTGTGAGAAATATACACAGATAATGTACAGGTAGAGAACCGATTCTGTTTCAAGCGACACAAGCAAAATGACAAATGCTCAAGTAAGCCTGACATTGATCTGGACAGAGGCATCCTTAGTCTGTGCTGTGACAAGCAGCAGTTCAAATTGATAATTGTCAGCAGTTAATCGGATAATCTCCATTTGTATTTTTATGTTTTTTTATTCATGGACGAAATACAGAGAATATCTTATACCTGTAGGTTGTTCTTTAGATTTTTAATACAGTATGACAGTACCAATAAAATTTTATTCGGTGATGCCATTGTTTATATTCCAGTTGTAAACGTGAGTGCCACAGATCTGTATGGCTGAATTTGACTACGGTTGTTGGTTGGTTGGTTTGTTGTTTAACACCGCACTCAGCAATATTCCAGCTATATGACGGCTGTCTGTAAATAATCGAGTCTGGACCAGACAATCCAGTGATTAATATCATGAGCATCAATCCACGCAATTGGGATCGATGACATGTATCAACCTAGTCAGCGAGCCTGACCACCCAATCCCGTTAGTCGCCTTTTACAACAAGCATAGTTGCCCTTTACGGCAAGCATGGGTTGCTGAAGACCTATTCTACCCCGGAATCTTCACGGGTCAATTTGACTACGGTGTTAAACAACGAACAAACAAGACAACAACATCACTGTAATTTCATTAACAAAAACAATTATGATTAATGCTGTTATGAGCTGATTTCCAGATGCAAAGGTGAATACAGAAGTCAGTTCCTACAGAACTAAAGTGTGAAATGATTAAATGACAACACAAAATGAGTAATTACCACATTATATTGTGGGTAATATATTATAAGTAGGTACTGGCAATACCAGTGGGTAAACATGTTTTAGCAGCAATAACAATATGCCCCATATTAAATGTCAGTGTACTCATGAATGTCCAGAATTTATCACAGGTGAATGTGCATTTTCTTCTTTTATTTATAAAAACAAGTACCCGTTACCTAAATGGGCTTCCACCCAGGGTAGCAGAAAGCCCATGAGACATTTATCACACCTTATCATTACATCTTAATTTTGTTTTATACAACATAACATACTTCTCACTCACACATTCACTCTCGTAATACAAATATATATACTGCATTTATCATACAAAACTGGCTCCCAGAGAAGCTTCGCGGAGATCAAGCAAATTGCATCACAATGCTTGGTAGACCATAGTGACGTCATTGGTTGCCATGACGTCACAATCAAATGACATCACTTATGGCTCTGTTACTGAAGCTGTTAGCAGTACTTTTTACGCTTAAGACACTGCTTATTACTCCAAAACTGAAAAAGTTGGAAGAATGGTGTTGGATGATAAATAAAAGCTCACCCTCGTGTCTTTTGATATCAAATACATCAACACTCTTTGATATATTTGATATCAAGAGACACGAGGGTGAGATTCTCTATATATCAAGGATGCACAAACTATTAAAGCTTATATATCATATTGCAATGCAGGAAAGGACATGGTCTCAAACATTAAAGTCATAAGTATAAAAATAAAAAATAAAAAATATAAGCTGCTCCTCATTTTAGAAAAATTTATGATACAGCATCACAGCTCCATAGAATTTCTGTTGATTACCTGTCTTGAAAGCAATATCCTTTTCCATGTTGTATAATGAAAAAGCTTCCTTTTATAAACATGGAAATAAAGTTTTGTATTTTTGAATACAGGTGAATGTATAGACAAAGCATGTGCTTCGTTCTTGAATGCTAGGAAAGGGAAGCTGGCAGAGAACGTGGTTTTTTTAAGATAGCTCTCCTGTCTGCACTGGCCAAGTAGATAAGATGCAAGTCAGATCATAGAAAGTCTGGAATTGCCCTCATCTCTAAGGCACAGCAGCCTTCTACAAACTGTTACCAAACTTCTCGAGGTGAGGTGAGGTGAGGTGAGGTGAGGTGAGGTGAAATTGGGTTTAACATCGCGTCCAAGATTATTGCACTTATATAGCGACGTGCAAGTATGTGTGTGTGTTTGTGTGGCTGCTTGTACTAGTCCGGACTGATGCCGATTTACAGTGCTAGCTCACTGAGATACCATGCCACAGTTTAACATGAATACACCACTCAGACACACAGTATACTGACTCCGAGCCGACCAGTCCTTGTTTTAGTCCCTTAATGCCGAGCGCCAGACAGGGTAACAACAAGTACCATCTTTTAACGTCTTTTGGTATGACGTGGCCGGGAATCAAACCCCGGACCTTCCGCTCTCCGGGCTGACGCTCTACCACTAGACCACGGAGGGGGTCCAAAACTTCTTGAATGATGTAGTCTGCCTCAGAGGTGAATCAATGACTGTAAATAAATTCCTCACAGCAATTGCTCATTTGTGGAGCTCTTTATACCAGGAGGGTTACGAAGGTGGCAAGCGCTTGGAAGCGTGCAACCACAACTAAAGGAGGTCACTCCATTCTTTTAAGAGTGAGTGAGTATGGTTTTACGCTGCTTTTAGCAATATTCCAGCAACTTCATTGCGAGGGCACTAGAAAACGGGTTCACACGTTGTACCTACATGGGGAATCACACCCAGGTCGTTGGTGAGACAAGCAACTGCATAAAACACAAGGGTACACCACCGCCGAAACACAATCCAAGTGGAATGTTCTATTTCGAATTGTTGTACCGTATTCATCGTAATAAGCACCCAGGGCACTCTCAAAATTAGAAATAAGAGGCTCTTATTAGAATATTATTTTGGTGGAAAAAACAGAGCTGAAAGATAAATTTTGTGGTTTATGCTGACAGCCTGAAATGTTTATATACGACAGATGTATTTTTCCAGAATTTAATTGCCCATAATTAAGGGTGCATATAACACGTTCACGAGTGTGTATTATACACGAATAAATAAGTGTACATTGATCAATGTGCTAATTGGGATTCTTCACTAGCCAATATATGAGCACTTATCGCTGTGGGTGCTTATTAGAGCGGGGCGCTTATTACGTCAAATACGGTATGTATATTTACCTACCATCATCACTTAATTAAAGGGCAACAATACTCCAACTCTCTGTCTCGGTGCTGATTTAATTAGCCACGTATTATTCAGATGTCAATTAGCGCTGAACATGAATCAAAACAGACAAGATTATAGTACATGATAGCAAATTTTAAGTCCGCAAAGAAAAAAGCCATCCATATTTCAATACTTTTAAAGTTGGAGTGTTGTTTCCTTATAAAAGATTTTGTTTGTTTTTTGTTTGTTTGTTGTACAACACCGCACTCAGCAATACTCCAGCTATATCACAGCGGTCTGTAACATAAGCGAGTCTGGACCAGACAATCCAGTGATTGACATCATGAGCATCGATCCACGCAATTGGGATCGATGACATATATCAACCAAGTCAGCGAGTCTGACTACCCGATCCTGTTAGTCGCCTTTTACGACAAGCATAGTTGCCTTTTTCAGCAAGTATGGGTTGCTGAAGACCTATTCTACCCCCGAATCTTCACGGGTCCCTTATAAAAGAATTTATTTTTTTCAATTATAATCATATTTTGACAACTACTCTACTGTATTAGAAACAAAACCAGCAGTGCTAGTTGTGTTCTAGAGTATCTCACAGACCCCAGCGTATATATTTATTAAAACATTCACCCCATTCCACTCTCATCACCTACTCAACTACTTATAAATATGTTAGTCTAGGCGACCACTTTAGCTCAGAAATGGAAGGTCTTTGTTATTTTCCCAGGGGGTCATTTTGAAGCACTTTCAATCAAATAAAGGGAGGTCTTGGATCACCAGGGGTTTCTGCTATTGTATTTTAATCCAGGGACCACAAAGTCATCAGTATCAAACATCAGCAGCCTCTGACACGCATCCCATGGCTTTCAATCTTAATTTCGAGTGAATAATGTTTTACGCCATTTTAACACTGTTCAGAATTACCACGAAAGAACAACGACAAGGGTGTATCTTAGCGCGTATGTGGAACTGAACCCGGGTTTCCAGCTTGTCGAGCGAACGCTTGAACTACGGGACTACCTTGCGTCTACAGTAATGTGAACGCTGCTCGTTCAATGTTATTGTTAATTTATGTAAACGAGATATAATTAATAAAATGACTAACCTTTTACGGCCCGACTGTCATATTCAGTTGAACACCCTGTCATGTTTTAGAGACTGACCCACTTCTGGTTAACCTAAGTTACGGTCTAACATTCCAAGCTAGAAATGCTTGAGTGTAAACAAACATCCGCCGAACACTCACCTGTCAAGCAGCACGTGCAGAAGTGGGTCCATAGACATTGCCTGCAGATAGTGTCAGACGAGTTACCTCCCTTACACCGTAAAGCCTCCTCTCTGTCGCTAGGGATGATATAAGGATTTTATGAATTACTTCAGTGTTCTCCCATACGAAAGAGACTTATAAAAATCTTGAGTGCCCAATTTGGGTTTACCCGATTTGGATAGTATTTCAGCTACACAGAAAAAGCTCAAGCTGACGTCTACATTTTTTATACCCATGCATACATCTTACGAGGGGGAAAAAAGGATTACAAGGACAAAAAGTGATTTTCTAATTTGTGTCTTACTACGAATTCCTGTGTGCTGACAAACCAAGGGACATAATCGTGTCCAATCAGCCAAACTAACACCCAACGGATCCCGACACGGTAAACATATACTCCCCAAATTTCGGCTAACGCCGTTTCAGCAATTATCCAGCAATATCACAGTGGGGACAGCAGGACGTGGGCTCGTCACATTGCACCCATGTGGATACTGGAACCCGGATGTTCGGCGTGAAAAGCAAACGCTTTAACCACTACACCATCCCACTCCCCCGGGCCACACCTTAAACTGCCAACGTTTAAAATGACTACAAGAAGTACGGGGGGATATGAGAATTTTTCAGCCTGGCATATTTCCAGGTGATGTTGTTGTTGTTGTTGTTGTTGTTGTTGTTGTGCCTACGTGTGACATATATTAGCTTTGACCTGTGTCTGTAGTGGCATCAGTCACAATTTAGCGTCCCTCAGTCCTGTGACTTGATGATAACTGACTTCGACTCTTAGGTACACTACTCCTTAGGACTGAAATCAACAAAATTCAGTACAGAGATGTCATGTATACACGTTTTTACTCTACAGAGTCAATCACCAAAGAATATTGACGAACGGTTGCATGCTGTTTATGGGGAGGCTTACCGATAATATGCCACAATAAACGTTGGGTGAAGGATTTAAGAGTGGGACCGACAGTTTGGAAGATGACTCCCGCTCTTGGCACCCACCCCCGGACAGAATCTATTCTAGCACGGGGAACAACTGAAAAGGTTGACAGATAATAATTAAGGGAATATATATTTAATATTATTTACCAACATAGCCGTGTCGGGATCCGTTGGTTGTTAGTTTGACGAATTTGACATGCTAATGTCCCTTGGTATATCAGCAAACGCCAATTTGTAGCTTACACAAATAACAGTTTAACAGTTTAATCCTTGTACATCCTCCTTCCAACTCACAGGATGGGTAGTTATAAAAAGACGGCAAACGCCACTTTGGCATCACTGTGTAATTGAATGGAATTGTGCCTGATATCTTAGACCCCCATCCCCACCCCCCAAAGCTGCACGCGGAGTATTTTACGATCGCTTCAACCGGATACATTATTCGGGAACATTGTCAATTCTCGTTCACATCCTTAAATATACGCGTGGGTAGTTAGCGAGCTGGTAAAATGGAGAATGGTATTCATTTTTTGTTGAAACACTAGTTCATTCATCAATACATTACGATATTAAACCCAGACTTCTTTATGCATCGGTACATTTCGTTTCACCAAGTATTTTGAATATCTGCACATAAGATGGTTTACTGAATCGTGCAGATCATTATTCAGTCTAGTACATTGGTGTTGTTAAAATCTGAATTCTGAAAAAGATTTTGTAAAAAGGAATAATCTTTTATGTTTCTTACAAAGAAAAGTACACAATTTATGGTCGTGACACTACCATATCGTGGACAGAGTTTCGTTATACACTCTTTAAAAAAAAGAAATGCACACGTAGATTTTTAGTAAATTTATTGTACCTAATAAAGTCGATATATTTAACTTAATATCATAGATATAAATATGATGTTTTGGAGCTCGATAGTCACATGTTGTTGTTGGACAAAGGCATTGGAACCTGTTCATTGTCATGTGGCATAAGGCCACAAGGTTGCGCTGAACTCAGTATCTCGTGTGACCGTCCCGAGCAGCAATCACGACTCTGCATCTCCTCGGCACTGACTGGATAAGTGTACGAATTCCGTCTGCGGAATTCTGCGCCATTCTGCGTGTAATGCGTCGGCCAGTTGTGGGAGTGACTGCGGCGTGTTCTGACGTTGACGTACTCGTCGATCGAGTTCATCCCAGAGGTGTTCGATTGGGTTGAGATCTGGAGATCTCGACGACCAGGGCAACCGTTGATGTTGGCATTATGAAGGTAGTCTACCGTGACACGAGCTGTGTGCGGTGGTGCGTTGTCCTGTTGATTGAAAGAAGATGAGGTTGAAGAATTTGATTCAAGTGGCGATTCGCTGTCAAATTCCTCTGAACCACAACCAAGTCAGATCTCCTGATGTAGGAGGCTGGAAGGTATGGCACCAACAAAAGCGTCGCTGTCGATGGATGTGTTGCAAAACAGGGACGATAACTGGTCTTCTTGGTCGGATTCCAGCCTCGCGAAGATGGATCCTGACAATCTGGTCCGATATCCTCCTCAAACCAGGGAAGCGTCCTGCAGTCTCCGTAGCTGTTGCATTACGATGACGTAGGTGGTACAGTCGAATGTAGCGATCATGTGCAGGGGTGGTAACTCTTGCTCGGCCGGTTCTCGGACTGTCTGCAGTGGAATTGAACTGTGTGTAACGGTCCCAAAGGCGGCATATGGTGCTATGGTGGACGTTGAAATGGCGTGCAACAGAAGACTGCGATTCCCCTGTTTGGATACCTCCTATGGCGATGTTCCGATCGGCAGTGCTGAGTCTGGGCATTTTCGAACTTGAAAAATGTTGACAGTTGAATGACAAATTATTGGCTTTTATAGCCACTACCACGAGTTACGAATGTCATAACTTGCACGTGCATTTTGCTCTACTGTTTTCCTCCATGACATTTTTAAACAAGTGAGTGAGTGAGTGGGTGAGTGAGTGAGTATGGTTTTACGCCGCTTTTAGCAATATTCCAGCAATATCACGGCGGGGGACACCAGAAATGGGCTTCACACATTGTACCCATGTCGGGAATCGAACCCGGGTCTTCTGCGTGACGAGCGAACGCTTTAACCACGAGGCTACCCGACCGCCCCTTTGAACAAGTGTGAAAACAATGCCGTTCAAGAAGCACCGTTTGTCGAATATCAGGCCAATAACATATCCAATTTATATACCGGAATTTTTGTGAAGTCAGGTTCAATTAACTACATACTACCTGTGCGTTTCTTTTTTTGAAGAGTGTACATATCATATCGTGGACAGAGTATCGTAACACGTATCATATCGTGGACAGAATATCGCGATACATTCCGTATCGATTGAGGCCTACCTGTGTACGCTCTGTGTATATTCGGGTATAAGAACATCCTCGAAAAAACACTTCTAATTTTATGCTTATTAAAAAACAATTAAAACAAGAGTTTGCCACTAACGTGGCTATATCCCCCGCCCCTGTTACAGAATTTATGACATAATTAAATCTAATCAAACCCGAATCTTTTTTAACCGAGGTGGAACTTGTCATGGAAATTGTAAAAAAAAAGAAGAGTTTGGAACCTAAGTCCATCTAGCTGCCATGGAAACGTAAAAAATAAAAATTTCTAAAATTTCTAAAATAGCAAAAGGCACCAGTTCAGCATGTACCTGACAAACCTGCAAAGTTTCATGAAAAAATATTGAACAGTTTCTGAGTTCTGCTCCGGAAACGAAACGTGACGGACGGACGGAGCACGTTTCTATATCCCCGCCAACCCTGTTGGGCGGGGGAAAATGAGCAAACTCTGTAGTAAGGCAGAACAGCGAAAAACTCAGGAGCTAACATAATCATGTTTTCATCAACGTTGCAGGTGGATCTCCAGCTAGGGTATTGGTCCAAGTTATGACCCACGTTGTCGGGGTAGGGGTTTGATACAAACTAATCATGATTGCCAACTAATACACACATTGAGTATTTTTCTGCTCATCCGTATATATTGTTTCGCGTGTGTCCTCCTGGTCTAACAAAATTCCCCATAACCTAGTGGCTGATAAAGGCGGACAAATTAGGATTTTGCATTAGCGATATATTTTGTGACTGTTTGGTTGTGCGCCATCGTAAACCAATGACGTTGTGCCTTGCTCCTGCCATCATCCATTGGTTGGCCAGGTCCGGGGATTGTTTACAGTGTGCGTGCGTGCGTGCATGCGTGCGGTGTGTGTGTTTGTTTGTTTGTTTGTTGTTTAACGCCGCACTCCAGCAATATTCCAGCTATATGACGGCGGTCTGTGAATAAAAGAGTCTGGACCAGACAATCCAGTGATTGATATCATGAGCATCGATCCACGAAAGTGGGATACGATGACATGCATCAACCAAGTCAGCGAGCCTGACCACCCGATCCCGACAAGCGTAGTCGCCTTTTACAAGCATGGGTTGCTGAAGGTCTATTCTACCCCGTATCTTCACTGGTCGTGGTGTGTGTGTGGTGTTTGAGTTCATTGCTTGTTAATATTCAAGCACTTCTTCACTGGTTCAATAATGCTATTACATATGAGGGTTTGGGGGAATACAAATTTTAGGTACGTGTCTTCCTCTATCAACTAGAAACTCAGAAAAATAAATATATTTTAATAATTTTATGATGGCCACTTCTGTGGCTGAGGTCTGTTATAAGGCAGACAGTCGCTGTTGTCAGCACCGACACCCTACGTTAGGGATGCAGAACTCGCCATCTTTGCAGCATTCGATCTTGCCGGGGAGAAATTCACATTGCTTTATCCCCGGGGGACAGGTGGAGTTGGCAGCCTGGGAAACAGAAATATTACAATCATCATCATCATCATCATCATCATCATCATCATCGCCCTTATCATCACTCTCGCCCTCATCGCCAACAATCGTCATTGACGTCATAAAATATTGTCATCATAATTCATCATCAACAATCGCAATCCTCCTCATCATCATCATCATCGTCAATCATCATGATCATCGTCGTCGTCGCCGTCATCGTCATCCTCGCCCTTACCATCATCCTCGCCCCCGCCCTCATAGTCGTCGTCACTGCCATTGACGTCATATAATATTGTCATCATAATCCATCATTAACAATCGTCAGCGTCATTCATAATCAGCAATCGCTAGCCTCATCATCATCATCATCATCGTCATCGTCATCGATATTGTCATTATTAATGGGATCGTTCGCTGTGGCGTGGTCGATATCGCCACCATACCGTCCTTGTGATCATCTCATTATCACATCATCATCATCATCATCCTCATCATCATCCACAAACATCTTTTCAATTTTTCTTGCCACAGCAGTGATTTCCACACAACACAAGAGTTGACACCCTGCAAGCCATGAGAATGAGAAACACTGAAACACCGATTGTTTACAAAGTTCATACACATATTATCTATATGCCCGGCACAGCTCCTACCTTCAATGGCTGGACGGGTGACCCTGACAGCAGGGGGTCGATGACCTGTTTCCACTCGGCCACGGTCCACGTCGGTTCCCCGGCAACCACGACATCGTTGACCATGAACGTCGGGGTATGCGCCACTCCTCCTGATAGTAGATTATAGAGCATGTCCATTCACGTTATCTTTACTCGTTTTATTAACTGTGCGTGGTTTATCATATATCTGATACACACATTAGTATACTGTTTGAAATAAATTCGCTACGAAACGGCAATATATAAATCAGGACTAACTTGTTATCACTCTATGTTTCTAATTTCGCCGTGTTAAATGGCGTGCAGATGGTAAACTCATATATCTATATACTCATACCATATACTCGATATATGGTCGATATGTGGACTCTGGTCCATGCAGGTTCATAACTTTTGACAAAAGACGTTTTCAATCGAAATACTTAGTGTGCTTACTAGGCAGTGGTTTGAGAAAAAGGTATAAATGTTTTCACGATATTTTTCAAACTTGTAACTTGTAATTTTTGTTACAGAGTCTACACGTGTTGGTTAGATCATAACGGTATTGGAGTTAACTCCTACTACCGGGGAAAGTTGCTATTTTTAGCCAACGAATCAAGCCACGGCCTGTTCCCAGCGGGAGGGAAACCAACGAGTGCTCAGACCAATGAGCGTTCAGATTACATCGAGAAACGGCAATATTTCTCGTGCAATATGTGCCTCAGTCACGCGGCCATGTGCTCTACAAACTGCTTCAATATAAGGCATAGGTAGGGTTCGCTCACTTGTCTTCCGTGAGTTACGAACGACCTTATCCAATTCAGTGACTGAACATACACAGACCCGTGTTTAGCTAGGCATTTTCGGGGTACCGTCTTCGTGGTCTAGTGGATGGAGCGTCTGCAGTGGTTCGATCCCCTGACCGCGTCAATCCATAAGACGTTATAAGATGTTATTTGATGTTACTCTGCCTGGCGCTGGGATAAAACAAGGGCAGGTCGGATCAGAGTCTGTATACTGTGTCTGAGTGGGGTATTCATGTTAAAATGCAGCATGCAATCTCAGTTGACTAGTACAAAACACACACACACACACACACACACACACACACACACACACACACACATGACGTTTAACCCTATTTCACCTCACCTTCACCTCACCCTGGGGACTTTACGAGAGGAAGTACGGTATGCTTACGTGTGCAGCAGTACTTCCAGCCGAGCCTCGTGTTCATCTCGATATTCTCATCCATTATCATGGCTGTAAACTGGGAGGCCGATACGCCCATCTTGTCAGCAATATTGGCAAACATTCTGAAACAAACGCTATGTGTAGTTCATTGATTCAAAAATATAAAGGAAGCGCGTTCATATCCTCGGCTACCCCCAGTGTATTGTATCTCCATTCTATTAAAATACCCTGGACCCATTCGCCACCAAAAGTTTCGTTCCGGAAGTGACGTCACCATATTATCTATTATCACCAGCCTGGCACAGAATTTCCCTTGCTCATGGGTGTAAATTGATTTGGTGTCTATTTTTAGCGTCATGCCAATCGGGTTAAAAACTGGCGAATGGGTCTAGGGTAATTGTAATAAATTGGAGATATAATACACTGGGAAATTTTGCCGCGAACAGTGAGTGGGTGAGTTGGGTTTAACGCCGCTTTGAACAGTATTCCAGTTATATCACGGCGTGTCAGCTTCATGTGGGAGGAAAGCCTGAAAGGATGCAGGTGTTAGATGTTTTCCCCCTTCGGTGAAACACACGAGCACGGGTATGGTGCTGACAAACCTAAAAACATAATCGGGACGAACCGAGATTCGAACCCACAATCATAAGTTTCTGGGTGCCAAGGGACGCAATTATGCACAGCGAATTGCGGCGCCTCAGACGACTGGGCCACCCGTGCCCAATGACCACTCACTCACTGGGCAATCGAGGAGGACGCTTTCAAGGAAGGAACCCCAAACTCTTTTTTTTTAATCAGCTTAATGATTACTCCAATCAATTCAATCAACTTTGTATCAAGTCAGTTTATTAATCTTGGATTTAGCAGAGGAGATAACAGTCCTTACCCTCCCAGCTGAATTTTGTGAATCACCATAGTGATCCATATATACAGAAGTGTGTACTCTTCAATCTAAGAGGAATATGGCCCTATGGCCAAAGACGCCGCAGACGACCAATGGCCTGTGCATAGTCGCGTCCCTTACCCGTACCAGGACCCGGTGATCGTGGGTACGGAGCCTTGCTATGACGTTGGCCTGTTGGTCTGGTAAAACAGTTGCTCAGTACTTACTCTACAATCTGGATGTCCGGCATATTGATGGTGGCGTTATTAGAGAAAAGGTCCATGTTTTCGTAAATAGTTTTTATCCAGTTGAAGGTCATGGCGTTATCCGTCACGTTGTTGAAGATGTGCGAACCCTGTCGGAAAACAGCATAACAGGGTCTCGTCAGTCTTTGTTTACAAACCCAAGCACAACAGTGCTGCAATACCATGCACTCTCACAACAAACCCAAAAGGAAAAAATATATGGAGCGTTTGCACTTTCATAGCTCTGTGCAATGGGGCCGGGCCTCACTCATTTGTGTTAAATAGCATCATCATCATCATCATCATCATCATCACCATCATCATCACCATCGAAATCAGTCAGATTCCGCGTACATTATATATCAATAAATAATTACAATAATAACATAGAACCCAGTAACACTAATTACATAGACACACTCATATGGGGATAGCTATAGCTATAGTATATAGCCTAACAGTACATTGATGATTGTCATGCTTGTAAGAGGCGACTAACAGGATCGTGTGGTCAGGCTCGCTAATTTTGCCTGTCATCATGTCCCAAATGCGTAGATCGATGCTCATGGTGTCAATAACTTGATGGTCTGGTCCAGACGTGAACATTTATAGACAGTAGTCATATAGCTGGACTATTGCCGAGTGCTGCGGTAAACACAGATTTAGCCTCGCACAGAATTTCCATCGCTCATGGGGTAAAAAGAAGGTATGGTAGCATATGGGTCCAGTATATATATCATAATAGTATGGAGATATAGTACGCAGGATAATCAAGTTTATAGAGTACCATGGGTAATGATAATTTATACTTTAGAACATGTTGTGCCTCGATCACCTGTGTAGAATAAATATCCCAACGATATTCTAACTAAGAAGACACAAATTATGGATAACAACTTCTTTAAGTACTGTAAAGGCGACGTTTCGGTATAGATCCTTATAACGTTGTCCTTGCTTGACAACGGTAGAATGATCTTTACCGAAACGTCGCCTGTACAGTAATTAAAGAAGTTGTTATCCATAATTTGTGTCTACTTTGTCATCAACGTAACAATTGGTATTCTTACTGACCAGCTATTGGAAAACAGACGTAATTGCGCATGCGTCACGACCTTTACCTTGCTAGCGTAAAAGGAGTTCCGGTGGTAAGGCAACGGGAACAAATGTGTCGTCAGTTTCATGTTTTCCGGCCCATATACGGTCGCCAGTTGGAGAATAGTTCCAAACGACTCCTTGCTGTAAGGGCACATTTGGTCGATGTAGAAGTCAAAGTGCACCGGCGCATTGGGGCTGGCAGAATTGTAGACAAACCCCAACTCCCTTTGGGGGATGGGGATCTGGGCTAAAGATGTAGCCAGGACAAGCGAGATGACAAATAGAACTACCATTGTGACCGCCTCTGACTGAATGTGGTGACACTGTGATTGTTATGTATATATGATAGGCGTTCATGAGGAAGTCATGGGACTTGTAATTCAATAGTTATTGACAGTGACTGTGCGATATGATTAAGGTTAATGTGTTGCCATCGTCACTTGAGACCACACTCTATTCGATGCATAGCACGGAAAGCACTGGAGGTATCCATAATTAAACTAGTTTCGTGAAAGCGACTGTCACATTCCAAACAAACCTTGCATCAGTCGTGAAGCTAATATGACTGTTCAAATTGTTTTCGTTTGTTTGTGTCTTCAAATCAAAGTGGAATTTCCTTTCAGCACAGAATAACCGACTCGTGAACATCCGTGGTAGAAAAGTCTTTAGTAACCCATGCTTGCCGTAAGAGGCGACAAACGGGATCGGGTGTTTAGGCTCGCTGACTTTGTTGATACATGTCATCGTATCCAAATTTCGTGGATCGATGCTCATGATGTCAATCACTGGATTGTCTGGTCCAGACTTGATTATTTACAGAGCATCGTCGTATGGCTGGAATATTGCTGGAGTGTGGCGTTAACAACAAACAAACAAAGAATAACCTGACACTAATAACGGCCGTTGTGTGATGCGAGCTCTTTGAGGCGGGATCTAGCGTTACGCGATTTACATTGATTTAAGACCACCTCCAATTTTAAAACAAAGTAGGTTTATCTCCTAAGTGATGTGAGAGGAGATGGTGACGTCAAGTGGACGACGTCTTTGTTGCGAATGGGTCCAGGGTATTTTTCATAATAGGATGGAGATATTATACACTTGATATTCGATGATGAGGCCTCTGTATAGGGTTAAGCAAGTACAGACAAGCATGTATTTTCCTTCTTGAAGTCCATCCTCGATATCTCCAGAACTCGCATTTCGATGAACCTACACTAACCCCTGTATCTATTCCCGTGGTTCTCGCGATCTCAAATTAACTGCCCTTGTTCTGTTAGCCATTTATTTTACCAAATCTAACGTACCAATCAGAATGCGAGTAATAAACCAGCCTCGACGTTGGCGATATCAACAACATGGCGGCAGTCCCATACACACACACTTCAAAAAAAGAAACGCACAGGAAGAATGTAGTTCATTGAACCTGACTACACAAAAATCCGGTATATAAATTGGATATACGAGTATGTTATTGGAAAATGTTGGTGGCCTGATATTCGACAAACGGTGCGTCAAAACGCAGCCATTGTCGATTTGCAATGTCTTAAACGGCATTGTTTGTTTAAATATGTCATGGAGGAAAACAGTAAAGCAAAATGCACGTGCACGTAATGGCATTCGTAACTCGTGATCAGAACATTGCCATAGGACGTATCGAAAGAGGGGATTCGCAGTCAATCAAATTCTTCAACCTCACCTCCTTCCAATCATTGACCGCCAGAGGGAGCTGTTTCAACAGGACAATGCTCCATCTCACACAGTTCGTGTCACGGTAGACTACATACATAATGCCAACATCAACGGCTTGACCTGGCCGTCGCGATCTCCAGATCTCAAATCAATCGATCATCTCTGGGATGAACTTGATCGACGTGTACGTCCACGTCAGAACACGCCGCAGACACTCCCACAATAGCCAACGCGTTTCAAGCAGAATGGCGCAGAATTCCGCAGGACAGAATTCGTACACTTATCCAGTCAGTGCCGAGGAGATGCATAATTGCATAATTGCTGCCCGGGGCGGTTACACGAGATACTGATTTCAGCGCCACCTTTTGGCCTATTTGATATGACAATGAACTGTTTTCAATGCCTTTGTCCAACATGTTTGTATCTATGACAGTAAATTAAATATATCCACTTTATTAGGTACAATAAATTTACTAAAAATCTACGTGTGCGTTTCTTTTTTTGAAGTGTATATTGACTACGATAAAGATAGCCAGAATTGAACATTAAAACACTAACTGACACCAAAAAGAATGCCCTCACAAATCCTTTTTATGTCTTCATGCCCATTAAAACAGGCGGTTGCTTTGGTTTCTAGGCAATACGAGTTACCTCCCTTACCCATTTTCTTTTTCCTTATCTCGACCTTTGATTGGGGAAATGTTAACGAAAATCAAGGGCAGGTAACTTAAGATCACGAAAACCTCGCGAAAGTATCCAGGGTTTACTGTAGGTTAACCGAAATGCGAGCCCTGGAGATATAGAAGATGCTTGAACTTCTGTCATAATACTTTTATTTTCAAAATCTGTAAAACGATCTTCCCTCACATATCTTGATATGAACCTTGTAGCGAGTAATGAGAGGAGTGATGGAGACTTTACACAGTTGACTCTAATGAAAGTAAGAATGGTTTACCCAGATTTTAGCCATATGCTAGCTGTATAAAGGCGGGGACACCAAACGGGCTCCACCAAGTGTGCTCATACGCCAAGAAACAGAGATCAGAGAGTCGTTTTATTCATAAAAACGGAAAGGTTTATTGCTCAATACATTTTTCGAACAATACATGCAACACTCACGCACACAAACAGTAAATTTTCAAACACACACGCGCTCCTATCTTCGATTGAGTGTACAACATACACTTGTTACACAGGATGCTGGTTCTCAACAGCGACATCCAACATTAGGGATGCAGAACTCTCCAGCCTTGCAGCACTCAACCTTGCCGGGGAGGTACTCGCACTGCTTGACGCCCGCGGGGCAGGTTCTTGTGGACTGCAAAGGAAAGTTATTCAGCGTTTAGTTTTTCACGACTAAACTGTCCACAGATAAACCCTCTTAATCCAGCAAGGGTCGTCTGGAATTCGGGGTACTTAGAAGGGTAAAAGGGATTTACGAACGGACCAATCATTTGGATTAACGGGGCTTCCGGACTAAGGGGGCATTTGGCTTAACGGGGTTACATAAGCGCTTTCTTAGTCTTAGGTGTCCCGATTCACATTTTCAAACGATATTGTCAGTTCGGTCAGCCACTATTATTTAGTATCCCACCCACGAAATGAATCAGACTGTGTTTGTTTGTTTGTTGTTTAATGCGGCACTCAGCAATATTCCAGCTATGACGGCGGTCTGTAAGTAATCGAGTCTGGACCAGACAATCCAATGATTGACAACATGAGCATCGATCCACGCAATTGGGATCGATGACATGCACCAACCAAGTCATCTAGCCTGACCACCCAATCCCGTTTGTCGCCTTTTACGGCAAGCATGGGTTGCTGAAGACCTATTCTAACCCCGGACCTTCACCGGCCGAATCAGACTGTGAAACGCACTTCATCTCAAATGTTCGAGTTGGGATTGTGGCTACCTCAAAATACAATCTCAGCGATAGAAACTAACTGTTTCAGTCCATTGGTCCTTCCAAATATCATATAGCAAAATCCTATGTTGTCTTTATGATAGCTTAACTATTGGGCAGTTTGGCAAGGACTATGGGACTAGTGCCAATTTCTAACTGCAATCTGCAGGTATATTTTAAATGTTGATTGACAACAAGTTTAAGCAGTCCATTTGTTTAAATCTGACCTGTATGTTTTCCTAAAAAGCTTTGTGCTTGTTGGCGAAGCTTACCATTTGAC
This sequence comes from Haliotis cracherodii, assembly GCF_022045235.1. Taxonomy (NCBI): domain Eukaryota; kingdom Metazoa; phylum Mollusca; class Gastropoda; order Lepetellida; family Haliotidae; genus Haliotis; species Haliotis cracherodii. The sequence continues at coordinate 20,155,252 of NW_027266266.1, forward strand.
GCTTGCTCGCGTGGACCCCCAGCAAAGGGTCAATGACCTGCTTCCACTGAGCGACCGTCCAGCTTGGATCGGCAGCGACAAGAATGTCGTTCAACATGAAAGTAGGTGTGGCAGCAACACCTCCTGAAACAGTAGAGAGAGAGTTTGCATACACCGTAGTCACAGAATCATTTGTATCATGTCAAATTTAAGATGAAATGGTGTTAAACGTCGTGTTTGAGATTGTTTCACTTTTATATGGACGTGTGTGCGTGCGTGCGTGCGTGCGTGCGTGCGTGCGTGCGTGCGAGCGAGTGTGTGAATGCCGGTTATTTAGTGCTAGCCCACTGAGTTTGTTTGTTTGTTTGTTGTTTAACGCCGCACTCACCAATAGTCCAGCTATATGACGGCGGTCTGTAAATAATCGAGTCTGGACCAGACAATCCAGTGATTGACATCATGCGCATCGACCCATGCAATTGGGATACATCAACCAAGTCAGCAAGCATAGTCGCCTTTTACGGCAGGCATGGGTTGCTGAAGACCTATTCTACCCCGGCTCTTCACGGGTCGATTGATAGATAATATGAGCAACGATCTGCACCATAAGGGTTCGATGATACGCAATCAACCTAGTCATCGAACAAACAGTGCGGTGTTAAACAACAAACAAACGAAACATATTATCAATCACTGGATTGTCTGGTCCAGGTTATTTGCATACCGCCTTCATATAGCCAGAATATTGCTGAGTGCGGCGTTAAACAAACAAACGAAAACAAACAAGTAGTTGGACAGATAGCCTGGTTATTATATTCTAACAGACAACGGGTGGGGCATCGTCGATTATCGAGTGTATTTTTTATATGTCCATTGTATTATGATAAATACTTTGGACCCATTCGCTGTCAAAACGAGGCCATGGTGGTGAATGGGTCCAGGGTTTTTATCATGATAGAGTGGTGATATAATACTCGGGATAATCGGGGATGCAGGTTGGGATTTTGTTGGTGAGTTGTGAGTGACAATCTCATTAAAATCAGATCTTAGTTCTCGCTATCGCTGACCAAAGATCTGAGGACATCCCACTACTGGTCACGTCAGAACGACCTTTCATCCTACCAATCAGAGCGTCGCTTAGCAGATCATGAAAGTGACAGACTGAATGTGTTTTCTAATCATGCAACCTCGAAATATTTAACAGCGGGTATTCCGAACGACAGTTTCGGAATTTATGATTATATCCATACAATTTAGACCATCTGTAAGCCATTCCAGAATGTTCTTTTTAACAGTTTTAATTTTTTTAGTCGAGCGTCATAAAGCTCGAGAAAGCTGCCTTCTGATTGGCTAATGTCGATTTCATTGATCGATCAAAGTTCGCAAAAGGTCGTTCTGACGTGATCCGTAATGGGATGTTCTCAGATTTTTGTTTAACGGTAGCGAAAACTAAGATCTGATTTTAATGAGATTGTGGTGAGTGAGTGAGTCGATGTTACTGTGCCCGGCTACCAAAAACGATGTATGACAACCATTAAGTAATGGAGAATTTTTCAGCCCTTTTTTTCAGACTAGCAAATGGTAGGTCCCTTACTTGTGCAGCAGTACTTCCACTCTACCCTCGTGTCCATCTCGATCGTATCGTCCAGGATGAGAGACTTGAAGGTCGCGACCGGGACACCTACTACACTGGCTATGACGGCATATTTACTGGAAGTTGAGAGGGAAGAATTGAACAATTTCTCGCATCATTGCTCATTTGTTCAACTACATAAATAAATTCACAACATTATTATTCCGCACGTGTCCATAAAAATTGAATAATCACGGCAAGGAAAATCAACCGAATCTTGTTTGTATCTTACTTAGAATTAAATAAAACAAGATAACATTTGCATATTGAGTTCAGTGTGTTACCACAAACGGTATCATCCAGACTTGTAAAAAGATATTGAACAATTTGCAAAGACGATACAAACACAGCGGCTATCTAAACACTGATTCATCGGAGTTAACAGCGAAAAAAATCGCCTCTACACACAAAAGCTTCCGTGGTGTAACGTCAGCCTTGTTTTTTAAAACGTTACGAATCCGCCAACTCAAAAAAATTGAAATGTCAAAACAAAAACATGAAAAGCAGTGGGTTTTTTTCCGCCGACCAGAAATAAGTAAAATGTTAAAGAAACCTATTCATGTACTGTCGCAATCAATGTAATGAAAGTATTAACATACTATAATTAAGTAAACATGTATGCACATAAATTTGTGACGTCACGATTCTTGTCGGAAACATGATAGATGGTGAGTTATTTGCGCTGTATAAGTCCAGACAATATTTCTAAATCGCCTCGCATAATGAAATGATGAGTCATAAAATTATTTTTCAAATGTTACATATTTGTACAGACTCGATTATATGTGAGTCCGACAGGTTGAAGGTGACTGCGTTGGTGAGTGAGTCGATGTTGCTGTAGACGGTTTGGATCCACAAGTAGGTGTTCGCCCCCTTGGTCTGTTGGTTGACGATGTGGGAACCCTGCAGGACGAGTAAACACTCATTTCATAAACAATGCTGACAATGAGTGAACGTAAATTCACACATATCAGCAATATGCCAGTTTCCGTAAATCATTGAATAGTAACTATTTTTGAAGTCCTTAATTCGAGGAATGCATGTACGGTTTTTTTGTTTTTTTTCAATTTTCTTGTCTCTTCTCAATGTTTCACAAGTTTTTAGGGAGCAGCGTTTCAACAGGCCTTTATTTAAGGCTTATATTCAAGGATTTACGGCATATATCGTCAGGGCCCAATGTGGTATTAATTTTAAAATATATATTTTACTCAGATTTGATACCTCTCTGCGGTAAGATAGGACAGACCCTTCAAAACAGCCTATCTTAATCGGGGCTTCTAAATTATCGGTACCAACGAAGCATTCTGAGCACTGTGAGCAGCACATTTGACTTTGGTATCTCGAAAACGAACGTTAACGAGCAGTTCCGAGTGGATAATATGATAAAAAAATTATACTAACACCATGTATCATTTAGCGCAATGGCATCTAAAAAGTTGTTTATTCCAGTAAAATATCGATTTTATGGTTTCACATATATATATATATTTCATCAGTATCATCATCTAATACAGAATAGATTGTATGTAGAGAAGCAACAGAATCATATTTCACCGTGTTTATGGATACAAATTAACCTTGCAAATTCCAGGGAAAGTGTCATAACAGGCGATTGAAAGGGAATCAAATCTTCACAATGGAGGATCAGATTGGGTACTGTGTGGGAGCAGGAATGAGGGGTGATTGAATGCCGTTTTCCGCCGCAGTCATATATCCCAGCTATGTGACTGCGGGGTGTCAATAAGCGAGTCGGGACAAAGTCGTATGTGCCAAGTGAGACGCCCTCGCGGTGCGACGACAGACGATTAACCAAGTAAGTCAGCCCGATCTCCCGAATGTTCAGCTGGTTCTTACTAGGTAATTCCCGTGAAGATGCGAGATAGAATTGGTCTTCAGCAACCAATGCTAGTCGTAAGAGGCGACTAACTGGATCTAACAACTCTCGCTGAGTTGTTTGATGCACGCCAATTTCGTAGATTGATGCGCATGATGTCAATCACTGGCTTGTCTCCAGATTCGAGTGTTTAAAGTCGTCGTCATATTGCTGGAATATTGTCGAGTGTTGCGTTACACAACCAACAAACAAGAGGCCAAAGTCATCGATATACCCCGCAGTGGCAAATACTTGTCGTGGATACATATATGAAACTTCTCAAAAGCAACAAAAGGCACCAGTTCACCACTGAACCTATCCACGTGCCAAGTATGGTGACGAAGTGTTGTACGGTTTTCAAGATCTGCCCCGGAACTAGCACTACCCCCATTTTCAGTCGAAGTCAAAGTTCTTGCCATGGAAACTCGATTTTATTCAAAAAACAATTCAAAAGAGCAAACCGGCAAAACGGGTTGCGGGGGATAACAAACACCCTACGGCGTATACAGTGGACCTGATTTGACCCAGAATCCCAACAGGAGCCGGAACACTTCGTATTAGAAGTGGGGTGAAATTGGGTTCAACGTCGCGTTCACGATTATATAGGGACGCGCTTTCAACATCCGTTAAAGTCGACAAGTCGAAGTGTTCATGACATTGCCATTATCTCAGTGAAGGTTTGGAGGACGATTAACCTGGTTCAGTGCTTTATCGTACTCGCCACCTGTGCGTGTATACGACCCGAATCTGTTCATGTCTTCCATGAATACTCGATTATTCAATAATACCCACCTTCATTTTCACATTAAGAGCGTGAGTGAGAATTTCAGTTGAATCACGAAGTGTCAGCTAAATGAGGGAATTAATTCACCAGTCGTTTTTCTATGCAACGTGGGGATTCAAGGTCAGAATATATCCCGAATCCCCATGCTTATCGTAATGTCAACTACACAATTCAATGAGAGTAGTGTGGTTGGATTGTCAGATCTACCATGTACCTAACCCAACCCCAAAAAGTACTAGAATCTGTACTTTACTAAGAAAGTGTTATCCCAAATATAACATTAGTTATACCATGTACCTAACTATACAGCTGATGGCGCGTCATCACACCCAATATGCTCACGCTATCAACAGCTGGTTCAATGTTTTACAGGCACCCGTGACGGCCGTATAGCTTACTTCGTAAAACAAAACTCACTACAGTCAAGTCTGGTTAATCCGACAATCGGCTTTATCCGACACAAATGATGGGAACCGATTTAATCAGTGCTATTTAGACCCGTTAATCCGACAGTCTCGCACTCCGACTCCGACACACCTAATTTGAAACGAATTGCTGAAATCACTCATTAATCAGTCTCGTTGATCAGCGTACACCGTGGTCATCTGCCGAGTCGGCGAGTAGCTGCATATTTCAACGGCTGCAGAGATAAACTTGCTTAACAATAAACAATTACCGCTTTAAATAAACAAAACAGGATTACCTCAATCTCAAATCGGTAGTATTTCTACTGCGCGAGATATTAATTGTGAGATCTATCGTATCCTTACATTAAGCTAAAACCACGCCCACATTTGAATCCCGGAAAACCCCCACTTACCTTGCTAGCATAGAAGGAGTTTCTGTGATACGGCAGGGGAAACAAATGCGTTGTAAGTTGAAGCACGCTTGGTCCATAGGTATCTGCGAGCTTCAAAATGGTAGGCCATGCCTGTTTGCTGTCGGGGCAAATCTGATCAATGTAGAAATCTAAATGAACAGGGGCCATAGGAGACCCAGAGTTGTACACAAACCCCACCTCCCGCTTTGGGATGGGGATTTGTGCCGTGGCTAATGCAGCAAGTCCGAGTGCAAGGAGAAGCTTCATGGTCGCTGTAGTGAATTGAGAGCCCGGCTGTGTCTTTGTGACGAAAAGAACCAAGTGTGCTTATCGTAAGCTTTCTTAAATAGAGCAGATAAATCCAAGTCATATGACTGTCACGTGATCTGTACAGACAATGTATGTATAGTGACTCAGCAGAGTTAAATTACCGGATTATCTTTAGACAAGGGTCATCGTTGAATTCGTATATGTACACAAGGTGTTTATGTCATGTTTGCATAATTGTGTATAATTGTCAATCTGGTCCACAGTAGCTATGTATGTTGAGCCGTGCGTGTCAGTGTGAAGTTGCTATACAGTTCAAATGCTGCGAGAAAGGCTGTGTATCAATGTCCCAAACATACCCTGTAATATGTGACCATGACAAGCACAACTGATGGGTAGTAGTATCGTTTATTTGTTTGTTAACGAGAGAGAGAGAGAGAGAGAGAGAGAGAGAGAGAGAGAGAGAGAGAGAGAGAGAGGGAGGGTCAAACGTGGATATAACACCTTTTGGGCTTGTCAAGTGCAGTTTAGACATCACTCTACTCTGAATGTTTATGAATCACTACGAAAATGGCATTCTAACACTGGACAACTAAGCTAACATATTAACACAGTAACATATTCAGTGGTCATTGTTGATGTGTGTTCGATATTTATTCGCCATACTGTCACAGACCTAAGGAAATCTACGGACTGACAAATGAGCTTGCATAACTGTAATGTTACCGGAAGCTTTTGATTATTGGCTTGATGGCGATGATGGCGTTTGATCCATGTGTAACCGGACATCTACATTTGATATAAAATACAGCAGCAAACAACAATTGGAACAATAACATGATTTACTAACGAAAGAACAACCAAGTGGGAATGAAAACAGGGAATATAGTTAATTCATTTTCCAAAATGTTCCCACAAAGAAGAATGGTGAATGGTGTTAAATGTCACTTTAAGCATGGTCTTTGTTGGAGGTGAAAACTCTCTTGACCAGACGGATGAAGCGGGACAGCAAGGCTCTCAAGAAGGACTGGGGTGGGAGGGGTTGTGTGTCTTCCTCATGGCCGAGGTCGATCTCCACAAAGTCGGTGTCAACCATAATGACGTGGCCGGTGATGTTGACAGAAACAGAGACAGGGGCTGGGTCGGGGACAGAGGTGGAGGAGGTGGGGAGGGTGGACAGGGGTTCAGGGCGGTACACACAAGGACGCTGGTGAGGAGGTGGAAAGAGAGAAGTGATGAGACAAGGGTGATAGGTAAGGTTATTTATGAACTGGGTTAGGAAAGAGTGGCCATACAGGAGAAGGATATGGAACAGCACTAGACTTAGACAGGAATCGGTTGCAAAAGCAAATACTGAGAAAATTGATTTCACGTTTTATTCTGTTTCTACAAGCCTAGCACACCTACTCGACGTGGGACAGGAGCGGCAGCAGGGGTGAGGGCCTGGTGAAACATCCTCTCTGTGTGGGGGAGAAGTGATAAGAATACGTTAAATAGAGACTACATAGGAAGTCATGATCAGGTACAAGTAAGCATGTAGACCTACGTATACTTATGTTTACTTGTGTGTACTTGTATCGTCTTTATATTTGATACAATAAAGAATCGAGTACGCATCTATCGGGACTGAGAATTTTCATTACATATGTGAGGATTAGCCATTTAAGTAACTCAGATATTACATAAAAACACAAGGATAACGTTTAGTACATCCCAAGAAACGTTTCAGTACGTTTATCAACGTAAGATTGTACGGGGGTGTATTCAGTTCGTTAGGACACATCGGCCTGTCACACCACATTAAACGACAGATTGAAACAAAATCATCATAAAGATGTAATATTGGTACCTTGAACATAACTACTTGACATCATGTTGAAAAACTCAAGCGATGTTCAAAATCGAAGGTAGAAATTGATTGACAACAGAGAGATGCAGCGGATACAATAGCAACAACAATGGCGTCGTTTTGCTGAGGTCGGTAGCTAGGCAACGATCGGCACTAACGGAAGGGAGATAACTCTCAGTTTCCTAGCATTTCTTATACCGCTAGTAATGGTTGCAAGGTTGGTTACCGCAGCAAGTGTTAAGCTCACAGGCGGAGGCCACAAAATGTGGTACAAACGTGTGCGCAGCAAGTTATTAGCTAACAGGAGGCAAATATGTACCATATCCAGTCATAAGATCGCATGGGTAGCGTCCTTGGTTACGAATGTAAATATACATGTTTTCAACCACAGGAACATGAACACTATACAAACTCACAGTCGAGGCCGAAGTCAGAAAAGATATGTAACTAATATTCTTTACCAACAAACTCGTAGGCATCACATTAATAATTAAATAAAGCAGGAATCAACCATTTTAACGACAAAATTTACAAAGGAATTTTTTTTAAGAATAACTAAATCATGGAAATGATAACAGGTGATTTTGTGATTTGTCAGAGTGTTACAAATTGCCATTTTGAATATAGTAATTTTTGGACGTGAAGACTTTTTTGATAAGGCTGTGGGTGTTCTCCATACGAGTCCTACTGGGATGTCTAGTGTGATTAATGGAATGACGAGATGGTCTACAAATTGTCTTGGTTACGAAATGTACCGGCAAACAAAATATTTACAAACCAATTTAAAGCGGTATTTTCATGCCCTTAACTGACGTTCTGAACGTCTTGCAGCATTCAGGAGAAACCAGTTTTCCCACTGTGAAGTGAAACGCTGTCGACCACCTGTCGCTGGGTGGCTGGGTGGCCGATACAAAACTGGTATCGATTTCATGCCCTGCTGACCATACTTTGGTCGACACCAAAGATGTTTGTAACATGATGCTGTATTGACCCACCTTCAAGCATGCCTATGCATCTGCCTAATACCTCGGTGGTCAAACGGCGTCTTTGATGTTGAGGGGGCGTAAATGTATTCAGTTGTAATCCTCGGTAGCAAATGTTGTTGTGGTCTCTGATAATGATGTGCTACGAATGTCAAGATGCACCTAAACACAGCATGTCATGCTCGACCTGACCATGACTGCAAACTCAGTAATTTACACCATCATTCATTCACTCTCAATCACTCAATGATTTAAACCATCATTCATTCACTCTCTATTACTCAATGATTAAAACCATCATTCATTTACTCTCTATTACTCAATGATTTAAACCATCATTCATTCATTTCTATTACTGAATGATTTAAACCATCATTCATTTACTCTCTATTACTGAATGATTTAAACCATCATTCATTCACTCTCTATTACTGAATGATTTAAACCATCATTCATTCACTCTCTATCACTCAATGACTTAAACCATCATTCATTCACTCTCCATTACTCAATGATTTAAACCATCATTCATTCACTCTCTATTACTCAATGATTAAAACCACCATTCATTCACTCTCTATTACTCAATGATTAAAACCATCATTCATTCACTCTCTATCACTCAATGATTTAAACCATCATTCATTCACTTCTATTACTCAATGGTTTAAACCATCATTCATTCACTCTCTATCAATCAATGATTTAAACCATCATTCATTTACTCTCTATTACTAAATGATTTAAACAATCATTCATTCACTCTCTATTACTCAATGATTTAAACCATCATTCATTCACTCTCTATTACTCAATGATTTACACCATCATTCATTCACTCTCTATCACTCAATGATTTAAACCATCATTCATTCACTCTATTACTCAATGATTTACACCATCATTCATTCACTCTCTCGATCATTCAATGATTTACACCATCATTCATTCACTCTATCACTCAATGAATTACACCATCATTCATTCACTCTATTACTCAATGATTTATACCACCGTTCATTCACTCTCTATTACTCAATGATTTACACCATCATTCATTCACTCTCTATCACTCAATGATTTAAACCATCATTCATTCACTCTATTACTCAATGATTTACACCATCGGTCATTCCCTCTCTCTATTACTCAATGATTTACACCATCATTCATTCACTCTCTCCATCACTCACTCAATCACTTGCATGTGGTCAAAGGCAAACTGCCTTTAATGACACATTGAAAAAATATGTTGAAACAATAACTTTAGCAGCATCGACTATGAAAAACTCAACACAAAAGTAAAATTTCACCATAATTTATTAAGAAATGTACACAACAAACAACAAAGTTGATCCACAAGATACACCTGGCTATGTGTATATACATTCATATATACAATATCTCACTGAGAAACAAATATACAGAGAAAACGTGCAGCAGTGGGCATTACTTTCCTTGGTCAGTTTTATGACTAACTTAGGTTGTGACACAGGGAGTTCTCCAAAAAAAACATCCACCCTATGAGTGAACAGCGAGTCACATGGAACACTTTGTTTATTTTTTTGTTTAAGGCCTCACTCAGCATTTTCCCAGCTATGACAGCGGCCTGTAAGTAATGTCTGGATCAGACAATCCAGTGATTGATGTTTGTGAGCAATGATCCACACTGTTGGGGTTGGATGACAACCAACAAACTCACAGAATCTGATCAGCCGATGCATTAAATCGCCTCTTAAAACAAGCACAGGTTCCTGGGGCCTATTCTAACTCAGAACCCCAACAGAGAACTAGGGACAGTATTTCTGTTATGTACTACTCCAAACAAGTTAAAGACCACTCGATTCTTTCATCCTACAATAGTTAATGTGTCATGCCATAGTTAAGTGTAGCAACGTTAGTAGCAGCAAGTAATAGTGCTCTTTAAAACATATACTGAACAAAAAAGGTTAGGGACCAAGAATATTTTGGAAGGATATTTTTTTGTAGTGAAGACTGAGCACACAATTTCATAAAAAATATCCCTAAATATATTCATGATCCCAAATTTCTTTGTTCAGTACATCTTATTGCCAAGTTGTGTTAAGGTCTAAAGGCATCTCCAACATCCCATTCTAAAGTTGCTGTATTTGCAAAAGAGGGTGCACGCACATTTGTGTTGGTACTTGTCAACATCACATAATCATCATCATCATAAACATACTAACAATAACTATAATAACATTCAGACGGTTGAGAATATATTTCAACATCCAATACTGATTGCACGATGCAACTACAAATTATGCCGTGGTTTACAATGATGCCATGATCAAGGATAATTATTTTATCATGCTCAATATTCAGCTTTAGATCCCATTGTACAATAGTAGTACTTCAATCTCATTAAAATCAGACCGTGGTTCTCGCTACCACTTAACAAAGATCTGAGGACATCCCATTACGGGTCACGTCAGAACGACCTTTCATCCGACCAATGAGAATGTCGCTTACCAGATCATGAAAGTGACAGTCGGAATGTGATTTCTGATCATACAACTTCGAAAACTTTAAAAAGGGGTATTCCGAATGATAGTTACAGGTTTAACCACTGAATGCATACAATCTAGACCATCTATTAACCATTCCAGAATGTTCTTTTGTTCAGGTTTCAAATTTGTAATCGAGAATTTGTCAAAATATGTTTCGAAGCGTAATCGCCAATTTGAAATTAGTGCCGTAAAGCACGAGAAAGCTGCCTTCTGATGGTCATTCTATTGGTCGGTCAAAGTTCCGCAAAGTCGGTCTGACGTGACCAGTAATGGGATGTCCTCAGATCTTTGTTAAGCAGTAGCGAGAACTAAGATCTGATTTTAATGAGATTGGTAGTACTTATACTTTCGTTGTCTCATTCTGGGCCCTACATTGTTTCAATGTTTCTTGCCCCGGCGATACTAACATTTGAAACTTCTGGCTCAGCCATTGCTCCTGATAGATAGCTGTAGTAAACATTAAACAACAGTCTCGATTAACTGCTGATTCATTGGGCATAAAAGGCTAAATATCTATTACCGTATTCGACGTAATAAGCACCCCAGTCTAATAAGCGCCCACGGCGATATTTGCTAATGTATTGGCTAGTGAACGATCCCAATTAGCACCCCTTCCGATTGATCAATGTACACAAGACTTATTCGTGTATAATACGCACTCGTGTGTTATATGCACCCTTAATTATGGGCAATTAAATTCTGGAAAAATATATGTCATATGTAAACATTTCAGGCTGTCAGCATAAACCACGAAATTTATTGCCTTCCAACTTGTTTTTTCTCTCACCAAAATAATATTCTAATAAGAGCCCCCTATTTCTAATTTCGAGAACGTCCTGGGTGCTTATTACATCGAATACGGTATATGAATAGTTCACTGAATATCAATCCTGACAACAGATGTCAGCGGAAAGGGTACTCAGGTACTTGTTGTCTAAGTCTGTGCCCTAAATTGTTTCAATGAACTTTCTTGTCTGGGAAATATTAACATTTCGAAAATCTGGCTTAGTCACAATCTCCAATTCGTCTTACTGATAATGTAGACCATAACCTCATACTGAGGATCTCCGTGTAACAGCAGGGAGATACACACATACAGGATAACGAGTAGATAACACACCAGGGATAACGGTGATAACAGTACATAATGAACCAAAAAAAACAAATGTGAGTGATCAAATGTACAAATGTGCAAGATCAGATTTGAATTTTTTACATTTTTATTTCAAAATGTTCTGATACTCCATAATGAGCAGAAGTATGTAAGTAGGTCAATGTAAGGTTTGTTTGTTTGTTGTGTAACGCCTCACTCAGCACTATTCCAGCTATGTGATGGCGGTCTGTTCATAATCAAGTCTGGACAAGACAACCCAGTGATTGACATCATGAGCATCGATCCACACAATTAGAATCGATGACACGCATCTACCAAGTCAGCAAGCCTGACCACCCGATCCCGTTAGTCGCCTCTTACGACAAGCATAGTCGACTTTACAGCAAGCATGGGTTGCTGAAGACCTATCCTAACCCAGATCTGTAAGGGTTTGACTTAACATACTTTCCGGCTGTAAAATGTAAGCACCCAAAGTATAAAGTATTCCTCTGTACGTAATAACTACGATCACAAAGTGTGTTTGGTGTTACCTAGACTAACACTTAGTCTGCGAAAGCGTTTCTTTGAAACTCAACTCGGTTTTGTTTCATCTGGTTTTAAAAAGTATATAAATTCAATTCATGGCTCAGGACAAGGTGTTACCCCACTTCCAGCAATATTCCAGCTATGGCATGACAGGGCACACCAACTAAGGGGAATAAAACCCAATTATCCAGGTCTTTGATGTGCTGAACCATGCACAAACAACAGGCTATTCCACTGCCCCATCTTCACCCCAGGTCATCGGACACAAAATGCAAATCTGACCTTTCACCTCTACCATGACTGGAGATGTGGACATGACAGATCATATATCTTTGTGGGGAATGTTGATTTTTCACACATATAATGGACATATTACTTAATGACTGTGTGCAAGAAACGCTCCCCCCCCAAAAAAACCCTAAAAACATACAACATTTGAATTATTGGCAAAACAAACATGGTACAGAAAGACATCCCCTGTTCAAGCTATGGCAATCTACTCAGACGAGCTCACCCTGCTCTTTCAGATGAGCTTGAAATGGCTTGTACTGCTACAGTAATTATTCAAATTAAACAAACATTGTAAATCTGGCAATTGTGGTTGCCATGATTATCATCCATGTAATAAAAATGAATTCCTAAGTTTTGGATTTAACTTAATTCAGTAAGTTTTCTTCAGACAACATGAACCAAAAAAAATGTCTTTTAGACTATGAACTGTATCAAAAACATATTAAATTCAGTACTCTGTCACAACAACTTAATGCATCAGTGAGTCGGGGTACTCATACTCACACACCCCTCCTTCAAACAAAGAATGGGGGTTTCTACATCCCCTTTATGGAGTCCGGATGAACTTAGTTTTGAAAATAAAAACATTTTTTGAATGTTTGTTGCAATATTCCATTAATGATGGCTGCCTGTAAACAATGGAGTCTGGTTGGTTGGTTTGTTGTTTAACGCCGCACTCAGCAATATTCCAGCTATATGACAGCGGTCTATATAATTGAGTCTGGACCAGACAATCCAGTGATTAATGTCATGAGCATCAATCCACGCGATTGGGATGGATGACATGCATCAACCAAGTCAGCAAGCCTGACCACCCAATCCCGTTTGTCGTCTCTTACGACAAGCATAGTTGCCTTTTATGGCATGACCCCTGCTTTTGCGTGAGTTGTGAGTGAGTGAGTGATTATTGTTGAACACCGCATCAGCAATCTTGCAGCTATTCGCGGAGAGAGTTGTGTGATGAAACCTGAGCACTCATTGGTACGGAGTCCAAGCTGGTGTCCCTCTTCCTGGACCAGGTAGTGGCTTCATCTGATGGTGATAAGTGAGTGAGTGAGTGAGTTGGGTTTAACGCCGCTTTTAACAGTACTCCAGTTATATCACGGCGTGTCAGCTTAATGTGGGAGGAAAGCCCGAAGTGATGCAGGTCTAAGACGTTTACCACTTCGGTGAAACCCACGAGCACGGGTATGGTGCTGACAAACCTAGAAACATAATTGCGGCGAACCGGGATTCAAACCCACAATCATAGGTTTCTGGCGTGCCCAAGGGACGCAACTCTGCACAGCAAATCGCGGCGCCTTAGACGACTGGGCCACACGTGCCCCCGATGGTGATAAGTAGCAACCACACCTCAAAGCAGCTATAGTATTCATGGGTAATGGCAGAACATAGTGCATATACAAGCCTGTCAAGTACTGACAACGCATATCTAACTTCTTTGGTCCAACTTCTACAAGCATGCCCATCACATCTTCAAAACATATCACAGAGACAACATTCCACCATGTTTAAATCATCTTAACATCAACAATAAATACAGAACATCAACAGAACTCACTCATTTCACAATCTTTTCACTGAATTGAAGTTAAGTCTTTTCCATTTGGAACAATTTCCAGTACACTTCTCCTCACTCAACAGTACAATAACAATGGCTGAAGTCACATCATCAATAATTACATTCACAACATTTTACCTCAGATGGTAAGTGTCCATGACAGGCAATATGGGCAAAAACATCATATTGTTCATAATGGTGATTTAATAGATGCTTATGTTCGTAAACATAGGTAAAGATATAATTCAGCGTTAGAAATTGGCACTAGTCCTGTAATCCTTACCAAACTGCCCAATAGTAAAGGTATCCTAAGGACTAGTAGAAATTGGCCCATTTTAAGGGTTTTGCTGTATGTTATCATTATATGGACTATTGGACAAAAGCTGTTAGTTTCTAACCCTGATATTATAGGATTGTGCTCAATGCAATTATGCAAAACGAAATATATGTGCTCTTTTTCTCTTAACTAGTCCTGCCGTCAGTGAAATACAAGTCAACTTTGCAAGTTCAAATTATTGTTATAAAAACATAAATCTGGTATTTTTGTTGTACTGGGGTCAGATATGACCTGAGATCCCTATTCATGGTAGAAACAGTCTGTATTACGGTGACTAACATACTGACTAGAACCTCTCGGCCTGTGAATCCCAGATACTCCTCTCTACATTACTACTATCAGTCTTGATGGGAGATCAGAGTTCATCAGATTCTGCTGCCCTCACATTATGATTTGACTGCAGTTGTCATGACAACCAGACACCTGACCCAGCTATGTTAATGCTATAACTTCCATACTTAAACCTTGTTTAACAGAACTATTACTAGTCAAAACACAAAGCTTTTTTGTGTGCAAGTGATATTGGTTCCTTTGCTGAAATATTTGTCACAAGCCCTTGTGGTCTCCATACATCACATTAGGCATAAACACTAAAAATGGCTTGACTATATTTTTTC
Organism: Haliotis cracherodii; assembly: GCF_022045235.1. NCBI lineage: Eukaryota > Metazoa > Mollusca > Gastropoda > Lepetellida > Haliotidae > Haliotis > Haliotis cracherodii. The sequence continues at coordinate 20,170,416 of NW_027266266.1, forward strand.
AAGACCGATGTCTTAACCCTGTTTACATGTATTATTTATCACATGTATCAATGGAAGTACAAGGTTTTTTTTGTAAATATGGCATAAAATTGTTACCAGTAATTGGTATACATTTCCCTCCATGTCTTACCAGCAAAGTCTGACTCAGAATTGACATCCCATTTTGGCAAGGCAGTCATTCTGAAGTTGTTTGTGCACAATGAAATCAGAAAAAGGTGAAACGTCAATGATGGATATCACTGTGCTGACATGACAATAGGTTTACATGTAAGCCCACCATGTGTACTTGACAACAAGGAGAAAAGTGTACACTGGAAAGACCTCTAAACTGAGGGCCCATGTTACAGGACACAACAGCACCATCACTTCCACCATTGGAAAGACCTCTAAACTGTGGGCCCATGTTACAGGACACAACAGCACCATCGCTTCCTCCACTGGAAAGACCTCTAAACTGAGGGCCCATGTTACAGGACACAACAGCACCATCGCTTCCTTCATTGGAAAGACCTCTAAACTGAGGGCCCATGTTACAGGACACAACAGCACCATTGCTTCCTCCAGGCTTCAATATTTGGCCAGTTGAATAATCAATATCACAGACTTTGAAACTTCTCCTTGAAGAGGATATCTGCAAGACACATACGATGCTGAAGACAAATAGCTGTGCTAATAGCAGATTCAGAAGACACACATCTGTCCTACAGCAGATTCTGAAAAATGCATCTCTTCCTACAGCAGTCTGAAAACACACATCTGTGCTAGAAGCAGATTCTGAAGACACATATCTGTCCTACAACAGATTCTGAAGACACATCTAGATGCAATTTGATGACATATTTCTTAAAGAAGATTTCCCGAGACACAAGTGCCGACACAAGAATGCCATTATTAGGACATGACACACATCTAGAAGCAGCATCAGCATCTCTCGTTTGGTGGTGACCTTGTCTGTTACCTCTGCTTCTTCCGCGACCTCTTCCCTGTGGGCGAGGCCTGCGCTGCCGCGGCCCCCACGATGACCTGCCCCTCCTGGATCTCCTCCTGGGAGATCTCAGTGTTGTTGGACAGCTTCTGCTGGGCCTCCAGGTAGAACATGATGTCTCTCAGCTGATCCTGCAGGTCGCGCACCTCCTGCAGGGGCACACAATAGGCATTTTGTCAGTCAGTGAATGCCAGTATATAATTCAGTCTTGTTAAACCCCTAGTCTCTGAGTTTATGCTTGTTAAGCCCCTAGTCTGTGGGTGCATGCTTGTTAAGCCCCTAGTCTGTGAGTGTATGCTTGTTAATTCCCTAGTCTGTGAGTGTATGCTTGATAAGCCCCTAGTCTGTGAATATATGCTTGTTAAGCCCCTAGTCTACGAGTGTATGCTTGTTAAGCCCTTGTCTGTGATTGTTTGTTTGTTAAGCCCCTAGTCTGTGAGTGTATGCTTGTTAAGCCCCTAGTCTGTGAGTGTATGCTTGTTAAGCCCTAGTCTGTGAGTGAATGCTTGTTAGCCCATAGTCTGTGAGTGTTTGCTTGTTAAGCCCTAGTCTGTGAGTGTATGCTTGTTATTCCCATAGTCTGAGAGTGTATGCTTGTTAAACCCCTAGTCTGTGAGTGTATGCTTGTTAAGCCCCGCCCCTAGTCTGTGGGTGTATGCTTGTTAACCCCCAGTCTGCGCGTGTATGCTTGTTAAGCCCCTAGTCTGTGAGCGTATGCTTGTTAAGCTCCTAGTCTGTGAGCGTATGCTTGTTAAGCCCCTAGTCTGTGAGTGTATGCTTGTTAACCCCTAGTCTGTGAGTGTATGCTTGTTAACCCCTAGTCTGTGAGTGTATGTTTGTTAACCCCTAGTCTGTGAGTGTATGCTTGTTAATCCCTTAGTCTGTGAGTGTATGCCTTTTAAACCCCTAATCTGTGAGTGCTTGTTAAGCCCCTAGTTAAATAGTTTGAAGCGATTCTCTGTTGTTTGTGTCCTATTGTACCCCTGAGGACTGTGCCAACGTTCTTACATCAAGCATGACACCAGGAGTTGACAGAGGGGCTGATTGCGATCATGTTTGTGTCCTACCTTGTCCTTGATGTCGAGGCTGTCCTTCAGCTTGTTCTCCAGGGCCGTCACTTTGTTCTGCCACAGCTGCTGGTTCTCCCGCAGACACGTGTTCATCTGCTGTTCCTCCTGCAGCTGCGACAACGACTTAGTCAGACGCTCGTGGTACTGCCAACAAATCAACAAATCTGATCCAGCATTTCAGCAGTGCGCATTCTAGACTTGTCAAAATGTCAGCCAAGAAAATAAGAAAATTAATTATTCGATTTTGGATTCATATACCTTAAAAAAATGTGTTATATGAGAACAGAGTACTCGACTTATTTTTATACTTATCCTGACACAACAATAAGCAATATTCCTTCTTGCTTCGATTAATAACAGTGTAGAACAATGCACCAGTATTTGAATCCAGGGACCCCCTTAATGTTCCTCTGGCAACAGTAGACCCAGTCATCAAAGGACGACTTGACTTTGAAGCTTAATTTCAACGCTGACAGTGATGCTAAGCGGCCCTCAACTCACATGAGAACACTTCTTATCAAGACTCTGTCTCTCCTTGCTGACGTCTGTGAGTTGTTTCTCCAGTTTCTCCCGCTCCAAGTTCACCTTCTTCCACCTATCCTTGGCTTCCAGCACCTGGACACACACAAACCGAGTTCAATCTCATTAAAACAGATTTTAGTTTTCGCTACCACTAAACAAAGACCTGAGGACATCTCATTACGGTTCACGTCAGAACGACCTTTCGCGCATTTTGACTGATCAATGAAATGAATGATAAGAAATCGACATTAGCCAATCAGAAGGCAGCTTTCTTGAGCTTTACGACACTAGTTTCAAAATGGTGACTACGCTTCAAAACATATTTTGATGTATTCTCGATTGAAATTTTTCAAACTGATAAAAAGAACATTCTGGAATGGCTTATAGATGGCCTAGATTGTATGGATATAATCATAAAACCCTTAACTGTCGTTCGGAATACCCTCTGTTGAATATTTTGAGGTTGCATGATTAGAAAAAACACATTCCGTCTGTCACTTTCATGATCTGGTAAGCGACGCTCTGATTGGTAGGATGAAAGGTCGTTCTGATGTGACCCATAATGGGATGTCCTCAGATCCTTGTTTAGCAATAGCGAGAACTAAGATCTGATTTTAAAGATGACATCATTCATGAGTATCTAGTATGTTTACATAATGACAAATTCTTTTCAAAAAGTACACAGTTGAAAGTGGTATTAGTCCCTCCTCACACTTTAGCATCTAGATCTTCAGAAGAAACATTCCTGGAACCAGGTGTTAAATAATTGAATACTCACCCTCTCCTCGGATTCTTTGATCGTCTCCTCCATCTTTTCCTCGAAGTATTGTCTCTGAGATTCCAGTTGAGTTGTCAGAAGGTATGTGTACTAAAATGATAAATACAACACAACTATTAGACCAACACTGTGTGTAGCCAGTATGTCAAATGAGTGAGTGAGTGAGTGAGTGAGTGAGTGAGTGAGTGAGTGAGTGAGTGAGTGAGTGAGTGAGTGAGTGAGTGAGTGAGTGAGTGAGTGAGTGAGTGAGTATGGTTTTACGCCACTTTTAACAATATTCCAGCAATATCACAACGGGGGGGGGGGACACCAGAAATGGGCTTCACACCCATTGTACCCATGTCGGGAATCGAACCCAGGTCTTCGGCATGACGAACAAACGCTTTAACGACAAGGCTACCCGACCAAACGCATGTCAAATGAAAGAACAACAAGAGTTTGCCACTAACATGGCTATATCCCCTGCCCCTGTTGCAGAATTTATGACATAATTAAATCTAAACAAACCCTAACCTTTCATAACCGAGGTGGAACTTGTCATGGAAATTGTGAAAAAAGAGGAGTTTTTAACCTAAGTCCATCTTGTTGCCATGGAAACGTAAAAAATTAAAAATTTCTAAAATTTTTAAATAGCAAAAGGCACCAGTTCAGCATGTACTTGACAGACCTGCAAAGTTTCATGAAAAAATATTGAACAGTTTTTGAGTTATGCTCCGGAAACGAAACATGATGGACGGACGGAGCCCGTTTCTATATCCATAGCCCAACAAAGTTGGATAATGAAAGAACCTTGAGTGGCAGAGAGTCAAGTTCAGGTAAATTAACAGAGCTCCAGATAAGCTGCATATCTGCGTGAAATACGCATCAGAAATGCAGAAATACGCAGTAAAATATAATCCAAGCGTATCAAATACGCAACAAACATTACAGATACGCTACAAAAATAAAATTTGTGCGTATTATCAAAATATTGTGAAGTAACCCTGCGTATTCGATTAGCAAATCAGCAAATTATTTTGAAATTATAAACGGGCATTCCGTCAACCTTGCCAAACTCCACGATGACAGTCACATCATGATCATTTGCCATCACACTTTCTTGTCGAAGTATCGTGGTATTTTTCAGTCCTATAAAGCTCTCGAACCCACACGACACCAGTTTGCAGGGACTAGATGAATAGTGTTTTCAAATATTTAACTTAAATACCCACTTGTGTAAAAACTAGTGGGTAACAGAAATTTGAATACGCAGATAGAATTACTGATACCCAATGATTTTAAAATGCATGGGTAAAATACCCACAACACCAAAAGCTTATCTGGAGCTCTGAATTAATATTGTGTTGCACAGAGAAAAAACTAGCATGTCCACTGTGGACAGATGTTCCATGCATTATTCACCTTGAGTGTGAGGGAGTCAAGGTCAGATGAGCTAATAACCGTGTTAAATATATGTTTTTTGTTTTCAATGTTTTATCATTCCACCTGATGAAGGGGCAAGAAGTAGCCCTGAAACATTGTGTATGTATGATATAGAACTTGTTATCCATAATACTTCTGTGAGGTTAGAAGTGAGGTTAGAAGTGATGTTAGAAGTGAGGTTAGAAGTGAGGTTAGAGGTGAGGTTAGAGGCGAGGTTAGAGGTGAGGTTAGAAGTGAAGTTAAAAGTGAGGTTAGAGGTGAGGTAAGAGGTGAGGTTAGAGGTGAGGTTAGAAGTGAGGTTAGAGGCGAGGTTAGAAGTGAGTTTAGAACTGAGGTTAGAGGTGAGGTTAGAGGTGAGGTTAGAGTCGAGGTTAGAAGTGAGGTTAGAGGCGAGGTTAGAGGCGAGGTTAGAAGAAAAGTTAGAAGTGAAGTTAGAGGTGAGGTGAGGTTAGAGGTGAGGTGAGGTTAGAGGTGAGGTAAGGTGAGGTGAAATGGGGTTTAACCTCGCATCCAAGATTATTACACTTATATTGCAACTTGCATGCACGAGTGTGCGTGGCTGCTTGTATTAGTCTGGACTAATGCCGATTATCTAGTGCTAGCCCACTGATATACCATACCACAGTTTAACATGAATAACCCAATGCCGAACACCAGGAGGGTACCAAAAGTACCATATTTTAATGTCTTTTGGTATGACACAGCCAGGGATCGAACCCACGACCTTCCGCTCTACGGACGAACGCTCAACCACAAGACCATGGAGGCGGTCAATCCTGGTTAGAATAAGAATCCGCACTACTCCTTGTCATGATACATACATCCAACTTCTAAATACCTATAGAGACTCATGTGTCAAGTACGTCAAACATCATGGAAAATGTTGTGTTAATTATTCACCACCAGTGCCAGAGAATTAGATTCTGGTGAGTTAATAACACTGTCCACTATGTCTTATGTCACAATTGGAATCGATGACACGCATCAACCAAGTCAGCGTGCCCGACCACCGGATCCCGTTAATCGCCTCTTACGACAAGCATTATTTACCTTTAGTGTAAGAGTCAAGCTTAGATGAGTTAATAATTGTATCTAGTAGGGCTGAGTCCAAATTTACTACCCAGGTACCCAGGTACCCATCCCCGGGTATCCTCTGTAGGCCTCAAGAGATAGGTACAAAATATTTGATTGGGAACTTTTTTACCATAGCCCTGGCAAAACGTAATTTGGACACATGTATTAAACAATCTGGTCATGCATACACTGAAATTGACTTAAGTTATATCTTTTATCAACCACATGAAAAGTCAGAAGGAATGGGTGCAAATTTTTTGTCATTAAACAATATATCACGTGACTAACCATGGGTCCTGGTAGTCCTGTGGGTACCCGGGTCCTACTCAGTACCCACCCGACCAGGGTACCCGAGTTACCCGTCCCAGCCCTAGTATCTAGCAAGTCTAGTGTGGACATATGTTTCATTCATTATTGACCACAAATGTGCAAAAGTCAAGTTCAGGTGAGCTAACAGATGTTCCGTTCACTATTTACCTCGAGTGTAAGAGAGTCGAGTTTCTCGTCCTGGACGACATTCCCACCTTCATCTACTTCCACCAGTTTGCCGTCAGACTTGTTCTGAACGAGACGGTGGACGTAGTTGTCACCGGCGTAGTCCCACACACGGTTATTGCCAATCTGCATGGCGTAGGTGTGGTTTGTGTCCTGGAAATGTCTGGGGTAAAAACAGCGAGGAGTCAAAATATAGTGAGTGAGTGGGTGAGTATGGTTTTATACCACTTTCAGCAATATTCCAGCAATATCACGGTAGAGGAAAACCAGAAATGGGCTCCACACATGTGAGGATTGGAAACCGGGTCTTCAGGTCAAAATATAAGTTCTGTTGGTCCTTTGGATAACATTGAGGAAAATACAAAGTAATGTCCTTATAATCCTGGTATGGCTGTCCTCTCACCCTTAATACAATAGATTTAAACATGTTAAATATGAACTGGCAATTTCCTTAAAAAACATAACGGCTACTGTAAGTAATCATTCATAATATACATAATACCCAAAGTTCAAAACATCATAAAATTTTTAAAAAAAAGAAGTGTTTGACTGTAATCAAGTGTGGACCAGACAATCCAGTGATTGATATTGTGAGCAACAATCCACGTCTTTGGGGTAGGATAACACACTTTCAACCAAGTCACCAAGCCTTTTTCACCCAATCCAATTAATCACCTCTTATGACAAAAATAGGTTGCTCATGCCCTTTTCTAACCCGAAATCCCTACCGGGTTCCAAGTATGACAGTTAGGTGACTGATTTCATTGATTGTAATGAATGCTACCTGTAGGCGTGAAGTCCGACGTATCTCCCACATCCAACATGGCCGCAGATGAGACAGATCCACAGGCTCTGTGGAGAAACAAATGTGTAACAACACTGTCACTATCAAACATTATGTAACAAAGAAAGTTAACTTTAAAAATATAAATAAACGCATCGTGGATCTGTTGTCAATGTGACCAATTTTGTGGAAGGAAAAGATTTTATGCTGCTTTTATCCAACACGTGGACACACAAACTGGGCTTCACAATTTTTCCTCAACAGGGGAAACAGATCTGTTTGTTTGGTTGTTGTTTAACTCTGTACTCAACAAACTCAACAATATTCCAATTATATGATGTGGCCTGTATACAATTGAGTCTGGACCAGAAAACCCAGTGGGCAAATATCGAAGAGTTATTATACTCCTGGGGGCACATGTGGCCCAGTCGTCTAAGGCGTCTTGATTCGCTGTGCAGAGTTGCGTCCCTAGGGCACACTAGAAACCTATGATTGTGGGTTCGAATCCCAGTTCGCCCCAATTATGTTTCAAGGTTTGTCAGCACCATACCCGTTCTCGTGGGTTTCACCGAAGTGGTAAATATCTGCGACCTGCATCACTTCGGACTTTCCTCCCACATTCAGCTGACACGCCGTGATATAACTGTATTACTGTTAAAAGCGGCGTTAAACAAAACTCACTCACTATTGTACTCCTACTTTCTACCCTTATGGGTAAGTATAGGAAAGACCACTTGGATCTGATGTAAATCATTGAAATTGTCAGTTTAACCAACGATTAAACACTCCAAGCATAGGGAGTGGTCTATTCTTATAAATGTTTAACAACATTGTTTCGACAACTGTTTGAAAACAGTGTTATCACTTTCCCCCGCCATTCTGTTTGTTCATATAGTGGAAAATATTAACTATAAAAAAAGTCCTTCCAAGTCTTAAAAAACATAGGCACTTGGACTGCCTAACGTCATCAGAAAAATGGATTAAATGTGAAATTAATACACTAAAAGGCTCCTTCTCCAGAAAAAACAACTCAGTCTTGATAAGTATCTCTTAGATAAGTTAACTTCAGTAGTTTCTGAGAAAACTTGTGAATGTATGATACCAATCTTCTGACTCATTTGAGGTTGTGACCAGTGTGTAAAATTTAATTTCTCTAACTTGAATAGTTTTTGAGAAAATGTGTCCATATTGAGAAGCAGACGGACAAACTCTGTTCCTATATCTCTTGCACCACTTCGTGGCGGGGGATAAACAGATATTCGACTGTGAGAACACTGTGTGAATTGGTGAGGGTGGTGCACATGAAAGTGTTCCTCAAACCCTTGGCATGTGCACCTTGCTCTTTGGCGACTCACGCTATGAAATGTTGTCCTGGGACACATTTATCACCAACATAGGACCTGCTCACAGATAGAATAACATGCTGAATAAATCACAAATATAGCAGTTCATAAACAGATTAACTCTTAGTCTTGATGTCAGTAAATACGTCATTGTTAATTCCACACAATTGTTGCCATCAACTGTTATCCTTCGCAAACTTCCTGGGTTCAAATCTCCCACTTTTCTTGTAATTGTTCTATCAAGTGAAGAAGGAGGTTATGACACTGCCAAGTGGTGTTTAACTTACTATTCAAGTAATTATTGCCTGGTCAACCTGGTCAAAGACTCAGCCGTGGTTGCTGGATGCCCTAAAAAAACTTACATTTGCTACACAACTCACCACATCCCTGCTGTAAGACAAACAATTGGTGCATATAATCACACAGGGGCCAGCCAAGTACATTCACGTCTGTGTCTCACCTCATTGGATCCACACTTCATGCAGTGGTTGTCTGCCACCTCCTCCGGTGTCTGGCTGTACCGACACACGGGGCAGCTGTAACACAATAACACAACTAACTGTACCAACACACGGGGCAGCTGTAACACAATAATACCTCTGTACCGACAAACGGGGCAGCTGTAACACAATAACACAACTGACTTTACCGACACACGGGGCAGCTGTAACACAATAACACAACTAACTGTACCAATGCATGGGGCAGCTGTAACACAACTACTAACTGTACAGACACATTAGGCAGCTGTAACACAATAACACAACTGACTGTACCGACACACTGTGCAGCTGTAACACAATAACACAATTAACTGTACTAACACACTGTGCAGCTGTAACATAGTAACACAACTGACTGTACCGACACACTGTGCAGCTGTAACACAAAAACACAACTGTACCAACACATGGGGCAGCTGTAACACAATAACACAACTGACTGTACCAATGCACGGGGCAGCTGTAACACAATAACACAACTGACTGTACCAACGCACGGGGCAGCTGTAACACAATAACACAACTGACTGTACCGACACACAGGGCAGCGGTAACACAATAACACAACTGACTGTACCGACACACGGGGCAGCTGTAACACAATAACACAACTGACTGTACCGACACACGGGGCAGCTGTAACACAACTACTAACTGTGCAGACACACAGGGCAGCGGTAACACAATAACACAACTGACTGTACCGACACACGGGGCAGCTGTAACACAATAACACAACTGACTGTACCGACACACGGGGCAGCTGTAACACAACTACTAACTGTGCAGACACATTGGGCAGCTGTAACACAATAACACAACTGACTGTACCGACACACTGTGCAGCTGTAACACAATAACACAATTGACTGTACCAACACAAAGGGCAGCTGCAACACAATAATACAACTGACTGTATTGACACATGGGGCAGCTGTGACACAATAACACAACTCGGGTATCATATTGTGCAAAGTCTGCCGATGATGTGTAGCGATGAATTGCAATATCACCATGTAGCCTGCAACCTCAAGGTATCCAGTACTTGTCATGTACGCTAAACAGAACAAAATGCACTCACTAACCTTTAGGATTATTCGTGGTCTCTATATCAGATGTCATATATTTTTTCTAACAATGCATATTTTACTGATAAAAGTTCATTATTTACATTAGCAGCTCCGAGTAAAAGCCGGGCCTCGCGCTCAGTTTCATCTAAATTCTAAAAGTTAACAAAACATTCACACAAGCATACCTGATCTATGTATCTCGAAAAGAACTTAAATGATTAGTTTCAAAAGTAGAAAGTTTGTATTTTGTTCTGGAATTTCACGCATCCTGTCGTTTCTGAGAGCCATGGCATCTGCACCAAAAAGGGAGCACCATGGCAGAAATATTTGTAATCGTAAAAGCTGACAGCTGATTGGCTCAAGAACCCACTCAGCATCTTTCCAGATAGTTTGCTATAGAGTAAGTGAGTTTGATTTGATGCCGCTTTTAGCAATACTCCAGCAATATCACGGCGGGGGACACCAGAAATGGGCTTCACACATTGTACCCATGTCGGGAATCAAACCCGGGTCTTCGGTGTGACAAGTGAACACTTTAACCACTAGGCTACCCCTTCTACAGAGGTGACCTCAGACCTTAACATAGAAATGTAGCACATCAGAGTAAATATCTGTCATAAAGAGATTGTATTGTCCTGTAAATTGTTATGTTGGTATAGCAGCCTACCTTGTGTCTCCCCACTTGGCCAGACAGGAGGTGTGGAAGGAGTGGTTACACAGCACGGTCAGCACCCCGTCCACAGACTCATCCTGGAGACAGAGGACAACACACACTAGTGTCACGTAATGGCATCTTGTGACTTCAGACTTTGACACAGTAAACCAAACTTTTAAGGAAAGTCCAAAGTTTTGTTTGTTTGTTGTTTAACGCTGCACTCAGCATGCTCAGCAATATTCCAGCTATGTGACGGCGGTCTGTAAAATAATCGAGTCTGGACCACACAATCCAGTGATTAATATCAGGAGCATCGATCCACGCAATTGGGATATGATTACATGCATCAACCAAGTCAGCGAGTTTGACCACCTGATCCCTTTTCACCTTTTACGGCAAGCATGGGTTGCTGAAGACCTATTCTACCCCGGAGTCTTCATGGGTATGGGTCCAAAGTAAAACCTGACCTAGAGATGATCTTTCAATACACCAAAACATTCTTCGAGTGACAAGCTTGATAATGTTCATTTCATTATCAATGACCTTGATCTTTTAAGCCAACCAATTAAGTGCCATGTATATCAAGTATTGTCATATTCTTTTCACAAAGAATCAAGATATCATATTCACAACTTTATTTAAAGACAAGTAGGTATAATTTTCTTTTTTAACCCTTGTTGACCCTTGTTAAGGAGGTACTGTATTCAACGTAATAAGCGCCCAGGGTGCTCTCAAAATAAGAAATAGGGGGCTCTTATTAGAATATAATTTTGGTGAAAGAGTCGAAAGATCATAAATTTCCTGTTTTATGCTTACAGCCTCATATGATACAAAAGAAAAGTCTGTGCGTATTATACATGCAAGATATATTTTTCCAGAATTTAATTGCCTGTAATTAAGGGTACACATAACACACAACTGCGTATTATACACGAATAAATAAGTCTTGTGTACATTGATCAATCGGAAGGGTGCTAATTAGGATTGTTCACTAGCCAATATATTAGCAAATATCGCCGTGGGCGCTTATTACGTCGAATACGATAATTGTTTTAGAATTTCCTGATGGTTGAAAATCATCTCTGAAATACTCATATTTTCTAAGTAAGCAATGTGGTTCACATTTCCACATGACCAAAGTGGTTTACCCCGTCTGCAAGCTGACAAGGTAAGAATGTCATCTGTGGGATGACTCCACATCCTGCTTCAAAAAGCTTGAAGTTTAGAAACAAAACTTGGGACATTCCAGTATTGGTGACATTCCAGCAAACACGTTCATCAGTCCCCTGCAACTTGACCACAAGTGTTACCATGGTGACTCACCATTCTCTCCAGACAGACCGGACATGTGGGAAGCTCCAGCAGACCCGGCACAGGAAGGGTGGCACCCTGAAACATCATGGTCAGTTACTGACTGCATCACTAAACACAAAACAGTCAACAACTGTACATGATCAGCAGCCTGTATTAGACAGGCAATGTAGTCAGCTGGTTCACATAGGTCCTGAAGTACTTTAATATATAGAGTTGGTTGATGGGTTCATTAACGCTACACTGTACATGATCAGCAGCCTGTATTAGACAGGCAATGTAGTCAGCTGGTTCACATAGGTTCTGAAGTACTTTAATATATGTAGAGTTGGTTGATGGGTTCTTTAACGCTACACATGGCAATATTCCAGCTATATGACAGCTTCCTCTAAATAAACACGTTGTTCTATGTACAACTGACTGCATCACTAAACACAAGACAGTCAACACATTCTACCATATATCATATCAGTCTGCTGTGTAACAAATGATCATTTGAACATGTTGAAGAATGTTGTTTGTTTGTTGTTTAACGCCGCACTCAGCAATATTCCAGCTATATGACAGCTTCCTCTAAATATTCAAGTCTGGATTAGATGATTGTACATGCAGATAATATTTTCTTTCCAGTGAAATAACTATTACTGAGCATGGTCAGTTGCCACCATTTTGTAGTCATGGATACAGGGGAGATAACAACGTCGGAGAAAAGTCACTTCTCTCTTTCTGCTATTTTGTCAATCAATTTCACAGGGAAACATCATTTGTGAATGAATTTCTGTGTAAATTTAGGTTTAAACATTACAAACAATAACAAAATTGATGTTATGTTTAACTATCATACCAGAAGAGAAAACATATTGCAATACAGATCGTTTGAACAGCGTATTGCAGTGTACCGGTAATTCTGTGCAGTCCTAATGGTTACTATGGTTACCTCTGATTCCTTCATAATCTCCACCTTCGCTACATACACCAGGTGGCAGATGTCAGGCTCGATGGAGTTGAACGGACGGTTGTTGAAGTGGGTGTAAAACTCGTCAGCTGATTTCTGTCAACAGAGCATGACAAATATGATATTGATTATGTAAGTGAATAAGTAACTATTATTTTATGTCACAATCAGTAATATTGTAGCTCGTAACAATAGTCCTGACCAAGAACAGCAGTTATTGAAAACATGAGTAACCATCCACGTCAGCGTTAGAAATTGGCACTAGTCCTGTAGTCCTTTCCAAACTGCCCAATAGTTAAGGTATCATGAGGACTAGTAGAAATTTGCCATTTTTATGGATTGTCCTGCTGAATATGACACAGGGAGTGACTGATGTAGAGCACCTGCTGAATGTAACACAGGAAGTGAATGACGTAGAGCACCTGCTGAATGTAACACAGGGAGTGACTGACGTAGAGCACCTGCTGATTGTAACACAGGGAGTGACTGACATAGAGCACCTGCTGAATGTAACACGGGGAGTGACTGACATAGAGCACCTGCTAAATATGACACAGGGAGTGACTGACGTGGAGCACCTGCTGAATGTAACACAGGGAGTGACTAACGTAGAGCACCGGCTGAATGTAACACAGGGAGTGACTGACGTGGAGCACATGCTGAATGTAACACAGGGAGTGACTGACTTAGAGCACCTGATGAATGTAACACAGGGAGTGACTGACGTAGAGCACCTGATGAATGTAACACAGGGAGTGACTGACGTAGAGCACCTGCTAAATGTAACACAGGGAGTGACTGACGTAGAGCACCTGCTGAATGTAACACAGGGAGTGACTGACGTAGAGCACCTGCTGAATGTAACACAGGGAGTGACTGACGTAGAGCACCTGCTAAATGTAACACAGGGAGTCACTGACGTAGAGCACCTGCTAAATTGTAACACAGGGAGTGACTGACATAGAGCACCTGCTAAATGTAACACAGGGAGTGACTGACATAGAGCACCTGCTAAATGTAACACAGGGAGTGACTGACGTAGAGCACCTGCTAAATGTAACACAGGGAGTGACTGACATAGAGCACCTGCTGAATGTAACACAGGGAGTCACTGACATAGAGCACCTGCTAAATGTAACACAGGGAGTCACTGACGTAGAGCACCTGCTAAATTGTAACACAGGGAGTGACTGACATAGAGCACCTGCTAAATGTAACACAGGGAGTGACTGACATAGAGCACCTGCTAAATGTAACACAGGGAGTGACTGACGTAGAGCACCTGCTAAATGTAACACAGGGAGTGACTGACATAGAGCACCTGCTGAATGTAACACAGGGAGTCACTGACATAGAGCACCTGCTAAATGTAACACAGGGAGTCACTGACGTAGAGCACCTGCTAAATGTAACACAGGGAGTGACTGACATAGAGCACCTGCTAAATGTAACACAGGGAGTCACTAACGTAGAGCACCTGCTAAATGTAACACAGGGAGTCACTGACGTAGAGCACCTGCTAAATGTAACACAGGGAGTCACTGACGTAGAGCACCTGCTAAATGTAACACAGGGAGTCACTGACGTAGAGCACCTGCTAAATGTAACACAGGGAGTCACTGACGTAGAGCACCTGCTAAATGTAACACAGGGAGTCACTGACGTAGAGCACCTGCTGAGTGTAACACAGGGAGTCACTGACGTAGAGCACCTTCTAAATGTAACATGAACCACATCATCTCAGCCCCCTCGGAAAAGTTTCCAGAAAGTTTTCTCACCTGATCAGTAAACTTGAGCAACACCATGTACTGATTTGGGATTGAACATCGAATGATCCTCATGTACTCTATCGTAGATGATGAGCTTAAAAGAAACATGTTGATATTACAGCAGATCAGATGCTAAACGCTGAATTCAGTTTAAGTTGAAATTGAAAAAATGCAATTTTCACTCATATCCTTCATTTCAATGGAAATAACAGTCTTAATCTCAATCATATCAAAATTACCTGATCTGAACAATACTGATGTAAATATATATTGGCAATGTTGCATGACCAAATATTGATTATGTTTTTTTAAATTCTGTTAGACTGGTCATATCAGCCTAACTGTTTCCATAGAAAAAACCAAGAAGTTGTATAAAGTCCCTAGGTTGAGCACAACTTAGGTGGTTAGATGAATCTAAAAGAAGGAACTGAGGTCATGAAATAAAAAAGATTGCTGCATAATTCTACATGTAACAAAGATTTTACGAGAAGTAAACAAATAATCATGATAATATGTTTGGTACAGGTAAATACAGTTCAGTACAGTTCAGGTAAATTTGGCATTATTCCACGATCCCCTCCGGCAAACATGTTCCCCCCTGTGTATTTGCTGTCACTCACCTCATGGGGGCGGCAAACATGAGCAGGTCGTGTATGGTGTGCGAGGCCGGCACCCCCAGCATGCAGATCATCTCACTCCTCGCAACACCCTCATCCAGGGATGTACGCTCACTGAAACAACAAGACTGCAGTAACAGAACAATCTACAGACAGGACAGAGGAAAACCTGCATTTTATCCTATCAGTGATAGACACTGCGCCCACAAAAGTAAAAAAAGACTGACTGATTGACAATGTTGCATAGTCGTCATTATCTGCTGCTGCTGCTGCTATGGCTGCTGATATTCTTCCTCATTATCAATAATAATAATAATAGGTCACATAACAGAGCAGTGCTCCACACAATGGGGCATGTTCAAAGCACATAACATCCTTACCCTGGTCATTGGATCAGTGCGCATCTTAATAATATTCTCAACACCATGAGGAGTATACAGTATATCAGGACAATAGTTTGTATATAAATAACTCATACAGTTTACTAAAATTCCCATCCAGAATGCAGGATATATTTGAAGTATAAGTGGAAACAAACATGAGTGAGTGAGTGAGTGAGTGAGTGAGTGAGTGAGTGAGTGAGTGAGTGAGTGAGTGAGTGAGTGAGTGAGTGAGCGAGTGAGTGGGTGTTGGGTGAGTGAATGAGTGGGTGGGTTTGTGAGTGAGTGAGTGAGTGAATGAGTGAGTGAGTGAAGGTGTTGGGTGAGTGAGTGAGTGAGTGAGTGAGTGAGTGGGTGGGTGGGTGGGTGAGTGAGTGAGTGAGTGAGTGAGTGAGTGAGTGAGTGAGTGAGTGAGTGAGTGAGTGAGTGAGTGAGTGAGTGAGTGGGAATAATAATCAGGGTGAATCTGGGAGTCACACACATGATCATTGCAACTATAGACAGAGAATAATGGAGCCTTAGATGACTGTGACACATGTGCTCCCGGTCATAAAAGCAGGATAACAAGACAACAACCATCAGAAACACCACCACAACACAGACAGCCCTACCTGTCCTTGTATATGTGCAGGATGCCCTTAGTGATCTCGACACATGGGTTGCCGCTGAAGAAGTGAATGGCAGAGGGCATGTGTGACGTCGGACTGTGACTCTTGGGTCTCGCGCTTCCCGCCCTCTCAAACACAGGCTTGGCATCACTCGAGGGTACTGGCTTAAATGGGGTCTCGGTGCTGTCATTCAGACCTTTGGATGGTCCAGGACTTGGTACTGGGGTCTTCTCTTTTTCTTTGCCAGATTTCTGTTTGATGACCTCCATGTCTGCCCCTGATAAAAGTATGTCTGAAACAGAGAATCCATAAAGTTTCATCATTACAAATATTAGTCTGTGAATGAGAGCGCTGCTCTCATTAATCAATGAATGGTTCTAAACAATTCAGTATTTGAAATTATGAATGGAAGTCAGGGGATGAGCATTCTAGCCTTAGAAATGTGAAAAGTTCAGATTTGAAGAGTCCCCAGGTTTAAAGTATCTCCATATTTGAAGTATCCCGAGATTTGAAGTGTCCCTAGATATAAAAACTATAGCATCAAACAAGGACATGAGGACCCCTGTCATTTCTAACTGTAATGGCAGAGAAGCCCTGATTTCCAGACAATCACCATCAAGAATAAATAAGAACATTGCTTCAAGACACCCATGGGGATTCCAAGTAAGAACATAGGTCCCCAGCAACCAATACTGATTGTAAAAGCGACTAAATAGATCGAGTGGTAAGGCTCGCTGACATGGTTGAAGCATGTCATCATATCCAAATTGCGTAGAGTGACATTCATGATGTCAATCACTGGATTGTCTAGACCAGACTCGATTATTTACAGACTAGTATCATATAGCTTGAATATTACTGAGCGCAGCATAAATTAAAATCAAACAAACAAACCTTCACAAAGATTTGTTGAACCAGAAATTTGATCAACAGTCTTCAGCATTTTCAGTGCATTTAAGTTCTTTTTGATAAATATTTGGGAATACATAGCTGTAATAAATCATAAACGTCTCATAAATCATGACAATAGAGAAGCTTTAAATGCATGTTGCTAAATACCACAAGGAATTGTCTCACATGCCTAAGCACTTGGACACTGTGTGTGAAAAGCTCACCTTTGAAATCAAAACTCTCAAGGGTTATATCATCCAGGAGCCTGAGACCTCGATGTTCTGACACCTGGGCCTGGAGTGATTCTGGTGTTCTGTAGTTGCAGGCTTCTTCTGGGGAGGATGTTACAGTGGTCGGGGACAGCACCGAGGCATAGCTCAGCTTGGACTCATCAGTGGCCTGCCTCTCCTTATAGCCTGGGGCTGGAACATGAGGGAGACGGTGAGTTGGTTTTACTTTGGTTGGTTGGTTGGACCTACTCTACCCCGGATCTTCACGGGTCTGGTTTTACTGCCGCTTTGTGCAGTATTTCAGTTACAGTAGAACATGATGTAATGAACTGATAATGACCGGAGAAATCAGTGCGATATACACAAACTGCCCTAATCACAACATCAACTGGGACAACGTCCAAATCCTCTCCAACAACCTCCATGATTTCACTAGAAGAAAACTAACAGAAGCAGTCCAACACTGGCCGCCCAAGAGATCAATCAACAGAGATCAAGGCTATTTCATTCCATCCGCCTACTATGAACTCATTAAGCAAGAGTCACTACACCTATACAAACTTATCCTGTCTAATCATGCTAATTGGCTTCATGTCTCATTGGCTACCACCTACAGTATGCGTTCTCTGCCCATCACGTTTTGACAGTATTATCCTTCTGTTGTCATTAGTGTCTCATGTTATCCCACTCATGTATGCTATTGTTGTTACTGTTAATCCTCCACCTACTATATATATTCTGTACTATGTATCTCTTTCTTTGCTTGACAACAGTATATTGTATTCAAGAAGTTGTTATCCATAAATTGTGTCTACTTTGTCATCCGTCAAAGCAAAACCTTTAAAAATGTCAAAATTCTACTAGTCCTTAGGATACCCTTACTATTGGACAGCTTGGCAAGGACTATAGGACAAGTGCCAATTTCTAACCCTGCAATACACGTAATTGCTGCATTGCCTGCCTGGATAGCATATGCAAGTGAAGTGACACTTCAACACAATTTTGTGAAATTTATGTTTGTCTTACAGGTAAGATTAACAAGGTTGAATCATCTCCGCTGATTGTGTTGATTCACCTCTTACTCACCTCTTTCAATTCGCTAAACATATAATTAATTAGTGATATTTGGGCTTGTCATGGATCAGACATCAGTTCGCTATATACATCAGTTCGCTGTAGAGAGTTTGTTATTTATGCACATTTAATATGATGATATAGAGGAGATAAATCGGGGATTTTTTAACAGTTCGTTGTATCCGTTTGTTGGCTCTATCTATGTACATCACAAAATGCCAGCTTGATGTGGGAGGAAAGCCCAAACTGAAGTAGATCCTAGACATTTACAACTTTGGCGAAACCCACAAGCACAGTTGGTGCTCAAACCTTGAGGCCATGCGGCTCAGCTTCTGACATGCGTAAGAGACGCAAGTCTGTACAGAGAAGTGCGCCATCTTAAGACGACTGGGCAACCTGTACCCCCCACCTTTAACATGAACACCCAGTAATCAGGCCTAAAAGTTAAAATTTTTACCAGTAGCCACATGGCCACAAGTATTTTTTTCCAGGTAGCCAGTGGTAAAATCAACAAGACAAGCCAATATTGTAGGTAGCCAAAAGCATTTGAAATTATCTTTAATCAAATAACTATTATATGAACAAGTCATAGCACTAGTCTTGGAATTGTATATTAGTGGAAACTGTTCTTGAGTTTTTTTATTTGTGACTCGAACAATGATGCATATTTTGTTACTTGATTATATAGGTATATCCTTGCTCTATCAACTAAAATAAAATACTAATTACATTAATATTTATGTATTTTGTTTCATTGTTGACTTTAGGAATTATTTGCGAGTACAATTAGTAGTAGACATGTTTATCTTTGTTTCTACATATGTGTAGCAATAGAATTAAGTCGCCACAAGATATGTTTCAAGGTAGTCATTTGGCCACCTCTGAATCTTAGACAGTAGACAAATTGAAATTTAGGTCACATCGGCGACCGTTTTAGTCGCACCTTGAGGCCTGGTAATACTGTTACTTGGCAAACAACGTATGTAAGTACATGTATAGCAGTGATGGATGCAACCACTTGTCTGTTAGTCTAAAACTAGTGAAAATCTAAGGACTTCTCCTAAATCTAGTTATTTTGAATAAGTCACAAGTCATAAATGAGTTGGATATGACCAATGGTATCTACCCCTGTATTGTGAAATACCTCAGGCCTCAAAGTTCACTATGCTATATTTCCCCTAATAGCTGCAGGACCGCCAAAAGGCATTGGGTCAAAACAAAATTGGAAGAAAAGAGGCCACGTTTTAAAAAGATGCTTGGTCAAGTATAACCATGATAACAGTAAATCAAATTAATGAATGATCACCATTTAAACTGACCGTAAATTGTCCCTAATTTACGGTCAAGCAAAAGAGGCAAATAGATGCTGGATCACCAAAGCATGTCAGGTGATTATTATGTGAACAATATTCACAAGGGGTGCATCTATTAGCAGGGATTTATCTAGACCTGCTTGGAGGCTTATGTCCAGCCCCAAGTCTGCAGTAAATGTCGGTATATATTCCCAAACTGGAATTACACATTTCTTAAGTCATCCTGTTATAGTTTCAACTAATGTTATGGGTAAGTAGATGTGACTTGTATTTCACTGATAACAGGACCAGTATAGAGGAGGAAGAGACTTTAGGGGGAAAAAGAACATTAAAATCCCAAATTTGAATGAAATAATGATTCTTCCCAATTTGCCCGCCAAGGATGCTTAGTTTTGAATCATAGATAAATCCCTGATCAGAAGAATAAACATTGATAAATTCCAAAATTCAGTTGATTTAAATACTTATCATAACTCCAATACTCAACCATGTTGTTGTTTGTTTGTTGTTTAACACCGCACTCAGCAATATTCCAGCTATATGACATCAGTCTCAGAGCTCCAGATAAGTTTTTGGTGTTGTGGGTATGCATTTTAAAATCATTGGGTATCAGTAATTCTATCTGGGTATTCAAATTTCTGTTACCCACTAGTTTTTACACATATGGGTATTTAAGTTAAATATTTAAAAACACTATTCATCTAGTCCTTGCAAACTGGTGTCGTGTTGGTTAGAGACCTTTATAGGACTCAAAAATACCACGATACTTCCACAAGAAAGTGTGATGGCAAATGATCATGATGTAACTGTCACCGTGGACATGGTGGAGTTTGGCAAGGTTGACGGAATGAAAGTTTATAATTTCAAAATAATTTGCTGATTTGCTAATCGAATATGCAGGGTTACTTCACAATATTTTGATGATATGCACAAGTTTTATTTTAGTAGCGTACCTGTAATGTTCGTTGCGTATTTGATACGCTTGGATTATATTTTACTGCGTATATCTGCATTTCTGATGCGTATTTTACGCAGATACGCAGCTTATATGGAGCTCTGAGTCTGTAAATAATTGAGTCTGGACCAGACAATCCAGTGATTGACATCACGAGCATCGATCCACACAATTGGGATACGATGACATGCATCAACCAAGTCAGCGAGTCTGACCACCCGATCCCATTAGTCGCCTCTTATGACAAGCAAAGTCACCTCCAACAGCATGCATGGGTTGCTGAAGACCTATTCTCTACCCAGATCTTCACAGGTCTCATTTTCTCTTAAAATGTCCATGAGTAATATTTAGAATAACCATGAGAACGGAATTATGGATCATCTGCCTCTCGTGAAAGATTGCTGAAAGTCCATTTGCCAAAGGCTTGGGATAAACACCTTTCATTTTCTTGAGACAGATATTTCCTGGTAGCTAGTTGGCCTGTTGTCTATTCTCTAAATCTTCAACACTGATTACTGAAACCAAAAGTGATATTTAACTCACCACAGTAGTGTTGAAAGGCCTGGGGAAAATCGCAGTCGTCCGAGATCTCCAGACGAAACACAACCATGTAGATTAACATTGGAATGGAGGGAGAGCAGCGCGCTCACTTGTGAATAACAGCATGCTAGTGCTGAAAACATGTAAAAAGAACACCCTTTAAGTTAACTTATTTATCACCTACCATACATAAACAAACTGAACATTGTTCAATTTACTCACCAAGACATAACATGCTTACTTGACTTGCATTCATCATGTGTTCACAGCTTGTTTTGGGGTTGTGGGGTAGCCTAATGGTTAAAGCATTAGCTCGTCAGGCATGCATACAATGTGTGAAGCCCATTTCTGGTGTCCCCCGCCTTGATGTTGCTGGAATATTGCTAAATGTGTCACTCACAGCTTCTTTTAATTTGACCGCCTCTGTGGTCTAGTGGATAGAGTGTCTGCCGGGAGAGCGGAAGCTCCAGGGTTCGATCCCAGGCCAAGTCATACCAGAAGACATTAAAAGATGGTACTTGTTACCCTGCCTGGCTCTCGGCAGTAAGAGGCTAAAACAAGGACGGGTCGGTATTATGTGTCATGAGTGGGGTATTTATGTAAAACTGCGACATGGTATCTCAGTGGACCAACGCTATAAAATAATCATTAGTCCGGACTAGTACAAACAGACAGCCACACACATGCATGTCACTATATAAGTGCAATAATCTTGAACGCAACATTAAACCCCATTCCACCTCACCTTGTTGTATTTAACTAAGTGGGTAGTCCTGTGTTGAGTAACCCTTTCCTGTGTCCTTGTTACATTTGTATTGCATTGTTA
Source organism: Haliotis cracherodii (assembly GCF_022045235.1). NCBI lineage: Eukaryota > Metazoa > Mollusca > Gastropoda > Lepetellida > Haliotidae > Haliotis > Haliotis cracherodii. The sequence continues at coordinate 20,192,586 of NW_027266266.1, forward strand.
ACTAATTTAAAATACAGTGTCAGTATGCTAAATGTATATATGGTATACTTCATCTGCATGTGTTGTGGCAACTCTTCATATGCTCACTTAATTTATTCACTGGATTCTTAATATTATATTAAAAGTAACATATCAAGCATCATGTCATAAGTAACAGTGTTTAAATACAACCAAATGAAATTCACATCTCCAAGATCAGGTTTTCAAACTTAAGACATGTCCGCTTCAGGAAGGGCTAGGGAAATTTCCTTGGGAACTATCAGTTTAACTTTGAGGTATATGACAATTTGGCAACAATGCAGATTACCGGACGCAGCTTTTCCCGCTACCAACAGCTCAATTACCACGCAATAACACTACCACTGTCTTGCTATACTGTAACTGTGGCTCACACTCGAATGCATTCATACTCGTCTCAGGGAGCTGACATGCCTTGGTGATCCAACACCTCTTTTCAATCTGAAGGAACTGACACGCCTTGGCAATCCAAAACCCCTTTTCGATCTTAGGGGCTGACACGCCTTGACGATCCAACACCCCTTTTCGTTCTTAGGTAGCTGACTTGCCTTTCCTAACCAACACTCCTTATTGATTCTTAGGGTTAGCCTGGTGAGGGCTAGGGTTAACCATAAATATTTACCATTTCACTGTGTTTCCAACAATCCATTGAGGGTAATCCTATGAGAGTATTTCGCTTTAACACGTTTTGTCACTCGACTGGTTACTCATTTTGATGTGTGAATTCCTCAAAATGGTCCACTGGTCCAGCATCAGCTAAGTAATGCACTAATTGGCCAAGCTGGTAAGTCAGCGTTCGAGACCCCACAGCACAAATTGGATCTGAAAAAGTGCCCCAGGTAAAGTGCACTACTCCCAACAATTCTGTATCTGATACGTTCTTGTGGACCAGTGGAAATAAAGGGAAATTTCTGCCCCCGCAGAAGACTAATTTTTTTAAGATGTTTGTTGTTTGACATGTTTGAGGTGTAGGATCAGGGCAAGCAATGTAGAATTTGGGATACCATATTGTCCAATTATTAACAAGTTTTATGTCAAGAAAACATCTGAAACAATAAACATGATACTTTACATATTTCGAAGACCCATTTATTGTTGGGAATATATCTGGCCTGTGGCATGTATGACGCTTTGCTCATTAGGGATGAGAACGGACGTTTTTTTTCTCACTTAACACGCCTAACATTGACTGTGATCATGTCCATATTATACATCTCTGTTTGAGGCCTATGTTTCCGACATTTTCTTCTGATGTAGGTCACACACTTGATCACACAGAGACCACACTGCAATCCTTGAGTCGCAAAAATATGAAATCTTATATTCCCTTACACTCGAATGTTATTCTCGTCACATTACCTTCCTCTCGGATACAAAAAAAAGATATATTTTGTGTCTAATATGTCGTTACGACAACAAGTGCATCGAAAAAGTACTTACCCACTCTTTAAATAACCTTACTTGATGATATTTCCTAATCAAAACAACCTTCTAATTCTACGTCTCTAGAAACCGGAAGTTATTCTAAATGAACCGGTTGATTACAAAAGTAGGAACTACATGCTGGAAATAGGAACCGATACTAAGCTTGACGAAAAGAATAGGAAGTCCCCATCATATATCGACATTCCACCCGTGATTATCCAGTGTATTATATATTTATCCATAAAGTAATGAGAAATATGATACACTGAATAATCGAGTATACCTCTTTTCTTGTGTGCAATGGGGATACACCAATCCTTTAACTAGCCTGATAAATGTGCTATTTCATGGAGAAATAATGATAGTTTGATGAGTTTGGCTACAAAAACAGTTTTACTGAACAAGTTTCCTGAAAACTATAATGCACACTCCAGCACTTGTCTAAGGCGTATACAGAGGTTCACAATTAAAAATTGAACAGGTCATGAGTTATACTCTGGAAATAACATCTACCCTGATTTAAACATTAATCTGACTTGTTACTTTGAAAACGTAAAATAATAATACAAATAAATGCGACAAAACCCTTTCCATAGCGGACAGAATAGGTCTTCAGCAACCGTGCTTGCGGCAAGAGGCGACTATGCTTGTCGTAAGAGGCGACTAACGGGATCGGGTGGTCAGGCATCTGACTTGGCTGATACATATTATCGTATTCCAAATGCGTAGACTGGTGCTCATGATGTCAGTCACTGGATTGTCTGATCCAGACTCGGACATTTACAGACCGCCGTCATATAGCTGGAAAATTGCCAAGTGAGGCGTTAAACAACAAACAAATTGTTATAAACACCGTTTTTAGAATCCATTCGTTCAGAGACCATCTATTATATGGTCTCTGATTTGTTCAACTATTAGAATGGACATGAGTGAGTGGGTGCCTGCGTGAGTGAATGAATGATTTGAACCTACGATCTGTCACGCCTTATGGATGCAACTGCATAGTGAATAGCGGCACCTCAGCCTAACCCCATTTTAAAGCTGAACCGTTTCTAGTTGCTGAGTTAAACAACATTCACTCACATTACTGGATCTTTTCAGTTTGCACTGCACTGATTCGCCCTGTGGGTGTCGGGGTTAGGACAGGCCCACAGCAACCTATGCTTGTCGTTCGAGGCGTATAGAATGGCGAGTGCCCGGACAGGCTGGCACGGTGACTTGGCGGATTGTGTGTCTTAAATCTACGATGGCATGAATCGTTGCTCATACTATCAACCATTGGATTTCTGGTCCAGACACGGTTATTTACAGGGTGGCGTCACACAGATAAACTATTGCTGAGTCCGGCGCTAAACAACAAACACACTTTAGAATCCAGCCATTCTATAGTCACGTGTGAGAATGAGTGTACCATCATATTCACCATTTCAGCAACACCACGGAATGTCAGCTTAATGCCACAGGCCATTGACATTTACCCCTCTGATAAAACCACAAGCCATGCATCTGTTGTGAATCCCATGCATAATGAGCGGTGTGCTTAACAAATAGCTGTTAAAATAAAAGACCCAGGAAATTCTTGAAATTTGAGGTGAGGTGAAATGGGTTTTAACGTCGCGTCCAAGATTATTATTGCACTTATATAGCGACGTGCATGTACGTGTGTGTGTGTTTGTGTGGCTGCTTGTACTAGTCCGGACTGATGCCGATTTATAGTGCTAGCTATAAACCATGCCGCAGTTTAACATGAATACCCCACTCAGACACAGTATACTGACTCCGAGCCGACCAGTCCTTGTTTTAGCCCCTTAATGCCGAGCGCCAGACAGGGTAACAACAAGTACCATCTTTTAACGTCTTTTGGTATGACGCGGTCGGGATCGAGCCCCGGACCTTCCGCTCTCCGGGCGCACGCTCTACCACAAGACCACGGAGGCGGTCATACAGCTTGGAAGAAGAGATAGCAACTACTTAGACACAACCAGCGATGGCAATATATTGCTGGCCCTCGCAGGCAGAAAAAAGCATGTATTGTCTGGCAACATGTCTTGCTTTGCAGGTTTGAGGAGGCGAATTGAAATATATAATTCTTTATCATCCAAAACTGGCTCCCACAGGAGATATCGCTTGGTTGAGATCAAGCGATATCTACATTGTTTAGCAGACTCCGACTCCAGGACCCACTTGCACAAAGCGATCTTAGCGCTAAGATGATCGTAACGCCAATACTTTAACATAGACTTACAATAGTCGCTGCGCTAAGGTCGCTTTGTGCAAGTGGGCCCAGGTCCATTGTCTGTCGTGTGAATTTACGTTGTCTTTAAGCAGACTAAGCTTATATTGTTGATCGATTTGAGAACCATAAATGAGTCTTGGTTTCACCACTATCAGCCAGAGACTAAACAACGGTCAAAACATAGCATACAATGTGTAAAGCCCATTTCTGGTGTCCCCCGCCATGATATTGCTGGAATATTGATAAAAGCAGTGTAAAATTAAACTCACTCATTCACTCACTGGTTCTCTTGAACTGTCACGACCATCAAGAGTGAGTGAGTGAGTGAGTTGGTTTCTATCGCGGCGTGTCAGCTTAATGTGGGAGGAAAGCCCGAGGTGATGCAGGTCTCAGACGTTTACCACTTCGGTGAAACCCACGAGCACGGGTATGGTGCTGACAAACCTAGAAACATAATCAGGGCGAACCGGGATTCGAACCCACAATCATAGGTTTCTGGCGTGCCCAAAGGGACGCAACTCTGCACAGCGAATCGCTGCGCCTTAGACGAATGGGCCACCTGTTCCCCCTGACCATCAAGAGACTGCAGGGTTCCCTACACTATTGCTTGTTTGTGTTGTTTAGCGCCACACCCTGCATTATCCACTGTGGCCTGTGAGCAAACAAGTCCGGTCCAGACAAAATAAGGGATCGATATTATGAGGGTAATATGAAAGCAACTAAGTAAAGTCACCTCTTACGACCAGCATAGGTTGGAACCAATCCTAACCCGGATCCTCATTAGGCTTCACTGTTGGTAATCATTATAGACGTCATCAGTCTCTGGTATCTTTTGGGGCACGGGAGGCCGGTCATCTAAGGCGCCGCGATTCACTGTGCAGAGTTGTGTTCCTTGGGCACGCCAGAAACCTGTGATTGTGGGTGTGAATCGCCCCGATTATGTCGCCTTTTTACGGCAAGCATGAGTTGTGAAATGTGTGACCAATGATCATTGAAACAATGTCCAGAATACTCAAAATACTTAAAATACTTCTGATGTGGGAACAGCCATCAAAATCAATGAAGAAAAGGAAGTTATCAAAGCAGCCACTGAGAGAGGTTGTTGCAATCCCTTTTATAAAAATATTGTCATCATCCAATCATAAGTCATGTTTCAAAAGTGAATATTCTGCAGTCAGACTGACAAGTAAGTTGGGGAGCACAGGTGGCCCAGACGTCTAAAGGCAACGCAAGCAGTTTGCTGTGCAGAGTTGCTTCCCTTGGGCACGCCAGAAACTTATGATTGTGGGTTTGAATCCCGGTTCACCCCGATTATGTTCCTAGGTTTGTCACCACCATATCCATGGGTTTCACCAAAGTGGTAAACATCTGAGACCACTTCGGGCTTTCCTCCCACATTAAGCTGACAGGCCGCGATGTAACTGGAATGAGGTGCCACTAAAAGCAGCGTTAAACCCTACTCACTCACTCACTCTGGTATCTTTTGACAATGGTGGCCCACAAGCAAAAACACAAACAGAAGACCAGCAAATATTCATCTTGTTTTTAATTACCATTGTATCATATACAATTGATAACAAATGAAAGGTCACATGTTGATAAACAATTGTAATAACAGAAAACTAATACATCATAAATCATGAACAAATTTGGAGTATTGTAAAAACATGTGCAGGATCTTCACAATTCATTAAAATAGTTTTCAATGTCATATTTTCCATCTTATTTCCCACTGCTTGCATCCCGTCAGTTGCGGTAGAACACTGGAGAGGCATCATTGTTAATACACCCTAAAAGATGTAACCTAAAAACTGACTCTTTTGTATCAGAATAAAATAAGATGTATTTCTAGATTCTTACAACCAAGTAAGAGTGAGTGAGTGAGTGAGTATGGTTTTATGCCGCTTTTAGCAATATTCCAGCAATATCACGGCGGGGGACACCACAAATGGGCTTCACACACTGTACCCATGTCGGGAATCGAACCCGGGTCTTCGGCGTGACGCACAAACGCTTTAACCACTAGGCTACCAGACTACCCCTCAACCAAGTGAGAAGGCAACTTTGCCATAAAAACTCGCTACTGTGCCGAAGAAACTTCTTCTGTAATGATATAAATGACACCCAGTGTTGACAGTAACTGGTAGTTAACCACATTCAGGGTAGCTTTCTTTCGCATGTCAGAATTATATATATATATTTTTAAATTTTTGCAGGGAAAATCAGAAAACCATGAAAAAAAAGAGAGAAAAAGATAGGCCTGATTACCAATGTACCTAATCACCATATGTCCCTGACCAACTGTTTGACACCAGCGCTGTAACCAGTGGTCAAGTCTCTGTACATTTGAGGGCGACACTGATAGCACCTAAACACATGTGTACTTATGCCAGACTTAACTAAAGATGAAAATACATCAGTTCTGCAGTCTCAGCTGATTTAGCTCCAACCATGTTGTATTGGTTTTCAGTAAGCAATAGTCCAGCTAGCCTGTTAATTATGGAATCGTTGACTGATTCAGCTCCAACCATGTTGTATTGGTTTTCAGTAAGCAATATTCCAGCTAGCCTGTTAATTATGGAATCGTTGACTGATTCAGCTCCAACCATGTTGTATTGGTTTTCAGTAAGCAATATTCCAGCTAGCTTGTTAATAATGGAATCGTTGACTGATTCAGCTCCAACCATGTTGTATTGGTTTTCAGTGGGCAATATTCCAGCTAGCCTGTTAATACTGGAATCGTTGACATATTCAGCTCCAACCATGTTGTATTGGTTTTCAGTGGGCAATATTCCAGCTAGCCTGTTAATACTGGAATCGTTGACAGATTCAGCTCCAACCATGTTGTATTGGTTTTCAGTAAGCAATATTCCAGCTAACTTGTTAATTATGGAATCGTTGACTGATTCAGCTCCAACCATGTTGTATTGGTTTTCAGTAAGCAATATTCCAGCTAGCCTGTTAATACTGGAATCGTTGACAGATTCAGCTCCAACCATGTTGTATTGGTTTTCAGTAAGCAATATTCCAGCTAACTTGTTAATTATGGAATCGTTGACTGATTCAGCTCCAACCATGTTGTATTGGTTTTCAGTAAGCAATATTCCAGCTAGCTTGTTAATAATGGAATCGTTGACTGATTCAGCTCCAACCATGTTGTATTGGTTGTCAGTAAGCAATATTCCAGCTAGCCTGTTAATAATGGAATCGTTGACAGATAAACCAGTGGTTGACATTATGAGCAACACCCTATGCCATGGCACCATGACGCACAATGATCCAACTTACAGAACCATACCATCCAAACAATCCACCGCTTAGAAGCTATAGTGTGATGGAGTCATAGTGATGTGATTTGGCCTGAATTTCATATGGCAATTTATTGCAATAATGATTCATGTATTGTGATACATACCACAAAATATAGTATGTGGTCTTCCTTCTGGATTGGTTATGAACCTGACTACAAAAAACAAACTCCCCCTGCACATTTTTTATCACTTCATAATTTGTTTGAAGTTGCTATGGTCACAACGGTTGCATTAGACACATTATATGTACAGTATATCGGAAACTGGTCGCAAAAAGTTTTGCTTTTTCTATTGCAGGAAACAGTTGCCATAATTTCAATATGACTTGTCCATTGCTGTCACTTATGTGAACTTGATGAAAAGATGCCTGATTTTGTAAACCCCAATATACCAGAATTTTCCAAATATTGTGATACATATTCATTATTACTTCATATCATGGTATATTGGTAGCTGGGGACTGCTGACTTATTATAAGACAGGTCCCCCTTGGGGTACACAAACTGTATCCCTGTCAAAGTGGAATAGCATACATATTGTAAGTACAAACAGAATACATTTCAGGGCCTGTAACATGTTACATCAGATGCATGGTTATAACAATTAAACAAAAATTATGAATTTATGAATTTTTGTATTTTCTTAAAAAAAAAAAAAAAAATTAAATACAACTTGTTACTCTTTACAGCATGTAACCATGGTAACTACCCACATAGTTCATGTGTTCTGTAACAATAATATCATATGTAGTTAAGAAACCCTGCATGTGGTTCACATGTTTTCAAAAACAATGTCAGGTTTAACGTAAAGGCCGACAACAGCAATAGGTTAGGCAGAAACACAAAATCAGGTCATCATATCGTTTAGTTTGTTAGGCCAAACTATGTGTGTTTCCCATATCAAGCAATCCAAAATAGGAGAGTTCCCTTTTTTTCTTCTCTCTTTTAGTTTGAATTCTTTGAAATTCACAATTATATTTCTTTTGAAAACAGTAAATGTGCATTTTATCAGTAAAAGCCTGATTTTTTTTCAAACAAAGAAAATGACTGGTTTATCTGGGTACTCCGGTTGCCGAAAGTATGTTTCGGTTTCTTTGTCGTTTTACGCCGCACTCAGCAATATTCAAGCTATATGCCGGCAGTCTGTAAATAATAGAGTCTTGACCAGACAATCCAGTGATTGATATCTCGAGCATCGATCCACGCAATTGGGATATGATGACATGCATCAACCAAGTCAGCGAGCCTGACCACACGATCCCGTTAATCGCCTCTTACGACAAGCATAGTCGCCTTTTACGGCAAGTATGGGTTGCTGAAGACCTGTTCTACCCCGGAGGAAGTATGCAAACCCAGTAATGTAATAACACCTGCTTTAGCTCTTCCACCACATAGCTCTGTTGTCCATTGGACAGCAGGTCAATTTTGACCAGGTTTCCAATATTTCTTTAAAGGAATACCAATATTTTTGCGATACAACATAGTTCCTCTTATACTGGCTAGACACCACATTTAACCATGGTTAAAATGCTACTGCCTTGTGTCAAGCTTGCAATTGGTGAGGAACTCTGGATATCTGCTGACAACACGTTACTGACCTGCTGACAGTGTTACTACAAAACAAGATCCTTCAAAATGGGACATTTTCTGTGAATTTCACTGGAATTTGTACTAAATTTATGTTAGCGCTACAAATGTGCACAATACCAGGATGGCGCTGAAATCTACAAGGAAGTAAAAAAAAGAAACAGATGATGATCATTCTCGTAAGAGTTTCCAGATTAGGGTAGTCTTGAAAGTGGAAACACACATATTTTTTTATTTGGCCTTAGACATGATCTGAATGCATATTGCTGTAACATACTTTTGTGTGTATTTCCATCCATCAGGTAACACCGGGAAACAGCAGGCTCAGTGTCAAAGAGCATATAACAATATATACAAAGGAACAACCAATTATTTTCAGCTGACATTTACCGTTTCGACGTAATAAGCATCCACGGAGATATTTGCTAGTATATTGGCAAGTGAACAATCCCAATTAGCACCCCTTCCGATTGATCAATGTACACAAGACTTATTTATTCGTGTATAATCCGCACTCGTGTGTTATATGCACCCTTAATTATTGGCCAATTAAATTCAGGAAAATATATCTGTCGTGTATGATATGCACATACTTTTCTTTTGTATCATTTCAGGCTGTCAGCATAAACTATGAAATTTACAATCTTTCAACTATGTTTTTTCTTTCACCAAAATAATATTCTAATAAGAGCCCCCTATTTCTAATTTTGAGAGCACCCCAGGCACTTATTACATCAAATACGGTATGCTCTTATGACAATGAAGTAACCCAGAACAAACAGAACAAGAAGGTCACCCTTGGTTTAACAGATCCATCCACATCTTAAGGGGAAATAACCCACATCCTTGCTTAAGGTTTTATTTCAACCAGAATCATATTCATCCTACATGATACAATGTCTGTGGAGAACTAACTGGCTATGAACACACTCTTTCAATCATTCAATGACAATAACTTACAAGCATTCACAAACTCATTAATGACAGACTCCCAGGTTGGGCTCATTGGGGAACATTCACAGGCAGTCAGTATTTCTACAAATCCTCAAAAACCTCGAGTTTTCTATCATTTCAGACCATTGTCCTTTGTTTTGAAGTTTATTCTTATTAATATCAATTTATAATGTGGCATTCAAGTGGAGAGGCATCCAGACAGTCATCGTTTGAAATTGGCACTTGTCCTATAATCCATGCCAAACTGCCCATTGTTAAGGAATCATAAGGACAAGTAGACAATTGCCATCTTAAAACGGTTTTGTTATGTTATCATTAGGAGGACTAGTGGACTGAAAAACTGGCAGGTGTGTTTGTTTTATAATGGTTTTTTGATAACATCTTTAAGTGGCATTATGCAAGCTGTATTATATCACAATTCCAAATCTAGTTGTACAAGACTTTCTTGATAACAGTACCAGCATCTGTACCAAAACATTGCACTGAAAGAATAAAAGAAGATGAAATCTGAAAGTCTTCCTTGTTAACAGTTCTTGAGTTAAATTGAAATTGACTATATCAGCCACATCAACTAAAATGGTTTTTGTCAGGATATGAATAATGAATAGGCATACAATAATGTCACTAACAGCTACACGTCTTCAAGGCTTGTGAAAGACATATGCAGTATGGTGTACAAGCTCAGATGGTGCTACTTGTACACAAAAGATCCTGATGTATTGAGGCTCCAGCAAATCATTCTTGTCCTATACCAGCTGCTTAGTAGAGGTTGCAATCTTTCTAGCTCTGTTAGCTAACATACATGCCATGTCTTCAAAAGTGACTCTTTTCACTCCTTGCCCAGAAACCGTAAAAGATGACTGGTTCTGGAAAGGCCTAATCGCTTTGATCAGAGTCCCACCAGCCACCCCCGATTTTCAACGTCAGACTACTGTCAGCCTCTCTGTCAGCCTCTCTGACAGCATCTTGATCAACCTTAGAAGCCCCATGTACTATCCTGACAGCACCCCAACCACCCTGGCTGCTATTTGAACCACCCTGGCAGCCTCAATACTCACACTGGCAATCCCACGGAATATCCTTACAACCCCATGGACCACCCTGGCTGCTCTCTGAACCACCCTGGCAACCAATGGACCACCCTGGCTGCTTTCTGAACCACCCTGGCAACCAATGGACCACCCTGGCTGCTCTCTGAACCACCCTGGCAACCAATGGACCACCCTGGCTGCTCTCTGAACCACCCTGGCAGCCCGGGTGAGCCACCCTGGAGAGACATGTCCTCATCACAGATCAGCTTGTATACACATTCATAACATAAGGCTAGTCTTCATCATCAGAGTCATCCTCATCATCAGGCATGGGGAAGCGCAAGATGGCACACACACCGGACAGCTGGCCCAGCTCTGAGGGAGGAAAAGGTTACAATGATTAACAAGTAGTGAGTGAGTGCATGTCCTACACCGCAGTTAGCAACATTTCACCCATGGAGGTCAGTAAACAATTGGTCTGGATGGTGGGACAAAGAGTGAGATCAGTGGTCGATAACATGAGCATGTCTGACTACAATGATGCTAAATCACCCTCTCTAAAAACAAGAATGGGGTGCTGGAGACCTATTCTCATCAGAGTCCCAAAGGAGTGATCAACAAGTAAAACCAACAAATAATGTAAGGGTTAAAAACTTTTGATTCTAGCCCAACACAAGGTAAACTTAAGCTACTTTATTAATTCAACAACAGTTTGGAAACATTTGTCATTAGAACCATCAACAACAATTCAATTTTTCAAATTTGCTCTGGAATCATGAAAGAGAATAATGTTTAATGCCAGGCAGTAATACCGGTATTCCAGGTATATCACAACAGGCTGTAAATTATCAAGTCACGACAGAGCAAACCAATGGCTGATATCATGAGCAATGATCCATGTTGTCAGGGAAATGATAAAACACAAACTGTTTGTCACCTGGGACCCTCACGTTTGTCTCTGACATACCTGGTATCATCACTATTTGATAGTGATTCATAGACACATGCTCACAATATAGTTGGAATCGTACAATCGACTATGCTTTTGGCAGAGATTTCTATTGAATATGGAAAGGGTTTTGTCGCTTCTATTTTCTTACAGCAAACAGTGGAGACAGGGGACCTTTTCTGTCCCAGATTCCTCAGAGAGTCAAATCACAGACAACACACAGCCTATACTTACGTTCTCCCGACACATGTAAACTGGAGAATATCCTCACGTCTCCTCCATTGTCACGCACCTTGTCCACCAGGTTCACGTACCGCTTCCGCTGTTGTATGTCATTGGACCTGGAACAAGAAGCTGGCTGGTGAGGGACTTAAGGTTCACGTTGCCTCTCTACATATTCCAGCAACAATAGGCTGGGGAACGCCATAGTGAGGGACCTAAGTTTCACGTTGCCCCTCTACATATTCCAGCAACAATAGGGTGGGGAACGCCATAGTGAGGGACCTAAGTTTCACGTTGCCCCTCTACATATTCCAGCAACAATAGGCTGGGGAACACCATAGTGAGGGACCTAAGTTTCACGTTGCCTCTCTACATATTCCAGCAACAATAGGGTGGGAAAACACCATAGTGAGGGACCTAAGTTTCACGTTGCCTCTCTACATATTCCAGCAACAATAGGCTGGGGAACACCATAGTGAGGGACCTAAGTTTCACGTTGCCTCTCTACATATTCCAGCAACAATAGGGTGGGGAACACCATAGTGAGGGACCTAAGTTTCACGTTGCCTCTCTACATATTCCAGCAACAATAGGGTTGGGAACACCATAGTGAGGGACCTAAGTTTCACGTTGCCTCTCTACATATTCCAGCAACAATAGGCTGGGGAACACCATAGTGAGGGACCTAAGTTTCACGTTGCCCCTCTACATATTCCAGCAACAATAGGGTGGGGAACACTATATTGAGGGACCTAAGTTTCACGTTGCCCCTCTACATATTCCAGCAACAATAGGCTGGGGAACACCATAGTGAGGGACCTAAGTTTCACGTTGCCTCTCTACATATTCCAGCAACAATAGGGTTGGAAACACCATAGTGAGGGACTTAAGTTTCACGTTGCCTCTCTACATATTCCAGCAACAATAGGGTTGGGAACACCATAGTGAGGGACCTAAGTTTCACGTTGCCTCTCTACATATTCCAGCAACAATAGGCTGGGGAACACCATAGTGAGGGACCTAAGTTTCACGTTGCCTCTCTACATATTCCAGCAACAATAGGCTGGGAAAACACCATAGTGAGGGACCTAAGTTTCACGTTGCCTCTCTACATATTCCAGCAACAATAGGCTGGGGAACACCATAGTGAGGGACTTAAGTTTCACGTTGCCTCTCTACATATTCCAGCAACAATAGGCTGGGGAACACCATAGTGAGGGACCTAAGTTTCACGTTGCCTCTCTACATATTCCAGCAACAATAGGCTGGGGAACACCATAGAGAGGGACCTAAGTTTCACGTTGCCTCTCTACATATTCCAGCAACAATAGGCCGGGAACACCATAGTGAGGGACCTAAGTTTCACGTTGCCTCTCTACATATTCCAGCAACAATAGGTCGGGGAACACCATAGTGAGGGACCTAAGTTTCACGTTGCCTCTCTACATATTCCAGCAACAATAGGCTGGGAAAACACCATAGTGAGGGACCTAAGTTTCACGTTGCCTCTCTACATATTCCAGCAACAATAGGCTGGGAAAACACCATAGTGAGGGACCTAAGTTTCACGTTGCCTCTCTACATATTCCAGCAACAATAGGCTGGGGAACACCATAGAGAGGGACCTAAGTTTCACGTTGCCCCTCTACATATTCCAGCAACAATAGGTCGGGGAACACCATAGTGAGGGACCTAAGTTTCACGTTGCCTCTCTACATATTCCAGCAACAATAGGCTGGGGAACACCATAGTGAGGGACCTAAGTTTCACGTTGCCCCTCTACATATTCCAGCAACAATAGGCTGGGGAACACCATAGTGAGGGACCTAAGTTTCACGTTGCCCCTCTACATATTCCAGCAACAATAGGCTGGGGAACACCATAGTGAGGGACCTAAGTTTCACGTTGCCTCTCTACATATTCCAGCAACAATAGGGTGGGAAAACACCATAGTGAGGGACCTAAGTTTCACGTTGCCTCTCTACATATTCCAGCAACAATAGGCTGGGGAACACCATAGAGAGGGACCTAAGTTTCACGTTGCCCCTCTACATATTCCAGCAACAATAGGTCGGGGAACACCATAGTGAGGGACCTAAGTTTCACGTTGCCTCTCTACATATTCCAGCAACAATAGGGTGGGGAACACCAGAGTGAGGGACCTAAGTTTCACGTTGCCTCTCTACATATTCCAGCAACAATAGGCTGGGAAAACACCATAGTGAGGGACCTAAGTTTCACGTTGCCTCTCTACATATTCCAGCAACAATAGGCTGGGGAACGCCATAGTGAGGGACCTAAGTTTCACGTTGCCCCTCTACATATTCCAGCAACAATAGGGTGGGGAACGCCATAGTGAGGGACCTAAGGTTCACGTTGCCTCTCTACATATTCCAGCAACAATAGGCTGGGGAACGCCATAGTGAGGGACCTAAGTTTCACGTTGCCTCTCTACATATTCCAGCAACAATAGGGTGGGGAACGCCATAGTGAGGGACCTAAGTTTCACGTTGCCTCTCTACATATTCCAGCAACAATAGGCTGGGGAACACCATAGTGAGGGACCTAAGTTTCACGTTGCCTCTCTACATATTCCAGCAACAATAGGGTGGGGAACACCATAGTGAGGGACCTAAGTTTCACGTTGCCTCTCTACATATTCCAGCAACAATAGGGTTGGGAACACCATAGTGAGGGACCTAAGTTTCACGTTGCCTCTCTACATATTCCAGCAACAATAGGCTGGGGAACACCATAGTGAGGGACCTAAGTTTCACGTTGCCCCTCTACATATTCCAGCAACAATAGGGTGGGGAACACTATATTGAGGGACCTAAGTTTCACGTTGCCCCTCTACATATTCCAGCAACAATAGGGTGGGGAACACTATATTGAGGGACCTAAGTTTCACGTTGCCCCTCTACATATTCCAGCAACAATAGGCTGGGGAACACCATAGTGAGGGACCTAAGTTTCACGTTGCCTCTCTACATATTCCAGCAACAATAGGGTTGGAAACACCATAGTGAGGGACCTAAGTTTCACGTTGCCTCTCTACATATTCCAGCAACAATAGGGTTGGGAACACCATAGTGAGGGACCTAAGTTTCACGTTGCCTCTCTACATATTCCAGCAACAATAGGCTGGGGAACACCATAGTGAGGGACCTAAGTTTCACGTTGCCTCTCTACATATTCCAGCAACAATAGGCTGGGGAACACCATAGTGAGGGACCTAAGTTTCACGTTGCCTCTCTACATATTCCAGCAACAATAGGCTGGGGAACACCATAGTGAGGGACCTAAGTTTCACGTTGCCTCTCTACATATTCCAGCAACAATAGGCTGGGAAAACACCATAGTGAGGGACCTAAGTTTCACGTTGGCTCTCTACATATTCCAGCAACAATAGGGTGGGAAAACACCATAGTGAGGGACCTAAGTTTCACGTTGCCTCTCTACATATTCCAGCAACAATAGGTCGGGGAACACCATAGTGAGGGACTTAAGTTTCACGTTGCCCCTCTACATATTCCAGCAACAATAGGCTGGGGAACACCATAGAGAGGGACCTAAGTTTCACGTTGCCTCTCTACATATTCCAGCAACAATAGGCTGGGGAACACCATAGTGAGGGACCTAAGTTTCATGTTGCCTCTCTACATATTCCAGCAACAATAGGCTGGGGAACACCATAGTGAGGGACCTAAGTTTCACGTTGCCTCTCTACATATTCCAGCAACAATAGGTCGGGGAACACCATAGTGAGGGACCTAAGTTTCACGTTGCCTCTCTACATATTCCAGCAACAATAGGTCGGGGAACACCATAGTGAGGGACCTAAGTTTCACGTTGCCTCTCTACATATTCCAGCAACAATAGGCTGGGAAAACACCATAGTGAGGGACCTAAGTTTCACGTTGCCTCTCTACATATTCCAGCAACAATAGGCTGGGGAACACCATAGTGAGGGACCTAAGTTTCACGTTGCCTCTCTACATATTCCAGCAACAATAGGGTGGGAAAACACCATCAATGGGCTTCAGAAGACGTAAGTAAACACCTTAACCCAAAGGCTACCACCTGGTGCTGTTGTACAAATCAACCTTAGTGCTAAGATTGTCGGAAGTCTATGTTAAGGTATCGGTGTAACGATCACCTTACGATCGCTCAACCTGGACTCTCTATTTATCAGAATGGCAGCAAGATCAGAACAGTGGAAACCAAACTTCACAGACTTTGAAATTCACTCAAGTTCACTGGCCCTAGACTAGTCAAATTGTGCTGAGGACATGTAATAATCCTCATTGACTAGTACTTGTCTAGCAGCATTTGAGGGCCAAAATCTGGAACCAGTTCTCAATGCTTCAAGTTTGCTACAAATTGCAACACAATAAACGTGACAGAAAGTGTAAACATAGAAACATTGTTTTTCTTTCAAGCAGGATTTGCTAAAAACTCATAGAACTAGTGAAAGGATTTTGCTACACGTCTTCTGAACTAGTCTTATAAACAATAACAAATTTCTAATTCTGATTTACACAATGTACCAGTAATGGAATCTGCAAGTCAAATACACCTCAACATTTCTGATAACAGACATGTTTACAACAAATGTGACCTAAGAAACAGCCTTACAATCCTTGGGAAAGTAGCAAAACAACTGTTTAAAAATTGTTAGGATTGAACTGTCTCAATTAAGGACTAGTTATTTGGGAAAGAGTATCTGAACCAAGAGCAAATATATCATAACAAATAGGTTACACTGTACTGCTCATTCTCCACATACAATAGTTCATCCGAGAAAAACCTTGGATGGAAGGTCCCCCATCCAAATCTAAAAGGAGTGAGTGAGTGAGTGAGTGAGTGAGTGAGTGAGTGAGTGACGCCGCTTTTAACATTATTCCAGTTATATCACGGCATGTCAGCTTAATGTGATGCAGGTCTCAGACGTTTACCACTTCGGTGAAACCCAGAAGCACGGGTATTGTGCTGGCAAACCTGGAAATATAATTGGGGCAAACCTGCATTCGAACCCACAATGGTAGGTTTCTAAAAGGAGAGATAAAGTGGGAGAGGCATACAAACTTATACATGCACTAATAACGACTTACCTGTAAATCTGACTGCAGAATATTCACTTTTGAAACATGACTTGTGATTGGATGATGACAATATTTTTATAAAAGGGATTGCAACAACCTCTCTCAGTGGCTGCTTTGATAACTTCCTTTTCTTCATTGATTTTAATGGCTGTTCCCACATCAGAAGTATTTTGGGTATTCTGGACCTTGTTTCAATGATCATTGGTCACACATCTCACAACCCATGCTTGCCGTAAATGGAGACTATGCTTGTCGTAAGAGGTGAATAACAGGATCATTTGGTCAAGCTTGCCGACTTGGTTGAGGCATGTCAACTCCCCCCCCCCCTTCCCCCACTCCCCCCTCCAAATAAATAAATAAACATTACACAACTAAAAATGAGATAACTTGTACATGTATGAGAATAATCACTGGTCATGTCCACGTTTCAAATGCACAATACCAAATGTTCTTACCGAAAGAGTTCGTCCGACACCAACAAGATCTCCACAGCCTGCAGGTCGGCTGCCTTCTCCACATGCTTCACCCTGGAATTAAAACACTTCAGTTCATAACATGTAACCACCATTGATACTCACAACACCGTTTTTCCCCATCTGTTCTGACCCCATCAAGCATCATTTAAATGAAATACAACAAATAAGGAATTGGAGGCAACCACAATGGCCAGTGCAAACAATTTTCTCTCCCAATCAACCAGAGCACCTGTGTGAGATCTTGTGAGATGTGTGTATACTTGATACAAAGTCTAACTAGTGCTTAGTTGTGTTTTTCAAAAAAAATTGTGTCTACTCAAAACAACCAGGGATTGGACTTTGAGATAACTGGGTTTGACTGTAAATAAATAGACAAAGGAGTCATCTTTCACCAAGTGTCACTTCACCTTGCTCCAGCAACATTTTCCCATTGTCTGCCCTTGTCTATTTGTACACATTACAGATCATGACCCAGTCAACATGATCAAGGCCCCTTCATTCAAGAAACAGAATCATTCTGCTGGGTTTCACAATCTAAGTTTTCAGCCCGAGTCAGTTCTGTTTATCTCTGTTAAGAACATTACTACAGTCTCATCAAAGCTTTGAGTGAGAGGAACGCCCCAAATGATGCAGTCCTAGTCACATACACACTATCATGGGTATGGTGGCGACAAACCAAGCTTAGTGATTTGAGGCATAGACCACAGGAACACCTGTGCCACTCTAATTAAGCTTCCAGCACCCCATTCAGGGTAAGAATTGGTCCTGAGCATCCTATGTCCTGATGGTTGGCTTGGTGACTTAGTTGATAGTGTGTCATCATAACCCAACAGGGTGGATCATTGTGGATCGTTGTGGATCGTTGTGGATCATTGTGGATCATTGTGGATCTCATTGATCCCTTGATTGTCAAGTTCCAGGCTTGATATTTAACAGGTAGCCGTCATTTAGCTGGAAAATTGCTGAGTGTGGCGTTACACAACAAACACACAAAACCTACTAAGCTCGAGCAAGCTGGTGGTCATGTTTTTCTCCAGCCTACACTCTGTGCTGAGACCTACCCATAGTACGCCCTGTTGGGATCGGTCTGCAGCATCTGATAGAAGTCCTCCAGGGCCCTCACTTCCCCTGCTGCCTTGGTGTCTGCCAGCTTGGACGTCACAGTCGGGTCCGACAACACCTCTGCAAGCAAGCATTACTTGTTTACAAGTCAGAACAAAATGACATTGAAACTTTCGAGAAGCACACCATATCTTAACAATTACACTTGGGAATGTCTGTACATAAATAAAAGTTGCACAGCTGCATACTCATAATTTCAAATTAAGACAATTACTGTACAGATTAACAGATCATATTTAAACTGAATCATTAAAAATCAACAATAAAAACAACAGGGTTTTTTTGGTTTTAGTTCACAATAATCATGCCACTGTTTATCATGTAATTTAACAATAGTCCATTGTTTTATATTTTTAATAACCTTAGAGCTGTAAGAGGAGCTGTTAGCAGGAATTTCCATCACATATATCATATTCATGTGCATTTTATAAACATTTTGGTACTACTTTATTTAGGAGGGAACAAAATGTATCATGTGATGAGTCATGTGACACAATAACAAGCACCTGTTCAGAAAGTGTTTAAAGAACATAAAAGTCCTCAAGAGAACTCCTATCTTTACATTGTTCTGATATTAACAAAATATGAATGGAAAAAAACAACACAAAACCAAAAAAGAATAACCTTTGTCTTAAAAGTTATGTCTCAGACATTATCTTCACTTAAAGAAGTTAAGAACTTCCAGTGAATACTGTCCTTGATAACTGCTTACCCTTCAGTGAGTGTTTGAATCCTGAAGATGAGTGCACAAGGACAAACTTGGACTTGTTGTCAATCAGCAACTTGTAGTCATTCTTCACAGCTGTGGTTGTCATGTACTCATGGAACTGATCCTGAAGTAAACAACAAGTGGTAACATGTAACGTCTCAGTCAGCAACATTCCACCTATATCACATCTTCCCGAGGCAAGAGAGTTAACTGACTTTAAAAGTCGTTTCCATCCTTGTCGCACTAGTGAAATTTCATGGCTCGATCTCAGTGCCACCAATGCCAACTACGAGTTTTGTCCCTTCTGTGTCCCTCATTAACCAATCAGATTCTACCACTGATATAACTTGCATTTGCTTCACACGAAATGGCTGCACCCGGTCAAGATGATCTGATCAATAATTAAGATTCATGTTGTAATCACTTCAGTAAGTTGATCATACACAGGATAAGATTTGGAACATATCTGTCGATGCCCAGTTGATGCTGCACATTCTTTTCAAATCCTACAATCGTCTGAAATCTGACCGGATGTCGATTCCCTTAGATTTTGATTGGCCTCTGCATAGACTTTTTAGGCCAGCCAAAATATAACTCCAAATTCCAACCTAGGTCGGCAAGAGTTAACACCCTTGCCTCAGGAAGAATCAAGCTCCTTCCCAGCGCGTGACACCTTCGTTACACTCTCAGTAACATCGCTGCCACCAGTGTGTGCACGCCCATTACAAGTATCTTGAAATTTGCCCTCTAACCCCAAATGAAGTAACGTTCATACTTTTGTTTATGTCTTTGGGAATACCATCATAGTGAATTTTGAAAAGGTTTATGACAGATCATGTTTTCCAGATGAATTTACTTTGTTGTTTGTATAATCAGATTGGTTCCAGATTGCAGACTAATGGAAAATCAATCGACTTCTCCCTTACCTTCTTACTATATCAATAACATGATAGTTTTAATGGGTGGGTGGTGAGTGGGAGAGTGAGTGGGGAGAGCGAGTGGGGAGAGTGAGTGAGTGAGTGAGTGAGTGAGTGAGTGAGTGGGAGAGCGAGTGGGGAGAGCGAGTGGGGAGAGTGAGTGAGTGAGTGAGTGAGTGAGTGAGTGAGTGAGTATGAATTTACGCCGCTTTTAGCAATATTCCAGCAATATCATGACGGAGGACACCAGAAATGGGCTTCACACATTGTACCCATGTACCGGGTCTTTGGCGTGACGAGCGAACGTTTTAACCACTAGGCTACCAGACCGCCCCTCTTCCCGAATGAAACTTCAACCAATGTCATCAGGATCACAACAAGTCTGGTCAGTTGTGTTGGTTAGCAATCTGAATATTGAATCAGTCAGATCAATCAGCAATGGACAGGACTATCAATGTGTTTTGTAATTTATAAAGTCTGATAACATAACTTGTTGATACCAACCTTTACAAAGCCTGGACTTGCAATAAGCACACATTTAACAACTGAAAGAAAAGAACACGTATTAGAAATTGGCACTAGTCCTATCTATAGCCCTTGCCAAACTCCCCAATAGTTAAGGTGTCATAAGGACTAGTAGAAATTTGCCCTTTTTAAAGGTTTTTTCTATATCATGCTATATGTTATCATCATATTAAGTAGGCTAAAGCTGTTAATTTCTACTGCTGAGAACACATTTTTTTGTTGAAATGTTATTCTAATAACATTGTTAATTTTGTATTTGAGTATTTACTGTTTCAGTAACAAAGTTACGATTGTTTATTACAAAAATAATTGTCCCTTTCGAATGAGATTTCAATCATTCTACATAAAGTTTATCACTTACTGTCAAAATTGATGTGTCTCAATATTGCTTGAACAATCTGATCATAAAACCTATTAAGACCCTGAAAAAAATATCAAAATCAAAATTATTGCCAGCAAACAATGTTGTTATAAACAAATTTTGCATAATCATGCTCAACTTAATTCCACCCAGTTTGAAGTAGAATCATTACAACACATTCTTGTTTGTTTGTTGTTTAACGCTGCACTCAGCAATATTTCAGCTATGACAGCAGTCTGTAAATAATCTAGTCTGGACCAGACAATCCAGTGATTGACATCATGAACATCGATCTACGCAATTGGTATCGATGACATGCCTCAACCAAGTCTGCGAGTCTGACCACCCGATCCCGTTAGTCGCCTCTTACGACAAGCATAGTCGCCTATTACGACAAGCATGGGTTGCTGAACACCTATTCTACCCCGGATCTTCACGGGTTTACAACACATTCATCACACTTGCCAGTGTTTGAGTATACGGTGTAGCTGTAGAGATGTGCCATCACTTCTTTATTTATACAAGGAGTTTGTGATAGCAGGATCCTTGTATTGTCATTATGTGACTATCAATACGCTATCAGATGCAACCTTCAGAATGTGGGGAATTGCACACATGAGTCTTCAGCATGATGAGCCAATAGTTTCACCACATCGCTCAACATCCACATCCACATCCACTCCCCAACTCACCACACACGTTTTAGCAATATCTCGAAGGGAAACACAAAGACTAGACTTCACACATTTTAATGAAGTGTAGAATCACACCAGGGTTTTCAGCTTGACAAGACAATGCTTTTACCACTTGACTACCCCCACCCCCAACCTGACACATTGTGAAAGTGTTTGCACATGTTTTAGAATTCTCCAAGCAATATCCCAATAGAGAACACACGTGGGGAATTGAACCCAAATTACCTTGGTGTGTTGATCACACATCCCCTTCCTCTTCCTGGGGATGTTGACCTCTATCTTTGCCCTAACCAGCGTCATACTGGATGTGACAAGACACACGTGGGCAAGCCCCTCCTGCATCACCACGGCGGCCAGGTCAGCGTGCTGCGTCGGGTCACAGGCATTCTCTGTAACAGAGAGTCATGATGAGAATAGACTGCAACAATCTTTCAATTGACAAGATAGACACAATTTTATGGATAACAACTTCATTAATACTGTGAAAAGCGACGTTTCGGTATAGATCCGTATACTCATTCAGTCTTGCTTGACAACGGTATAAGGATCTATACCGAAATGTCGCTTTTCACAGTATTAAAGAAGTTGTTATCCATAAAATTGTGTCTATCTTGTCATCCGTCAACTTCTAAGTAATGCCTATCAAACAATTTATTCTTTCAATAGTGGAAAGTTTTTTGGGGGGTTGTTGTTTTACGCCGCACTCACTATGTAAAGTGTATTGTGGTATTTTAATCAAGTGCCCCTGGCAGGCAAATTAGGACTCAACAATAGTCCAGCTATATGACGGCGGTCTGTAAATAATCAAGTTGGGACAGACAATCCAGTGATTGATAGCATGAGCATCGATCCATGCAATTGGGATCGTTGACCTGCTTCAACTAAGTCAGCGAGCCAATTGTGGAAATGAGTGAATGTTGTTTTACACTTTAATTAACATTATTAAAGAACCCCCTGAAAATCAGAGTTAGAATCAGTGTCCAAAATAACAGCCTGCCCCGTGGTTGATAACCTTTCTGTCGGGCTGTATGAAATTTTCCTCCACCTGCCTCACTGTCTGGCAATTGTCCTTGCGATGTCTCAATATTTATAATGTTTACATTGCAGGCAGGTCACTTTGAAGATGGTCAGGCAACATTAATTTCAAAATTATTTTACACATTTGTTAGAAATGGTCTTCAGCAAACCATGTCGTAAGAATGGGATTGGGTGGTCAGGCTTGATTTATTTACATACCGCTGGAATGTTGCTGAGTGTGGCATTAAATAACAAACAAACCTTATTACAGATATATCACAGTGGCTTCTAAATACCCGAGTAATTGATATGTAACGTCATAAATTGTCAGAGATTTTTTCATAAATGGGAGGATTTTGTAACTATTTGAATGAGGAACTGAATTAATCTTCATTAATGTCGACCATGTTAGTGATGAGTTGGGTTTAACGCCGCTTTTAACAGCATTCCACTTATATCACAGTGTGTCAGCTTAATGTGGGAGGAAAGCCCGAAGTGATGCAGGTCTCAGACGTTTACCACTTCGGTGAAACCCACGAGCACGGGTATGGTGCTGACAAACCTAGAAACATAATTGGGGTGAACCGGGATTCGAACCCACAATCATGGGTTTCTGGCGTGCCCTCGACCATGTTAGAGTGGCAAAGGCACATTCAAAATCATAGTACAGCCAAAGTTAGTCCCCAATTCCTAAACATGCTAAGGGCTCACATCTCAAATAAAATTTCTTTGACAAAATAACCTCATCATGATACATGTTTATGAAGCAGGAGATAAATGTACTTTCACACACGTTACTGGACAAACACATGGAAAGTGATGAACATATGAACACACTTAATCAGCATGTTAAAGAAAAGAATACCCATTTCATTTTTATCATTAAAAAGTATTCTTGTTGTAGGGAAGGTAGCATACCTACTAGTATATTGTGGAGAGCCTTACACTGAAGCTGACATACCTACCAGTGCTAGAGAAAGTGTGTGACTACGTCAAACTCTCTGGTGCAGGCAGTCACCACTCAACATTTGTTGATAACAGTATCCATAGCCCCAAACTTCCCCCGAACACTTACCCCAAATACACGGACAGCGTTGTCTCCACACCCTGCAGGTATGCCACCCAATTAATTATTAAATTTCAAAGGGCACATTAAATATGTTTATGACTGTAGCACACTTGCATGAAGCAATATTTCTGTTCCTGGGGTCAAAACACATGCTATAAATAATCAAGTCTGTTTAACATGGCAAGTCAAAATAAGTGTCAGTTGGCTATAACAGAACAAACAAGCTTGTAGCTTGAGAAGACGAGGCTACCTATCCTCTCCATGCTGACACTGTCCCACTCATGTTTGCCAATAGTAAACTGACGGTTCTGCTCCAGGTCTAGGGTGTGGTAGGCCCCCATCTGAAATGAAATCCAAAGTTGACAAACAATGTGAACGAGGATTTTTTTTAATGCTGCATTCAGCAATATTCTGGCTCTTTGACAGCGGCCTGTGAATAATCAAGTCTGCGCCAATACAGCAACTGAGATTTTGAGCAACTATCCTCACTATTGGGGTACGATGACATGTCAACCAAGTCACTAGGCAGGCTAGGGTTGTGACGATTCACCAACTGTGCCATCTGATATGTATCACGATACCTTGCATGATAAGTGAAACAAAGTGGCAGACGATGGTTTGTTGTATGTAGGTCTTTGGCACATAATGCAAGTACAATACAGTTTTAGAATTAAGTGGGGTCCTTCAGATCTTCAAGGGTATTTAAAAGCAGAGACTCCCTAGATGTCCCTGCCATCACGCTTAGTCGCACATACTGACTCTCACAGATGTTCCTGCTTTAAACTTACCCTGACATACTGGCTCTCACAGATGTTCCTGCTTTAAACTTACCCTGACATACTGGTTCTCACAGATGTTCCTGCCCTTGACCCGCAACACACACGCCTGTGTGTCGAAGTCGATGCCCTCCACCTGAATAGTCAGAGTTGTCCGCACCTTGTTGACGCTCACACTTCCTGTCGCCGACTCATTTTGGACTTTCCTAGAATTAGAGGAATAAAGTAACATTGTAGCTTGATATGGATCCACATGTTCAATTTAAATATCCTGGACCTTTGTAAAACCAAAGCAACTTTTCGGAAGTGACAACATCACAATCTCTCGTATAGCAAACTTGCCACATACTTTCACTCACTCAGAAGTGTAATTTGATTTCACGTTTTTTTCTTCGTAGTGTAGTTTGAACTGGTCTGAAATTGTAGCAAATGAACCAGGGAATACATTTGTTTTATTAAAATAGAAGGGAGATGACTTAGATAATCAAGGATGCTTGATATGAGAATCAATGATTTCATCATGATTGTAGATTATCATCATGATCATAGAAAACCTGTCAAATCCAAACTTCAGCGTACCATGGGCATCACCACAAATATTTTGAGCTTGTTTACCGACTGTTTTCAATTGTCTGCATGTGTGGTATTCAGTCTTTTGAGAAACTTGATAAAATATTCACAGATCTACCTTGGACTACCTTGAGATAAATTTGTTAAGAGCGATAGCCTCCCCTAATCCACAACTAACCCTGGGGATTGTTAAGGTGTGTTTGATCAGAAAGTGGTGCCCAACCCTAATGGTCCTAAACATGCTAAAGGGGTGCTTGATCATGTTGAACAAAAAGGAGACCCAAAGGCTGAGGATAGTGAGTTGGGTTTACTTCCCCTTTGAACAGTATTCTAGGTATCATAGTGTGGCCAAGGATAGAGCTTGGGGGTAACCTGCCCTTAACCCAAACACAAGTATCACTAATGACTGGGGGGTACGCAGGATTGTGAAGCGTGAACCACAGCCAGAGCGCTAAACAACTGCACACAGTAAACTTGTGTAATCAAATGTATTAAACAATTTTCCTTTGTGAAAAAGTGAAAAGCTGTATTTAATAGTAACAAATGACCATGAATCACCTAATAGTAGTTGAGCGTAGTGAGTCCGACACCTGCACCAGGTTATACGCATGCCACATGTCTTCAGCCTCCTCTGGTATCAGGGTTACAGACCTGAAGTCAAATGATAACTGTAAATTAATAAATTGGAACAAAACTCCAGCATAAGCATAAATGCTGATTATGCATGATGATGAGCTTTACAAAATCAAAAGTTGCTAGTCCAGTTCTAGTTGGAAAAGGTTCAGATTTCTACATTGATTTACATATATTTTAAAAATTGTAAAATTGTGTTTCAACTAAAAACAGACGACTAGGTAATAATCTCAGAAAAGGTCTAGGTTTCAAGTTGTCTCCTTATAACTTTAAAAAAGACAACTTGAAAAGAATTCAAGTAATGATGATAACTGCACTCTTAAATGTTTTCCAATTGTAAAATTATTGTTTTCTTGTCTTTTATTTCCTCCTAAAAAAAAAAATTCAAAAAAATGCAAAAGATGAAATTTCAGTATATTTTACTAATTGTCTTTTATGGTCCCAAATAAATTCTAGAATGTAATGATAATTGATATCCATTGACTTATCAGAGCACAATGTCAGTTATTAATGTTGACTTCAAATTTTATATGAATGTGCTTTATAGTAAAGTGCATGCACGTACGTTGAAATTATGTGTAAAATGTACAAATATGTTTCAAGTCGTACAATTACCATTAGGTCCCAAGCAACCTCTGCTTGTTGTTAGAGGTGTCTAAATGGTGGTCAGGCTCAGTGACTTGGTTGATGCATGTCATCACATCCAAATTACATGGATCGATACTCATGATGTCAATCTCTGAATTGTCTTGTTCAGACTTTATTAATAACAGACCATCACCAAATAGCTGGAACATTGCAGAGCGTGGGTTTAAAGAAAATCAATTAATTTATATTTCTAAGTCCAAATGACAATGAGAAAACAGACCTAGGCAAAAACTAAGTAAAAAAACTGTTCTCGACCTGGGTATCATCGACATGTACCAGGGGTACAATGTGATGTATCTTTTTGTACCATAGTTTTGTTTATATCTTCTTTTACCCAGCTTATTTCTTGGGACACATAGCTTTCTTGTCGCTAGTTTCACGATTCCTGTTCAGTCCATTTCGATGGTACCCAGGTCGAGAAAACTTTTTGTTTACCCCATCATTTGACGAGCCCAAATGTGCTTGGTGTGTCGTGTATAAACTAATGTCAGGTCATGATAGATTAAAAAATGACCGAGTCATACACTAAGAAATATTTTTCGAATTTCAGAATTTCGAATTCCATTTGAAAAAGTAGCATCACATCAATAAAAACTGAAGCAAAAACACAAGAGTCTTGCATTGAAGAGAGTAACCACAAGTGACAAGAGAGCCACCACGAATGACTGTTGATTTTTGTTCTATTCTATTTTTTTCTACTTACCCTTCACCGTTTTTCTCAATATCTCTGTGTAAGAGCTTCATGATATTCCTTTCTTCACCCAATAATTTTATTTCTAATGGTCCACTGAAGGACAGATGTTATACACGAAAAATAGCAATGACTGCAAAATTGCACATTTTGGCGTAACACGGAGAGAATCGTTCCCTGTAAAAGAATCGATTTCATTGGCCAAAAGATATCTTGCATCCAATCAAAACAAGCCTATCAATGACGTTTTCGTCTGCTATATGAGGAAAAGACAACTCTTACAAACACAGAATATTTGAAAAGTGGAAATCACATCCGAACACCGGTCATCATATGTAAGCTAGGCGTCAGTGAACGAAAAACATAATTCTGCGGCTTTACCTAGCTTTTGTGAGTCGACTTGCTGCCAAAGAGAAACTGAGAGCGACAAGATACTGGGCTACTGTCTGTAAGGACAGCGGAGATAATCTTTGTGGCAATCGCATTTGTTACGTTTGTGGACACAGATTGGTTACCCTTGATCAGTGAAGATTTCGATATTACAAAGGGCGAATATCAATTATCTACAATATACACCAACAGCTAAAACAAGAACGGTGGAAGCTGTTATTTGAAGAAAATGCCCCGCAGTGAAAGCATATTTGGATTGTGTGGACCATTGCATGATTATTGTATACCATCTGCCTATGCAAATTGAATAAATAACAACTATTTAATTAACTGTGCATGTATACTTATGTGTTTAGTATACAGCAAATACGCTAACTAACTAACTAACTAACTAACTAACTAACTAACTAATTACATATTATACAACATATAGGCTGTACTGCGTCCTTTGAAGTCACCCTATGTTTCAAGACATATAACCCTACTCTTGTTTATTTGTCGTCATTCACTGACAAATTACATGACAAAAACTATGCACAGTAACTCAAAAAGCAGATAACTTCTTTCAGTGGCACTTAGGAGTTGGTGTGGTGAAGAAACACAAGTTCTATGGATGAACAACTACTTTATTACAATAAGTAGATGTCGGCTGTCGTGCCAGGACCAACGTGTATCCCCGGCTCTGATGTGTCCATGTATGTTTATGCAGATGATGGTGTGTACCGTCTAGGATATATAGCAATCAGTGGTTCCCATTTGTCATTTCTCGGGCCTGGGGTATTTTTTTAATCTAAGATTTGGTTAATTATGAACCCAGGCCTGATGCGGTGAATGTATTACATGTTATGTGATAAGCACGTGGCAAACGAGGTATGATCCATCGAGGTATGATCAGCGATCAAAGGATTAATCGATAACACGTTGATGGATTAATCACTGTTATCTTACACACTGGATTTGTCAGAAGTAAGTGTTTATACACAGCTTTACCAGAACAGACGGGATACACCATTCTGAAGTGCCTATGCATGTTGTAAAAGCAGTGTTCATGGTCGATAATACGTTGAGGGATTGGCCATTGTTAACTTATCCAACTAAATGGATGTGGTTGTTTTTACAAACGTGGGCATCATTAAAAACGTTGTCACATGTGATATCTCAGTTAACCGATCAGACTGGACACTGATCTGAGACAAACTACTTACGCGATCAGTTGAGAAACAAACATGTGTCATAATTTCCGAAACGCTTCATAGATGTTAATGTGAGAATGTTACAAAGACATCGAATGTGACATCGAACAATTCTCTTTGTATGGGTGCAGACTTTTGGGCTATTGTTAATTTATGTGGTTCTTGGTGAATAAAGACCTAAAAATGAAGTGCCTCGTGTTATTCATGAATATAACTAGATTTATCGGTTGTTAGTTTTGGCATTTTGTTTTCATCCATTTGCTGTAGCATTGAACAGAATTATTCTGGTTCCTTTACATTATCTTTGGGAATTTCTTCTATGCCAAACAAGACAACACATAAATCATTATTTCAAATGTGACACACGATATCCTAAGCTTTTGTTTGTTTGTTGTTTAACACGGCACATGTCGGCGTCCTGTAAATAATCGAGTCGGGACAAGACAATCCAGTGATGGACATCATGGGCAGAAATACCTAGCAAATTGCTAATCAAAACTTCGTCAACATTTCGCCTCGCGAAGATGCTTACATTGCGCTAATTAAGTTGTAACACTGGGTGCGCTAAACACGAAAAACCTGTCAATTTGTAGCCCAATTCGGCCGACGTCAACATGGTCACAATTTAAAAGAAACAAACAAACCACTTGGTCCTGGAGGCTTGATTCTGGTGATCCGAATGGCAATACATACGGTGTTGACAGCTGTATCCACATGAACAGTGGTTGATACTCATCTTTTCCTCAATAATTAACATGAATGAAGTAAGGAAACTCGGAGTACATCGAGTGAGTAAACATGACACTGAAGAAGACGCTTTAACATTAATCACACAAAAATACATTTTCAGACCCTCAAATAAAGTATGCTTTTCACACTTATATTTGCACGTGTCAGCCAGGGATACTTTTAATTGAATACTTTAGACAAGATGTTCTTATCTGCTGACTGAGATGCGAGTGTGGTTTGTTTGCTGAGCAGAGCTAAAAATACATGTTCTATTCTATGCTTCGATCTTCGTGATACTGGATACACAATGTTTATTTAATTCTTTGAACAGGAATTAGCTGTTTGTTAAAGGTGAAGTCGTATGGTTGAAGAAGTGAGCGAGTATGGTTTTGCTGCGCTTTTGACAATATTCGAGAACTATCATCAGAAATGGGCTGCAAACATTGTACAGTGTGTGACATCAAACCAGGAACCTCGGCGTGACGAGCGAGCGCTTAACCACTAGATTACCGGCCAGTCTCTCGTTAAAGAAGCAACACGGAGGTAGTTTTATATTTAGTTGTCTTTAAAGTAAATCATTTGCGACTCGTGGTATAAAACCTAACGCGGGACGCATAAAACCCCATGTACCCCTCGTGATCCTGCTACACTTATAATGTGGACATGCTGATATAAATTAGATTAAGAATTAACTATGTATAGAATATGAAATACACGCATTGCGTCACTTCAAATTAGCGGTATTAACTAATATTTCGAAGTTGAGAGTTATCTCCCTTCCGTTAGTGCCGCCCGTTGCCTAGCTACCGATCTCAGTAAAGCGACGCCATTTTGTCTTGCTTCATCTGCTGTGTCTCTCCTTTGTCAATCTATAATCTACCTTGGATATTGAGCATCGCTTGAGTTTTTCAAGATGCAGTCAAGTGGTTATGTTCAAGGTACCAATGCATCACAGTTTTATGATGATTTTGTTTCACCTTACTGTTATATACTGTAATACAGCATCGATGTATTCGGTGACCGCCAGGTTGATGTCCATCTCTAAGGTCTCTACATCATTGATCAACGTTTTTTAAAGATATTCTAAACGCGTTTCTTGGCTTTTTATATTTATTCTTGGTACTTAAAGTCCTACAATGGCCAATCCTTACATAAATAAAGAATTGTTTCCTGGCCAAAGTGAAGTGCACAGATAATTCTGAATAAATAAATAAATTCATACAACTGAAACGAACGTATATAAGATATACTTACAGCTTACGTTTTTAATTACAATGACTCTGCAGTGTAAATAAGCGTGTACATGTTTTATTTATTTTCACTTCTCCCCCACACAGAGAGGATGTTTTACCCGGCTTTCACCCCTGCTGCCACTCCTGTCCCACGTCGAGTAGGTGTGCTAGGGTTGTAGAACATAACCAACGTTTACAACAGATCCTTGTCTAAATCTCAGTGTGTCTAAGTGTTGATGTTCCATAACCTACTGTATCACCACTTTCCTAACTAAAGATACGCCACACCCTACCTATCACTAGTATCAGTATCACGTTTGTCTCATCATTTCTCTCTTTCCACTTCCCTCCCCACCAGCGCCCTTGTGTGTACCACCCTGAACCCCTGTCCACCCTCCCCACCTCCTACACCTCTGTCCCCGACCCAGCCCCTGTCTCCGTTTCTGTCAACATCACCGGCCACGTCATTATGGTTGACACCGACTTTGTGGAGATCGATCTCGGCCGTGAGGAAGACACACAACCCCTCCCACCCCAGTCCTTCCTGAGAGCCTTGCTGTCCCATTTCATCCGTCTGGTCAAGAGAGTCTTCACCTCCAACAAAAACGACGCTTAAAGTGACAATTTGTAACAATCTGAGAAGTCACCTTTTTTTTATATGGACACTTTGGCAAATTAGTTATCATTCCCATTTGGTTGTTCTTTCATAAGCATGATTAGTAAATTTTGTTGTTGTTGTTGTTCAAATTGTTGTTGGTTGCTTTATTCTATTATTAGTGTAGGAGCCTCCTTACGTATGGAACAAACTCAAACATAACCTAAAGCTACGAGTCACATTACACAATTCTGCATTCTGATTCTACGTTTGTAGATCTCCTTGGCGAATATCGTATGCAATAGTTAAATATCGTAGTCCAATAATAGGTTTCACTAATTACTCATGTTAGAAATCGAACCTTTATCAGGATGTGACAAGCGAACACTAACTGCTGTGCCACTCTTCAGCCAATCTGTTTTCAGATGTGCCAGTTTAAATGTTCAAATTTCATAGACCAGTCAATAATAACTCCTCAAAGATTTATAAGTCGAGTGTTTATATATACTAGTATATATATATGGAATACAAAAATATATACTGGTAATGCGAGCTCAGAAATTTATTTGAGGACAATTATTTCCCCCAAAAGACTTCGAACATTGTGTTAAAAGAGGGATGGTAAGAACATGAATAGGGATGTATCAGGAAAGTTTTTGGAGATAAGTTCCAACTCAGTAGACCATGGGCCATAAGACCTGGACATGATTTTCAGCACCTGTCTCCCTGGTCTTGAAACAAAAATATATTTAATGTGCTCTTGATGCTGATTTTGATGCTGAACAAACCTGAGGACAATTATTACCCCCACCCCAAATTCAAACATTGTGTTTAAAAGAGGGATGGTAAGAACATGAATAGGGATGTATCAGGAAAGTTTTCAAAGAGAAGTCCTAACTCAGTAGACTATGGGCCATAAGACCTGGACATGATTTTCATCACCTGTCTCCCGGGTCTTGAAACAAAAATGTATTGTTTCCGCTCTTGATGCTGATTTTGTGGAACATCACAGGCCATGTTATTATGGTTGCTTGGTAACAGCATGCTATGAAGTTCTCAAACGATTTCTTACCTAAACATTGAATTGAATAAGGTGAAACAAGTCAATAATATACTGGTATACTATATATCTGCATAACTAATTACAGTTGACAGGATAATTATGATAATAATTTGTGTACTGTACCATCCAAATACAATTCGGAAATATATAGGAAATATTTCTTCCTTGCTAATTATTTCCTAGCTTTCATAACTTATAAATAAATTGATACAATCTTTGTGATGGTCATGACAATAATATGGTTGACACTAACTTGAGACTGACTTATTTAAGATTTTGGCAGTGAGGAAGAAACACAAACTAAACCAGCCATCCTTCCTGAGAACCATGATGTCCCGTGTCATCTGAGTGGTCAAAAGAGTCTTCACCTCCAGCAACAATGTTGAAAGCTTTCCTTGGAACAAGTTCCAGGATATTTTGTTGGATTCATTAACTTTTCGTCTTGTTAATTATTTCCATATGGTTTCAGGTGATATAAATAAATGTTTTTGTTGTTCAAACTGTTGTTTGCTGTTATATTTTATCAATGTAAGTGCCTCCTATAATTATCAAAAGCGTGAATAGCATCCTAAAACCATGCTAAAGTATTCTGGTTCTTGTCTGGCAGTAAGTCTAGGTTAGATCTAATAACCAAATAGGTTTACACATGAGGTATAGATTAGCTCATCTTTTTTATATTGTATGCACAATCATTGACGTTTTTTTCTGAAATAACATCAAGAATGAATTCCGCCACTGTGGACAGGGACGATTTTGAAATGACTAAAGTGCTTGACAGTTAACAAACCTAGCCTGACTGTAGCTATTGAATCACAGCTCTCTATTAAAAGAATGCGACCAGACCATCATGACACTTCTAATGGATATCTACATTAAAGAAAGTTCGTCGCCATTCCAAATGAACCCTGTAGGAAACTAGGAATTCCACAGAGTAGAAAAGGTCCTTGGTATCCATAGCTGGCCACAAGAGCCAAAAACAAGATTCTTGCTCATGCTTTCAGTCACTGATTTGTGTGATCATGACTTGATATCATATACAAGCCGGCGTGATACAGCTTACTTCCGTGTGGTCATAGATATCAATGTATATTTTCAGTTTACGAGAGCAAATAAAATGAGACAATTGCAACACTGTTCAACCTCAATAGTTTATGCTTCGAAAAACTTGAAGCTTCTGCCATAGCTATCACAAATGACAATTGTCCCATTTAACATTTTATTGAAAAAAGTCCAACTATTCTTTTGCCATACTTAGTACTGTTGATTTTTTGTTTCGTTTGTTCTTTAACGCCGCACTCACCAATATTCCAGCTATATGACGTAAGGTATATGACGTATGTAAATAATCGTGTCTGGACAAGACAATCCAGTGTTGACATCATGAGCAACGATCAACGCTTTTGGCATAAAAAGACATGCATCAACCAAGTCAGCAATCCTGACCAGCCGATCCTCGTTAGTTGCCTCTTGAAAGCTTGTTTGTATGTTTGTTGTTTAACGCCGCACTCAGCAATATTCCAGCTATATGACGGCCGTCTGCAAATAATCGAGTCCACAGGACTAGTGCCAATTTCTAACGCTGGGTATATCAGACAAGTAGGCAATATCAACTCCTACTAAAATGAACTGAAAGGCAAAAGAAAGTAGCCACCAATTTCGAGGACTAATAAAGTAAAGATTTCATTCGGTAAATATAAACCTGTTTAATTCATAGACAAAACAGGCTCTTACAGGATCACATGACCAATTTTGTGTCACAAGCCACAATCTGTCACTGTTTCATTGAAGGTGAGGGGGGCACGGGTGGCCAGTTATAGTAGATATAACTGGAATACTGTTAAAAGCGGCCCCACTCACTCACTCTGCCTGTCTTAGACAGTCTATCAGCATCTTTAATATAAAGGGTAAAGTCTGTGAAAGTGACCTTCATATCCTCTACATTATCCAACCAAGTTTCGGTTACACCAATTATATCAAATTTGTTCACATATTTGACAAACTCATTATCTGTTAACTCATATATTATGCCTGAGACATTCCAGAAGAGAAAGTTAATGAAGCTATTATTACTGTCGCTTCTCTCCCTTGATGGGTTCTCTTGATGAGCAGTAAAATCAGCGTATAGGCCCTGGCCACACCCTTAGCTCTGTCCCCCTACTGCTGGCCTGTGTGACCTCGAGCGCGTATCCCGTCTCTCATCCTTACGTTCCCATCCATCAAGCTCTCTCTCTCTCTCTCTCGCCCCCAAATGTGCTTTCCTGTGCAGCTTCATCTTTTCTAGTATCTCTCTCTCCTCTCCTCTCCTCTCCTCTCCTCTCCTCCCAATTTCGAGGACTAATAAAGTAAAGATTTCATTCGGTAAATATAAACCTGTTTAATTCATAGACAAAACAGGCTCTTACAGGATCACATGACCAATTTTGTGTCATAAGCCACAATCTGTCACTGTTTCATTGAAGGTGAGGGGGCACGGGTGGCCCAGTCGTCTAAGGCGCCGCGATTCGCTGTGCAGAGTTGCGTCCCTTGGGCACGCCAGAAACCTATGATTGTGGGTTCGAATCCCGGTTCGCCCTGATTATGTTTCTAGGTTTGTCAGCACCATACCCGTGCTTTTGGGTTTCACCGAAGTGGTTAACGTCTGAGACCTGCATCACTTCGGGCTTTCCTCCCACATTAAGCTGACACACCGTGATATAAATGGAATAGTGTTAAAAGCGGCGTTAAACCCAACTCACTCACTCATTGAAGGGGATGAAAGATGGCTGGATCTTGAACAGAAGTTCAACAAAAACAACCGAGTAGTAGTTTTAAGCTCAACAATGTCATCTTCTCCAAAATCAGACTTCGTTCCTGTTCTGGCTTTATAGTCTCCGCCACAATTAACAATAGCATCTCTTAATTCTGATAAAATGTCCAACAAACTGTTTGGAAATATAGGGGTGCCACTTTTACAATCAACAGATAAAATGTAATAGGAGCTAGATCCCTCAGGATGGATATATACACATGCATATTATACGTCAGATTGACGGCCGAGCTAGGAATTATCAACACACACACACACACACACACACACACACACACACACACTTTTCCGTTATTTTACACCGTTTTATAATATATTTCTGTAGTTGCTTCTTTACAAGTACTATTATCCAACCTGAAATTCTGCCTGTCTTAGGGGGCACGGGTGGCCCAGTCATCAAAGGCGCCGCGATTCGCTGTGCAGAGTTGCGTCCCTTGACCTGCATTACTTCGGGTTTTCCTCCCACATTAAGCTGACATGCCGCGATAAAACTTGAATACTGTTAAAAGCTTCGTCAAACCCAACTCACAATCACTCACTCACTCACTTAGAAGTTGACGGATGACAATGTAGACACAATTTATGGATAACAACTTCTTTATTTTACTGTAACATCGACGTTTCGGTATAGATCCATGGTACAAAATATATATAGAATTAGAAGGTGGAGGATTAACAGAAACAAACAGTTGCATACATGAGAGAGATTGACATGAGTAGGTTAAATAATAACAGAAGGATAAAACAGTAACAAAATGATGGACAGAGAACACATGACGAGGAAGCCAATGAGACAGGAAGCCAATTAAACAGGATAAGTATACATAGGATGGGTCGTTATTGTTTAATGAGTTCACAGTAGGCGGATAGGATGAAATGACCTTGATGGTTTGTGGCGGCGAATGTGGACTGTTTCTCTTAGTTTGCTTTTTGTGAAGTCCTGGAGGTTGTTGGAGAGGGTATGGACGGTCCATGTTGTGATAAGGGCAGTTGCTGATATGGTCCGAATGCCTGATTTACTGTCGATTTGATGGTTGAAGTTTTGTTCTCTTTGATTCTGGTGTTGATGGGGCGGGATGTTTCACCTACAAGGGATTGCCCCATATCATCAGCCGCCTCCTCAAACAGTAACCCAATATTGACCCCGACTTCGCCAGATCCACCTCCTTCAGTTCTCTAAGAAGGGACAACGGCAGAAACACAACTAAACGCCAACAACCTAAAGGTGTAGTTTATAAAATTGGCTGTAACTGGACAATTCTATATGGGGAAAACATTCCGCCCTATAACCATTTGCATTCATCTAGCACCCCCACATTTCCAAAAAGAATACACGAAACACAGATTCAATAATTGTAGCCTTTTCCTGTTCACAAATCCTAAAGTGGACACTCATATATTAAGTCGACTATGAATTAATTAGTCAGAATATCAAATAAACGCAACACCACATCAAATTAGTGGTATTAACTTATACTTTGAAACTGAGAGTTATCTCCCT
Organism: Haliotis cracherodii; assembly: GCF_022045235.1. NCBI lineage: Eukaryota > Metazoa > Mollusca > Gastropoda > Lepetellida > Haliotidae > Haliotis > Haliotis cracherodii. The sequence goes on from NW_027266266.1 coordinate 20,229,141, forward strand.
TCCGTTTGTGCCGCTCGTTGCCAAGCTACCGATATCAGCAAAACGACGCCATTTTATGTTGCCGCATCTGCTGTCTCTTTGTTCTCAATCTATAACCTGCCTTGGATTTTGTGCATCACTTGAGTTTTTTAAACATGCAGTCAAGTAGCTGTGTTCAAGGTACCAATGTGTCACAGTTTTATGTTGATTACGTTTCACCGTGTGGTTATGTAATCGGTTACCGTCAGGTTGATGCCAAGGTCTCATCACTAAAGTCTATAACTAGGCCTATAGAAATCTGAACGTACTTCAACGTTTCTCAAGATATGCTAAACCCGTTTCCTCGCATTTTATATTTCTTCTATGTACTTCAATTTCTTCAATGGCCAATGCTTACATAAATAGTGATTTTATCCTGCCCCAGGTGAACAGCCCACTAACAAATAGAAGGAATTAATAAATACAACTGACACGAACGTCTATAGATATATATAGGCCTACCGGTATATGGTATATACTTACAAGATTACGTTTTTAATAACTTTACAGTGTAAATAAGCGTGTACATGTTTTATTTATTTTCACTTCTCCCCCACACAGATAGGATGTTTCACCCGGCTTTCACCCCTGCTGCCACTCCTGTCCCACGTCGAGTAGGTGTGCTAGGGTTGTAGAACATAACCAACGTTTACAACAGATCCTTGTCTAAATCTCAGTGTGTCAAAGTGTTGATGTTCCATAACCTACTGTATGACCACGTTCCTAACTAAAGATACACCACACCCTACCTATCACTAGTATCAGTATCACGTTTGTCTCATCTTTTCTCTCTTTCCACTTCCCTCCCCACCAGCGTCCTTGTGTGTACCGCCCTGAACCCCTGTCCACCCTCCCCACCTCCTACACCTCTGTCCCCGACCCAGGCCCTGTCTCTGTTTCTGTCAACATCACCGGCCACGTCATTATGGTTGACACCGACTTTGTGGAGATCGATCTCGGCCGTGAGGAAGACACACAACCCCTCCCACCCCAGTCCTTCCTGAGAGCCTTGCTGTCCCGCTTCATCCGTCTGATCAAGAGAGTATTCACCTCCAACAAAAACGACGCTTAAAGGGACATTTTTGTAACAATCTGAGAAGTCCCCTTTCCTTTTTTTGTATGGACACTTTGGCAAATTAGTTATCATTCCCATTTGGCTGTTCTTTCATTAGCATGATTAGTAAATTTTGTTGTTGTCAAAATTGTTGTTGGTTGCTTTATTCTATTATTAGTGTAGGAGCCGCCTTACGTATGGAACAAAATCAAACCTAACCTTAAGCTACAAGTAACATTACAGAATTCTGATTCTACGTTTGTAGATCTCCTCAAGTCTGTGACAACTTGGCGAATATTGTATGCAATAGTTAAATATTATACTACAACAATAGGTTTCACAAGTTACTCATGTTAGAAATCGAACCTTGGTCAGGGTGTGACAAGCAAACACTAACTGCTGTGCCACCCTTCAGTCAATCTGTGTGTGTTTGTGTGTGTGTGTGTGTGTGTGTATTTATATGGACTAAAAAAGTATATATTTTGAGCTCAGCAATTTATTTGTTTGAACAAACCTGAGGACAATTATTCCCCCCACCCCAAATTCAAACATTGTGTTTAAAAGAGGGATGGTAAGAACATGAATAGGGATGTATCAGGAAAGTTTTTGAAGAGAAGTCCTAACTCAGTAGACTATGGGCCATAAGACCTGGACATGATTTTCATCACCTGTCTCCCTGGTCTTGAAACAAAAATGTATTGTTTCCGCTCTTGATGCTGATTTTGTGGAACATCACAGGCCATGTTATTATGGTTGCTTGGTAACAGCATGCTATGAAGTTCTCAAACGATTTCTTACCTAAACATTGAATTTGGTGAAACAGGTCAATAATATACTGGTATACTCAGAGCTCCAGATAAGCTGCGTATCTGCGTGAAATACGCATCAGAAATGCAGAAATACGCAGTAAAATATAATCCAAGCGTATCAAATATGCAACGAACATTACAGATACGCTACAAAAATAAAACTTGTGCGTATCATCAAAATATTGTGAAGTAACCCTGCGTATTTGATTAGCAAATGAGCAACTTATATTGAAATTATAAGTTGGCATTCCGTCAACCTTGCCAAACTCATCATGATCATTTGCCATCACACTTTCTTGTGGAAGTATGGTGGTATTTTTGAGTCCTATAAAGCTCTCGAACCCACACGACACCAGTTTGCAGGGACTAGATGAATAGTGTTTTTAGATATTTAACTTAAATACCCACATGTGTAAAAACTAGTGGGTAACAGAAATTTGAATACGCACCTAGAATTACTGATACCCAATGATTTTAAAACTCATGTGTAAAATACCCACAACACCAAAAGCTTATCTGGAGCTCTGTATACTATATATCTGCATAACTAATTACAGTTTACAGGATAATTATGTGATAATTTGTGTACTGTACCATCCAAATACAATTCGGAAATATATAGGAAATATTTCTTCCTTGCTAATTATTTCCTAGCTTTCATAACTCATAAATAAATTGATACAATCTTTGTGATGGTCATGACAATAATATGGTTGACACTAACTTGAGACTGACTTATTTAAGATTTTGGCAGTGAGGAAGAAACACAAACTAAACCAGCCATCCTTCCTGAGAACCATGATGTCCCGTGTCATCTGAGTGGTCAAAAGAGTCTTCACCTCCAGCAACAATGTTGAAAGCTTTCCTTGGAACAAGTTCCAGGATATTTTGTTGGATTCATTAACTTTTCGTCTTGTAAATTATTTCCATATGGTTTCAGGTGATATAAATAAATGTTTTTGTTGTTCAAACTGTTGTTTGCTGTTATATTTTATCAATGTAAGTGCCTCCTATAATTATCAAAAGCGTGAATAGCATCCTAAAACCATGCTAAAGTATTCTGGTTCTTGTCTGGCAGTAAGTCTAGGTTAGATCTAATAACCAAATAGGTTTACACATGAGGTATAGATTAGCTCATCTTTTTTATATTGTATGCACAATCATTGACGTTTTTTTCTGAAATAACATCAAGAATGAATTCCGCCACTGTGGACAGGGACGATTTTGAAATGACTAAAGTGCTTGACAGTTAACAAACCTAGCCTGACTGTAGCTATTGAATCACAGCTCTCTATTAAAAGAATGCGACCAGACCATCATGACACTTCTAATGGATGTCTACATTAAAGAAAGTTCGTCGCCATTCCAAATGAACCCTGTAGGAAACTAGGAATTCCACAGAGTAGAAAAGGTCCTTGGTATCCATAGCTGGCCACAAGAGCCAAAAACAAGATTCTTGCTCATGCTTTCAGTCACTGATTTGTGTGATCATGACTTGATATCATATACAAGCCGGCGTGATACAGCTTACTTCCATGTGGTCACAGATATCAATGTATATTTTCAGTTTACGAGAGCAAATAAAATGAGACAATTGCAACACTGTTCAACCTCAATAGTTTATGCTTCGAAAAACTTGAAGCTTCTGCCATAGCTATCACAAATGACAATTGTCCCATTTAACATTTTATTGAAAAAAGTCCAACTATTCTTTTGCCATACTTATTACTGTTGATTTTTTGTTTCGTTTGTTCTTTAACGCCGCACTCACCAATATTCCAGCTATATGACGTAAGGTATATGACGTATGTAAATAATCGTGTCTGGACAAGACAATCCAGTGTTGACATCATGAGCAACGATCAACGCTTTTGGCATAAAAAGACATGCATCAACCATGAAAGCTTGTTTGTATGTTTGTTGTTTAACGCCGCACTCAGCAATATTCCAGCTATATGACGGCCGTCTGCAAATAATCGAGTCCACAGGACTAGTGCCAATTTCTAACGCTGGCTATATCAGACAAGTAGGCAATATCAACTCCTACTAAAATGAACTGAAAGGCAAAAGAAAGTAGCCACCAATTTCGAGGACTAATAAAGTAAAGATTTCATTCGGTAAATATAAACCTGTTTAATTCATAGACAAAACAGGCTCTTACAGGATCACATGACCAATTTTGTGTCACAAGCCACAATCTGTGACTGTTTCATTGAAGGTGAGGGGGGCACGGGTGGCCAGTTATAGTAGATATAACTGGAATACTGTTAAAAGCGGCCCCACTCACTCACTCTGCCTGTCTTAGACAGTCTATCAGCATCTTTAATATAAAGGGTAAAGTCTGTGAAAGTGACCTTCACATCCTCTACATTATCCAACCAAGTTTCAGTTACACCAATTATATCAAATTTGTTCACATATTTGACAAACTTATTATCTGTTAACTCATATATTATGCCTGAGACATTCCAGAAGAGAAAGTTAATGAAGCTATTATTACTGTCGCTTCTCTCCCTTGATGGGTTCTCTTGATGAGCAGTAAAATCAGCGTATAGGCCCTGGCCACACCCTTAGCTCTGTCCCCCTACTGCTGGCCTGTGTGACCTCGAGCGCGTATCCCGTCTCTCATCCTTACGTTCCCATCCATCAAGCTCTCTCTCTCTCTCTCTCTCTCTCTCTCTCTCTCTCTCTCTCTCTCTCTCTCCCCCAAACGTGCTTTCCTGTGCAGCTTCATCTTTTCTAGAATCTCTCTCTCCCCTCCTCTCCTCTCCTCTCCTTCTCTCCCAATTTCGAGGACTAATAAAGTAAAGATTTCATTCGGTAAATATAAACCTGTTTAATTCATAGACAAAACAGGCTCTTACAGGATCACATGACCAATTTTGTGTCACAAGCCACAATCTGTGACTGTTTCATTGAAGGTGAGGGGGGCACGGGTGGCCAGTTATAGTAGATATAACTGGAATACTGTTAAAAGCGGCCCCACTCACTCACTCTGCCTGTCTTAGACAGTCTATCAGCATCTTTAATATAAAGGGTAAAGTCTGTGAAAGTGACCTTCATATCCTCTACATTATCCAACCAAGTTTCGGTTACACCAATTATATCAAATTTGTTCACATATTTGACAAACTCATTATCTGTTAACTCATATATTATGCCTGAGACATTCCAGAAGAGAAAGTTAATGAAGCTATTATTACTGTCGCTTCTCTCCCTTGATGGGTTCTCTTGAGCAGTAAAATCAGCGTATAGGCCCTGGCCACACCCTTAGCTCTGTCCCCCTACTGCTGGCCTGTGTGACCTCGAGCACGTATCCCGTCTCTCATCCTTACGTTCCCATCCATCAAGCTCTCCCTCTCTCTCTCTCGCCCCCAAATGTGCTTTCCTGTGCAGCTTCATCTTTTCTAGTATCTCTCTCTCCTCTCCTCTCCTCTCCTCTCCTCTCCTCCCAATTTCGAGGACTAATAAAGTAAAGATTTCATTCGGTAAATATAAACCTGTTTAATTCATAGACAAAACAGGCTCTTACAGGATCACATGACCAATTTTGTGTCGTAAGCCACAATCTGTCACTGTTTCATTGAAGGTGAGGGGGCACGGGTGGCCCAGTCGTCTAAGGCGCTGCGATTCGCTGTGCAGAGTTGCGTCCCTTGGGCACGCCAGAAACCTATGATTGTGGGTTCGAATCCCGGTTCGCCCTGATTATGTTTCTAGGTTTGTCAGCACCATACCCGTGCTTTTGGGTTTCACCGAAGTGGTTAACGTCTGAGACCTGCATCACTTCGGGCTTTCCTCTCACATTAAGCTGACACGCCGTGATATAAATGGAATAGTGTTAAAAGCGGCGTTAAACCCAACTCACTCACTCATTGAAGGGGATGAAAGATGGCTGGATCTTGAACAGAAGTTCAACAAAAACAACCGAGTAGTAGTTTTAAGCTCAACAATGTCATCTTCTCCATAATCAGACTTCGTTCCTGTTCTGGCTTTATAGTCTCCGCCACAATTAACAATAGCATCTCTTAATTCTGATAAAATGTCCAACAAACTGTTTGGAAATATAGGGGTGCCACTTTTACAATCAACAGATAAAATGTAATAGGAGCTAGATCCCTCAGGATGGATATATACACATGCATATAAGACGTCAGATTGACGGCCGAGCTAGGAATTATCTATATATACACACACACACACACACACACACACACACACACACACTTTTCCGTTATTTTACACCGTTTTATAATATATTTCTGTAGTTGCTTCTTTACAAGTACTATTATCCAACCTGAAATTCTGCCTGTCTTAGGGGGCACGGGTGGCCCAGTCGTCAAAGGCGCCGCGATTCGCTGTGCAGAGTTGCGTCCCTTGACCTGCATCACTTCGGGTTTTCCTCCCACATTAAGCTGACATGCCGCGATAAAACTTGAATACTGTTAAAAGCTTCGTCAAACCCAACTCACAATCACTCACTCACTCACTTAGAAGTTGACGGATGACAATGTAGACACAATTTATGGATAACAACTTCTTTATTTTACTGTAACATCGACGTTTCGGTATAGATCCATGGTACAAAATATATATAGAATTAGAAGGTGGAGGATTAACAGAAACAAACAGTTGCATACATGAGAGAGATTGACATTAGTAGGTTAAATAATAACAGAAGGATAAAACAGTAACAAAATGATGGACAGAGAACACATGACGAGGAAGCCAATGAGACAGGAAGCCAATTAAACAGGATAAGTATACATAGGATGGGTCGTTATTGTTTAATGAGTTCACAGTAGGCGGATAGGATGAAATGACCTTGATGGTTTGTGGCGGCGAATGTGGACTGTTTCTCTTAGTTTGCTTTTTGTGAAGTCCTGGAGGTTGTTGGAGAGGATATGGACGGTCCATGTTGTGATAAGGGCAGTTGCTGATATGGTCCGAATGCCTGATTTACTGTCGATTTGATGGTTGAAGTTTTGTTCTCTTTGATTCTGGTGTTGATGGGGCGGGATGTTTCACCTACAAGGGATTGCCCCATTTCATCAGCCGCCTCCTCAAACAGTAACCCAATATTGACCCCGACTTCGCCAGATCCACCTCCCTCAGTTCTCTAAGAAGGGACAACGGCAGAAACACAACTAAACGCCAAGAACCTAAAGGTGTAGTTTATAAAATTGGCTGTAACTGGACAATTCTATATGGGGAAAACATTCCGCCCTATAACCGTTTGCATTCATCTAGCACCCCCACATTTCCAAAAAGAATACATGAAACACAGATTCAATAATTGTAGCCTTTTCCTGTTCACAAATCCTAAAGTGGACACTCATATATTAAGTCGACTATGAATTAATTAGTCAGAATATCAAATAAACGCAACACCACATCAAATTAGTGGTATTAACTTATACTTTGAAACTGAGAGTTATCTCCCTTCCGTTTGTGCCGCTCGTTGCCAAGCTACCGATATCAGCAAAACGACGCCATTTTATGTTGCCGCATCTGCTGTCTCTTTGTTCTCAATCTATAACCTGCCTTGGATTTTGAGCATCACTTGAGTTTTTTAAACATGCAGTCAAGTAGCTGTGTTCAAGGTACCAATGTGTCACAGTTTTATGTTGATTACGTTTCACCGTGTGGTTATATAATCGGTTACCGTCAGGTTGATGCCAAGGTCTCATCACTAAAGTCTATAACTAGGCCTATAGAAATCTGAACGTACTTCAACGTTTCTCAAGATATGCTAAACCCGTTTCCTCGCATTTTATATTTCTTCTATGTACTTCAATTTCTTCAATGGCCAATGCTTACATAAATAGTGATTTTGTCCTGCCCCAGGTGAACAGCCCACTAACAAATAGAAGGAATTAATAAATACAACTGACACGAACGTGTATAGATATATATAGGCCTACCGGTATATGGTATATACTTACAAGATTACGTTTTTAATAACTTTACAGTGTAAATAAGCGTGTACATGTTTTATTTATTTTCACTTCTCCCCCACACAGAGAGGATGTTTCACCCGGCTTTCACCCCTGCTGCCACTCCTGTCCCACGTCGAGTAGGTGTGCTAGGGTTGTAGAATATAACTACCTTTTACAACAGATCCTTGTCTAAATCTCAGTGTGTCTAAGTGTTGATGTTCCATAACCTACTGTATTACCACTTTTTTAACTAAAGATACACCGCACCCTACCTATCACTAGTATCAGTATCACGTTTGTCTCATCATTTCTCTCTTTCCACTTCCCTCCCCACCAGCGTCCTTGTGTGTACCACCCTGAACCCCTGTCCACCCTCCCCACCTCCTACACCTCTGTCCCCGACCCAGCCCCTGTCTCTGTTTCTGTCAACATCACCGGCCATGTCATTATGGTTGACACCGACTTTGTGGAGATCGATCTCGGCCGTGAGGAAGACACACAACCCCTCCCACCCCAGTCCTTCCTGAGAGCCTTGCTGTCCCGCTTCATCCGTCTGGTCAAGAGAATCTTCACCTCCAACAAAAACGACGCTTAAAGTGATAATTTGTAACAATCTGAGAAGTCCCCTTTCCTCTTTTTTGTATGGACACTTTGGCAAATTAGTTATCATTCCCATTTGGTTGTTCTTTCATTAGCATGATTAGTAAATTTTGTTGTTGTTAAAATTGTTGTTGGTTGCTTTATTCTATTATTAGTGTAGGAGCCTCCTTACGTATGGAACAAACTCAAACCTAACCTTAAGCTACAAATAACATTACAGAATTCTGATTCTACGTTTGTAGATCTCCTCAAGTCTGTGACAACTTGGCGAATATTGTATGCAATAGTTAAATATTATACTACAACAATAGGTTTCACAAGTTACTCATGTTAGAAATCGAACCTTGGTCAGGGTGTGACAAGCAAACACTAACTGCTGTGCCACCCTTCAGTCAATCTGTGTGTGTGTGTGTGTGTGTGTGTGTGTGTGTGTGTGTATTTATATGGACTAAAAAAGTATATATTTTGAGCTCAGCAATTTATTTGTTTGAACAAACCTGAGGACAATTATTCCCCCCACCCCAAATTCAAACATTGTGTTTAAAAGAGGGATGGTAAGAACATGAATAGGGATGTATCAGGAAAGTTTTCAAAGAGAAGTCCTAACTCACTAGACTATGGGCCATAAGACCTGGACATGATTTTCATCACCTGTCTCCCGGGTCTTGAAACAAAAATGTATTGTTTCCGCTCTTGATGCTGATTTTGTGGAAAATCACAGACCATGTTATTATGGTTGCTCGGTAACAACATGCCATGAAATTCTCAAATGATTTCTTACCAAAACAGGTTTCTTAACATTGAATTGAATTACGTGGAAGCGAGGTCAATAATATACTGGTATACTATATACCTGCATACCTAATTACAATTTACAGGATAAATATGATAATAATTTGTGTACTGTCATACAACCATTAAAATACAATTCGGACATATTCAGGAAATATTTCTCCCTTGCTAATCATTTCCCAGCTTTCATAACTCCCAGCTTTTCATAATTTATACAATCTTTGTGATGGTCATGACAATAATATGGTTGACATTAACTTGAGACTGACTTATTTGAGATTTTGGCAGTGAGGAAGAAACACAAATCATCCCAGTCATCCTTCCTGAGAACCATGATGTCCCGTGTCATCCGAGTGGTCAAAAGAGTCTTCACCTACAGCAACAACGTTGATAGCTTTCCTTGGAACAAGTTCCAGGACATTTTGTTGGATTCATTAACTTTTCGTCGTATTAATTATTTCCATATGGTTACTTTTGTTTAAATAAATGTTTTTGTTGTTCAAACTGTTGTTTGCTGTTATATTTTATCAATGTTAGTGCCTCCTATAATTATCAAAAGCGTGAGTAACATCCTAAAACCACGCTACAGAATTCTAGGTTCTTGTCTGGCAGTAAGTCCAGGTTAGATCTAATAACCAAATAGGCTTATACATCATGAGGTATAGATTAGCGCATTTTTTTACATAGTATGCACAATCATTGACATTTTTCTTTATGAATTAGCATCAAGAATGAATTCCGCCTCTGAGGACAGGGATGATTTTGAAATGACTAAAGCGCTTGACAAACCTAGCCTGACAGCTATTGAATCACAGCTCTCTTTTAAAAGAATGCAACCAGACCATAATGACACTTCTAATGGAATGTCTACATTAAAGAAGGTTCGTCACCATTCCAAATGAACCCTGTAGGAATTCCACAGAGTATATAGGTCCTTGGTATCCATTGCTGGCCATAAGAGCCCAAAACAAGATTCTTGCTCATGCTTTCAGCCCCTTGTTGATATCATATACAAGCCGGCGTGATACAGTTTACTTTCGTGTGGTCACAGATATCAATGTATATTTTCAGTTTATGAGAGTAAATAAAATGAGACATTTGCAACACTGTCAACCTCAATAGTTTATGCTTTGAAAAACTTGAAGCTTCTGTTAAGTGACAATTATCCCATCTAACATTTTATTGAAAAAAGTCCAACTATCCATTGGCCATACTTAGTTTTTGTTGATTTTTTGTTTTCTTTGTTCTTTAACGCCGCACTCACCAATATTCCAGCTATATGACGTAAGGTATATGACGTATGTAAATAATCGAGTCTGGACAAGACAATCCAGTGATTGACATCATGAGCATCAATCAACGCAATTGGCATAGAAAGACATGCATCAACCAAGTCAGCAATCCTGACCACCCGATCCTCGTTAGTTGCCTCTTGAAAGGTTTTTGTTGGTTGTTTAACGCCGCACTCAGCAATATTCAAGCTATATGGCGGCCGTCTGTTAATAATCGAGTCTGGACCAGACAATCCAGTGATTGATATTATGAGTATATTTCCACGAAATTGGGATACGATGACATGCATCATCAAGGTCAGCGAGCCTGACCACCCGATCCCTTTTTTCGTCTTTTACTACAAGCATAGTCGCCTTTTACGGCAAGCATGGGTTGCTGAAGACCTATTCTACCCCGGGTCTCCTCTTGAAAGCAAAGTAGCCTCTTACTGCAAGCATCAGTTGCTGAAGACTAGTTCTAACCTGGCTCTTCATGGGTGGGTACATCGTCATGGATATTAAATGTTACCTGACATACTCCTTTATAATGTAAATGAACCTCCAGTGTAATATTTCCTGCAGTGTTAGTTTTGTTCTTTCAAATCTCAAATCTTGATATCCATGTGATACCATTACATATTTTACTATGCATCGGCATGCAAAGAGATCCCGACCTCGTTAGTCGCCTTGTACGACAAGCATATTCTCCTTTTACGGCAAGCATGGGTTGCTGAAGATCCATTCTATCCCGGATCTTCATGGGTCCAGATTACCTTGAATCCTTGCATATACAAACATGTACTATCAACGCAAGCGTTTGTAGTGCACATGCACGAAAGCACTATCACTACTTACTGTCATCCAAATGAAAATCCAACTCTTCTGAAAAAAATGTTTTCTGTCTAATGGCTGTAGATGAGATTTCTCTTAAAAAGATGTCACCATTAAATGATTTCACTCATTAGTGGTATTTGGGGCAGCCAATTGGCTGAATCCCTCGCCCGTTAGCCTGAACAACTTGGTTCCATTATTTCTAATATGGGTATACAGCGGTAGAAAGTAAGAGCTTTAGTGATATAACCTATAATGATAACACATAGCAAAACCCTTAAAAATGGAATTTTTTTTGCTAATCCTTATGATACCCTAACTATTGGGCAGTTTGGCAAGGACCACAGGACTAGTGCCAATTTCTACCGCTGGGTATGTCAGACAAGTAGGCTATATCAACTCCTACTTAAATGCACTGAAAGGCCAAAGAAAGTAGCCACCAATTTCGAGGACTAATCAAGTAAAAATTTCATTCAATAAATATTAAACCTGTTTAATTCATAGACAAAACAGGCTCTTACAGGATCACATAACCAATTTTGTCTCACAAGCCACAATCTGTCACTGTTTCATTGAAGGGGATGAAAGATGGCTGGATCTTGAACAGGAGTTCAACAAAAACAACCGAGTAGTAGTTTTAAGCTCAACAATGTCATCTTCTCCAAAATCAGACTTCGTTCCTGTTCTGGCTTTATAGTCTCCGCCACAATTAACAATAGCATCTCTTAATTCTGATAAAATGTCCAACAAACTGTTTGAAAATATAGTGGTGCCATTTTTACGATCAACAGATAAAATGTAATAGGAGCTAGATCCCCCAGGATGGATATATACACATATATATAAAATACGTCAGATTGACGGCCGAGCTAGGAATTATCAATATACACACAAACACACACACACACACACACAGTGGTAAACGTCTGAGACCTGCATCACTTCGGGCTTTCCTCCCAAAGTAAGCTGACACGCCGTGATATAACTGGAATACTGTTAAAAGCGGTGTTAAACCCCACTCACTCACTCTGCCTGTCTTAGACAATCTATCAGCATCTTTAATATAAAGGGTAAAGTCTGTGAAAGTGACCTTCACATCCTCTACATTATCCAACCAAGTTTCGGTTACACCAATTATATCAAATTTGTTCACATATTTGACAAACTCATTAACTGTTAACTCATATATTATGCCTGAGACATTCCAGAAGAGAGAGTTAATGAAGCTATTATTACTGTCGCTTCTCTCCCTTGATGGGTTCTCTTGATGAGCAGTAAAATCAGCGTATAGGCCCTGGCCACACCCTTATCTCTGTCCCCCTACTGCTGACCTCTGTGACCTCGAGCGCGTATCCCGTCTCTCATCCTGTTGTCTTTCCTCTCTCTCACCCTCTGTGCCTCCAGATATGCTTTCCTGTGCAGCTTGGGGGCACGGGTGGCCCAGTCGTCTAAGGCGCCGCGATTCGTTGTGCAGAGTTGCGTCCCTTGGACACCTATGATTGTGGGTTTGAATCCCGGTTCACCCCGATTATGTTTCTAGGTTTGTCGGCACCATACCCGGTGCTCGTGTGTTTCACCGAAGTGGTAAACGGCTTAGACCTGCATCACTTCGGGCTTTCCTCCCACATTAAGCTGACACGCCGCAATATAACTGGAATACTGTTAAAAGCTTCGTCAAATCCAACTCACAATCACTCACTCACTCATTTAGAAGTTGACGGATGACAATGTACACACAATTTATGGATAACAACTTCTTTATTTTACTGTAACATTGACGTTTCGGTATAGATCCTTATACCGTTGTCAAGCAAGGCTGAATAATGAACATGGTACAAAATATATATAGAAGGTGGAGGATTAACAGTAACAAACAATTGCATACATGAAAGAGCTAAACATGGGTAAGTTAGATAATACACATGATAAGGAAGCCAATTAAACAGGATAAGTATACATAGGAGGGGTCGCTATTGCTTGATGAGTTCAAAGTAGGCGGAGAGGATGAAATGGACTTGATCTCTGTTGATTGATGGTTGTGGCGGTGACTGCTTCTCTTTGTTTGGTTTTTGTGAAGTCCTGGAGTTGTTGGAGAGGATTTGGGCGGTTTATGTTGTGATTAGGGCAGTTGGTGATATGGTCCGAACGGCTGATTTACTGTCGGATTTGATGGTTGAAGTCTTGTGCTCTTTGATTCTGGTGTTGATGGGGCGGGATGTTTCACCGACATAGGATTGCCCCATATCATCAGCCGCCTCCTTCAACCCCAATATTGACCCCGACTTCGCCAGATCAACCCCCCTCAATTCTCTAAGAAGGGACAGAAACACGACTAAATGCCAAGAACCTAAAGGTGTAGTTTATAAAATTGACTGTAACTGGACAATCCTATATAGGGAAAACATCCCGCCCTATAACCGTTTGCATTCATCTAGCACCCCAACATTTCCAAAAAGAATACACTTAAAAAAGATTGAATAATTGTAGCCTTTTCCTGTTCACAAATCCTAAAGTGGACACTCATATATTAAGTCGACTATGAATTAATTAGTCATAGAATATTAAATACACGTAACACCACATTAAATTAGCGGTATTAACTTATACTTTGAAACTGAGAGTTCTCTCCCTTCCGTTGGTGCCGCTCGTTGCCAAGGTACCGATATCAGCAAAACGACGCCATTTTATGTTGCCGCATCTGCTGTCTCTTTGTTCTCAATCTATAACCTGCCTTGGATTTTGAGCATCACTTGAGTTTTTTAAACATGCAGTCAAGTAGCTGTGTTCAAGGTACCAATGTGTCACAGTTTTATGTTGATTACGTTTCACCCTGTGGTTATATAATCGGCTACCGTCAGGTTGATGCTAATGTTTCATCACTAAGGTCTATAACTAGGCCTGTATAAATCTCAACCTACTATACGCGTTTCCTTGCATTATATATTTTTATTTGGTACTTAAATTTCCTCAATGGCCAGTGCTCACATAAATAGTGATTTGGGGAGAAGTGCACTAACAAATAGAATAAAATAAATACAACTGACACGAACGTGTATAAGATGATACCTATAAGGTATATACTTACAAGCTTACGTTTTTAATGAATGACTTTACAGTGTAAATAAGAGTGTGCATGTCTTATTTATTTTCACTTCTCCCCCACACAGAGAGGATGTTTCACCCGGCTTTCACCCCTGCTGCCACTCCTGTCCCACGTCGAGTAGGTGTGCTAGGGTTGTAGAAACAGAATATGACTAACTTTTACAACAGATCCTTGTCTAAATCTAAGTGTGTCAAAGTGTTGATGTTCCATAACCTACTGTATTACTACTTTCCTAACTAAAGATACACCGCACCCTACCTATCACTAGTATCAGTATCACGTTTGTCTCATCATTTCTCTCTTTCCACTTCCCTCCCCACCAGCGTCCTTGTGTGTACCACCCTGAACCCCTGTCCACCCTCCCCACCTCCTACACCTCTGTCCCCGACCCAGCCCCTGTCTCTGTTTCTGTCAACATCACCGGCCACGTCATTATGGTTGACACCGACTTTGTGGAGATCGATCTCGGCCGTGAGGAAGACACACAACCCCTCCCACCCCAGTCCTTCCTGAGAGCCTTGCTGTCCCGCTTCATCCGTCTGGTCAAGAGAGTCTTCACCTCCAACAAAAACGACGCTTAAAGTGATAATTTGTAACAATCTGAGAAGTCCCCTTTCCTCTTTTTTGTATGGACACTTTGGCAAATTAGTTATCATTCCCATTTGGTTGTTCTTTCATTAGCATGATTAGTAAATTTTGTTGTTGTTTAAATTGTTGTTGGTTGCTTTATTCTATTATTAATATGGGAGCCTCCTTACGTATGGGACAAACTCAAACATAACCTAAAGCTACGAGTCACATTACACAATTCTGCATTCTGATTCTACGTTTGTAGATCTCCTTAGTTCTGTGACAACTTGGCGAATATCGTATGCAATAGTTACAACAATAGGTTTCACAAGTTACTCAAACCAGAAATCGAACCTTGGTCAGGGTGTGACGAGCGAACACTAACTGCTGTGCCATCCTTCAGTCAATCTGTTTTCAGATTTGCCAGTTTAAATGTTCAAATATTATAGAACACTAAATGAAAACCCCTCAAAAGATTACTAGCCGAGTGTGTGTAAGTATATAAGGAATAAAAAAATATATAATGTGAGCTCAGCAATTTGTTTGTACAAACCTGAGGTCAATTATTTCCCCCTCCCCAAATTCAAACACGGGTTTAAAATAGGAATGGTAAGAACATGAATAGGGATGTATCATGAAAGTTTTTGAAGAGAAGTCCTAACTCAGTAGACTATGGGCCATAAGACCTGGACATGATTTTCAGCACCTGTCTCCCTGGTCTTGAAACAAAAATGTATTTAATGTGCTCTTGATGCTGAATTTGTGGAACATCACAGGCCATGTTATTATGGTTGCTTGGTAACAGCATGCTATGAAGTTCTCAAATGATTTCTTACCAAAACAGGCTTCCTAACATTGAATTGAATTTGGTGAAACAGGTCAATAATATACTGGTATACTACATACCTGCAGAACTAATTACAGTTTACAGGATAATTATGATAATAATTTGTGTATTGTACCATCAAAATTAAATTTGGAAATATTTAGGAAATATTTCTTCCTTGCTAATTATTTCCTAGCTTTCATAACTTACCTATGAATAAATTGATACAATCTTTGTGATGGTCATGACAATATTATGGTTGACACTAACTTGAGACTGACTTATTTGAGATTTTGGCAGTGAGGAAGAAACAGAAACCCTCCCAGCCGTCCTTCCTGAGAAGCACGATGTCCCGTCCCGTGTCATCCGAGTGGTCAAAAGTGCCTTCACCTCCAGCAAAAACGTTTAATTAAAGCATTCCTTGGAACAAGTTCCAGGATATTTTGTTGGGTTCATTAACTTTTCATCTTGTTAATTATTTCCATATGGTTTCAGTTGTATAAATAAATGTTTTTGTTGTTCAAACTGTTTTTTGCTGTTATATTTTATCAATGTTAGTGCCTCCTAAATTATCAAAAGCGTGAATAACATCTTAAAACGGTGCTACAGAATTCTGGTTCTTGTCTAGTAGTAAGTCTAGGTTAGATCTAATAACCAAATAGGTTAATACATCATGAGGTATAGATTAGCGCATCTTTTTATAAAGTATGCACAATCATAGATGTTATTTTTTATGAATTAGCATCAAGAATGAATTCCGCCTCTGAGGACAGGGATGATTTTGAAATGACTAAAGCGCTTGACAAACCTAGCCTGACTGTAACTATTGACTCACAGCTCTTTATTAAAAGAATGCGACCAGACGATATTGACACTTCTAATGGCATGTCTACATTAAAGAAGGTTTGTCGCCATTCCAAATGAACCCTGTAGGAAACTAGGAATTCCACAGAGTAGAAAAGGTCCTTGGTATCCATAGCTGGCCATAAGAGCCCAAAACAAGATTCTTGCTCATGCTTTCAGTCACTGGTTTGTGTGATCATGACTTGATATCATATACAAGCCGGCGTGATACAGCTTACTTCCGTGTGGTCACAGATATCAATGTATATTTTCAGTTTAGGAGAGTAAATAAAATGAGAAATTTGCAACACTGTTCAACCTCAATAGTTTATGCTTCGAAAAGCTTGAAGCTTCTGTCATAGTTATCACAAGTGACAATTATCCTATCTGACATTGTATTGAAAAAAGTCCAACTATTCTTTGGCCATACTTAGTACTGTTGATTTTTTGTTTTGTTTGTTCTTTAACGCCGCACTCACCAATATTCCAGCTATATGACGTATGTAAATAATCGAGTCTGGACAAGACAATCTAGTGATTGACATCATGAGTATCGATCAACGCAATTGGCATACAAAGACATGCATCAACCAAGTCAGAAACCTTGACCACCCGATCCTCGTTAGTTGCCTCTTGAATGCTTGTTTGTTTGTTTGTTGTTTAACGCCGCGCTCAGCAATATTCAAGCTATATGACAGCGGGTCTGCAAATAATCGAGTCTGGACCAGACAATCCAGTGATTGATATTATGAACATCAATCCACGAAATTGGGATACGATGACATGCATCAACAAAGTCAACGATCCTGACCACCCGATCCCATTAGTCGCCTTTTACGAAAGCACAGTCGCCTTTTATGGCAAGCATGGTTTGCTGAAGACCTATTCTACCCCGGATCTTCATGGGTGGGTACATCGTCATGGATATTAAATGTCACCTTGCATACTCCATTATAATGTAAATGAACCTCTGCATTTGTAACATTTCCTGCGGTGTTAGTTTTGTAGTTTCAACTATCAAGTCTTGATAGTCGCTTGATCTTCACGGGTCCAGTTTACATTGAATCCATGCATATACAAACATGTACTATCAACGCAAGCATTTGTAGTGCACATGCACACAAGCATTATCACTACTTACTGTCATCCAAATGAAAATCCAACTCTTCTGAAAGAATGTGTTCTGTCTAATGGCTGTAGATGAGATTTCTCTTGAAAACATGAGGTCACCATTAGATGATTTCACTCATTAGTGGTATGTGGGGCAGCCAATTGGCTGAATCACTCGCACGTTAGCCTGAACAACTTGGTTCCATTATTTCTAATATGGGTTTACAGCGGTAGAAAGTAACAGCTTTTGTGATATAACTTATAATGATGACATATAGCAAAACCCTTTAAAATGGAAAATTTCTACCAATCCTTATGATACATTAACTATTGGGCAGTTTGGCAAGGACCACAGGACTAGTGCCAATTTCTAACGCTGGGTATATCAGATCAGTAGGCTATATCAACTCCTACTAAAATGCACTGAAAGGCCAAAGAAAGTAGCCACCAATTTCGAGGACTAATAAAGTAAAAATTTCATTCGGTAAATATCAAACCTGTTTAATTCATAGACAAAACAGGATCTTACAGCATCACATGACCAATTTTGTCTCACAAGCAACAATCTATCACTGTTTCATTGAAGGTGATGAAAGATGGCTGGATAATGAACAGAAGTTCAACAAAAACTATTGATTAGTAGTTTTAAGCTCAACAATGTCATCTTAGACAGTCTATCAGCATCTTAAATATAAAGGTTAAAGTCTGTGAAAGTGATCTTCACATCCTCTACATTATCCAACCAAGTTTCGGTTACAACAAATTTTATCAAATTTGTTCACATATTTGACAAAGTCATTATCTGTTAACTCATATATTATGCCTGAGACATTCCAGAAGAGAAAGTTAATGAAGCTATTATTACTGTCACTTGTCTCACTTGATGGGTTCCCTTGATGAGCAGTAAAATCAGCGTATAGGCCCTGGCCACACCCTTATCCCGGTTCACCCCGATTATGTTTCTAGGTTTGTCGGCGCCCTACCCTGTGCTCGTGAGTTTCACCGAAGTGGTAAACGTCTTAGACCTGCATCACTTCGGGCTTTCCTCCCACATTAAGCTGACACGCCGTGATATTACTGGAATAATGTTAAAAGCGGCGTTAAACCCAACTCACTCACTCACTCACTCCTGTGCAGCTTCATCTTTTCTAGTATCTCTCCTCTCTTCGGCTTCCCTCACTAATTTCCCTTCTTTGTAGTAGAACCGTGTGTCTGGTTCGTCTGTTCTGCATTTTAGTAATTCCTGTCTCTGATTCAAAGTCAAGTCATTAAAGATGTCATATCTTTTACCTTTAAGGACGATCCACATTGACACAGCTTGCATTTTGTCGTCCCAGTGCAGCATCTTCACGAGAAGGTTTATTAGGCTTCTTCGTCGGCATACGATGTGCACGTTTCTACATCTCTGGAATTGAGCGGGGGAATTTCTTCTCTATCTTCAGTACTTCCAGAACTCTCTCCTTACACACCATATATGATTCATGTTGTAATTCAGGCACTCCATATACTATTACATTATTTTTCCTGTTTCTGCGGTCTTGAATTCATAGTAGATGTATTATAAATTCACAAGGGTTTGAGGGAATTGTTAGATAAACATAACTTAAAAGTTGGGTGGGCCCAGTCGCCTATGGAGCCGCGATTCGCTGTGCAGAGTTGCGTCCCTTTGGCACGCCAGAAACCTATGATTGTAGGTTCGAATCCCAGTTCGCCCCGATTATGTTTCTAGCTTTGTCAGCACCATACCCGTGCTCGTGGGTTTCACCGAAGTGGTAAACGCCTGAGACCTGCATCACTTCGGGTTTTCCTTCCACATTAAGCTGACATGCCGCGATAAAACTGGAATATTGTTAAAAGCTTCGTCAAACCCAACTCACAATCACTCACTCACTCATTTAGAAGTTGACGGATGACAATGTAGACACAATTTATGGATAACAACTCTTTTATTTTACTGTAACATCGACGTTTCGGTATAGATCCATGGTACAAAATATATATAGAATTAGAAGGTGGAGGATTAACAGAAACAAACAGCTGCATACATGAGAGAGATTGACATGAGTAGGTTAAATAATAACAGAAGGATAAAACAGTAACAAAATGATGGACAGCGAACACATGACGAGGAAGCCAATTAAACAGGATAAGTATACATAGGATGGGTCACTATTGTTTAATGAGTTCACAGTAGGCGGATAGGATGAAATGACCTTGATCTCTGTTGATTGATGGTTGTGGCGGCGAATGTGGACTGCTTCTCTTTGTTTGCTTTTTGTGAAGTCCTGGAGGTTGTTGGAGAGGATTTGGGCGGTTCATGTTGTGATTAGGGCAGTTGCTGATATGGTCCGAATGGCTGATTTACTGTCGGATTTGATGGTTGAAGTTTTGTGCTCTTTGATTCTGGTGTTGATGGGGCGGGATGTTTTTTTGCCCCATATCATCAGCCGCCTCCTCAAACAGCAATCCAATATTGACCCCGACTTCGCCAGATCCACCTCCCTCAATTCTTTAAGAAGGGACAACGGCAGAAACACAACTAAACGCCATGAACCTAAAGGTGTAGTTTATAAAATTGGCTGTAACTGGACAATTCTATATGGGGAAAAACATTCCGCCCTATAACTGTGTGCATTCATCTAGCACCCCCACATTTCCAAAAAGAATACACGAAAAAAAGATTCAATAATTGTAGCCTTTTCCTGTTCACCAATCCGAAAGTGGACACTCATAAATTAAGTCGACTATGAATTAATTAGTCAGAATATCAAATAAACGTAACACCACATCAAATTAGCGGTATTAACTTATACTTTGATACTGAGAGTTATCTCCCTTCCGTTGGTGCCGCTCGTTGCCAAGGTACCGATATCAGCAAAACGACGCCATTTTATGTTGCCGCATCTGCTGTCTCTTTGTTCTGAATCTATAACCTGCCTTGGATTTTGAGCATCGCTTGAGTTTTTTAAACATGCAGTCAAGTAGCTGTGTTCAAGGTACCAATGTGTCACAGTTTTATGTTGATTACGTTTCACCGTGTGGTTATATAATCGGTTACCGTCAGGTTGATGCCAAGGTCTCATCACTAAGGTCTATATCTAGTCCTATAGAAATCTGAACGTACTTCAACGTTTCTCAAGATATGCTAAACCCGTTTCCTCGCATTTTATATTTCTTCTATGTACTTCAATTTCTTCAATGGCCAATGCTTACATAAATAGTGATTTTGTCCTGCCCCAGGTGAACAGCCCACTAACAAATAGAAGGAATTAATAAATACAACTGACACGAACGTGTATAGATATATATAGGCCTACCGGTATATGGTATATACTTACAAGCTTACGTTTTTAATAACTTTACAGTGTAAATAAGCGTGTACATTTTTTATTTATTTTCACTTCTCCCCCACACAGATAGGATGTTTCACCCGGCTTTCACCCCTGCCGCCACTCCTGTCCCACGTCGAGTAGGTGTGCTAGGGTTGTAGAATATAACTACCTTTTACAACAGATCCTTGTCTAAATCTCAGTGTGTCAAAGTGTTGATGTTCCATAACCTACTGTATTACTACGTTCCTAACTAAAGATACACCGCACCCTACCTATCACTAGTATCAGTATCACGTTTGTCTCATCATTTCTCTCTTTCCACTTCCCTCCCCACCAGCGTCCTTGTGTGTACCACCCTGAACCCCTGTCCACCCTCCCCACCTCTTACACCTCTGTCCCCGACCCAGGCCCTGTCTCTGTTTCTGTCAACATCACCGGCCACGTCATTATGGTTGACACCGACTTTGTGGAGATCGATCTCGGCCGTGAGGAAGACACACAACCCCTCCCACCCCAGTCCTTCCTGAGAGCCTTGCTGTCCCGCTTCATCAGTCTGATCAAGAGAGTCTTCACCTCCAACAAAAACGACGCTTAAAGGGACATTTTTCTAACAATCTGAGAAGTCCCCTTTCCTTTTTTTGTATGGACACTTTGGCAAATTAGTTATCATTCCCATTTGGTTGTTCTTTCATTAGCATGATTAGTAAATTTTGTTGTTGTCAAAATTGTTGTTGGTTGCTTTATTCTATTATTAGCGTAGAAGCCTCCTTACGTATAGAACAAAATCAAACCTAACCTTAAGCTACAAGTAACATTACAGAATTCTGATTCTACGTTTGTAGATCTCCTCAAGTCTGTGACAACTTGGCGAATATTGTATGCAATAGTTAAATATTATACTACAACAATAGATTTCACAAGTTACTCATGTTAGAAATCGAACCTTGGTCAGGGTGTGACAAGCAAACACTAACTGCTGTGCCACCCTTCAGTCAATCTGTGTGTTTGTGTGTGTGTGTGTGTGTGTGTGTGTGTGTGTGTGTGTGTGTGTATTTATATGGACTAAAAAAGTATATATTTTGAGCTCAGCAATTTATTTGTTTGAACAAACCTGCGGACAATTATTCCCCCCTCCCCAAATTCAAACATTGTGTTTAAAAGAGGGATGGTAAGAACATGAATAGGGATGTATCAGGAAAGTTTTTGAAGAGAAGTCCTAACTCAGTAGACTATGGGCCATAAGACCTGGACATGATTTTCAGCACCTGTCTCCCTGGTCTTGAAACAAAAATGTATTGTTTCCGCTCTTGATGCTGATTTTGTAGAACATCACAGGCCATGTTATTATGGTTGCTTGGTAACAGCATGCTATGAAGTTCTCAAATGATTTCTTACCAAAACAGGTTTCTTAACATTGAATTGAATTACGTGGAAGCGAGGTCAATAATATACTGGTATACTATATACCTGCATAACTAATTACAATTTACAGGATAAATATGATAATAATTTGTGTACTGTCATACAACCATCAAAATACAATTCGGACATATTCAGGAAATATTTCTTCCTTGCTAATCATTTCCCAGCTTTCATAACTCCCAGCTTTTCATAATTTATACAATCTTTGTGATGGTCATGACAATAATATGGTTGACATTAACTTGAGACTGACTTATTTAAGATTTTGGCAGTGAGGAAGAAACACAAATCCTCCCAGCCATCCTTCCTGAGAACCATGATGTCCCGTGTCATCCGAGTGGTCAAAAGAGTCTTCACCTCCAGCAACAACGTTTAAAGCTTTCCTTGGAACAAGTTCCAGGACATTTTGTTGGATTCATTAACTTTTCGTCATATTAATTATTTCCATATGGTTACTTTTGTTTAAATGAATGTTTTTGTTGTTCAAACTGTTGTTTGCTGTTATATTTTATCAATGTTAGTGCCTCCTATAATTATCAAAAGCGTGTATAACATCCTAAAACCACGCTACAGAATTCTGGTTCTTGTCTGGCAGTAAGTCCAGGTTAGATCTAATAACCAAAAAGGCTTACACATCATGAGGTATAGATTAGCGCATTTTTTTACATAGTATGCACAATCATTGACATTTTTCTTTATGAATTAGCATCAAGAATGAATTCCGCCTCTGAGGACAGGGATGATTTTGAAATGACTAAAGCGCTTGACAAACCTAGCCTGACAGCTATTGAATCACAGCTCTCTTTTAAAAGAATGCAACCAGACCATAATGACACTTCTAATGGAATGTCTACATTAAAGAAGGTTCGTCACCATTCCAAATGAACCCTGTAGGAATTCCACAGAGTATATAGGTCCTTGGTATCCATTGCTGGCCATAAGAGCCCCAAAACAAGATTCTTGCTCATGCTTTCAGCCCCTTGTTGATATCATATACAAGCCGGCGTGATACAGCTTACTTCCGTGTGGTCACAGATATCAATGTATATTTCAGTTTATGAGAGTAAATAAAATGAGACATTTGCAACACTGTCAACCTCAATAGTTTATGCTTTGAAAAACTTGAAGCTTCTGTTAAGTGACAATTGTCCCATCTAACATTTTATTGAAAAAAGTCCAACTATCCATTGGCCATACTTAGTTTTTGTTGATTTTTTGTTTTCTTTGTTCTTTAACGCCGCACTCACCAATATTCCAGCTATATGACGTAAGGTATATGACGTATGTAAATAATCGAGTCTGGACAAGACAATCCAGTGATTGACATCATGAGCATCAATCAACGCAATTGGCATAGAAAGACATGCATCAACCAAGTCAGCAATCCTGACCACCCGATCCTCGTTGGTTGCCTCTTGAAAGGTTTTTGTTTGTTGTTTAACGCCGCACTCAGCAATATTCAAGCTATATGACGGCCGTCTGTTAATAATCGAGTCTGGACCAGACAATCCAGTGATTGATATTATGAGTATATTTCCACGAAATTGGGATACGATGACATGCATCATCAAGGTCAGCGAGCCTGACCACCCGATCCCTTTTGTCGTCTTTTACTACAAGCATAGTCGCCTTTTACGGCAAGCATGGGTTGCTGAAGACCTATTCTACCCCGGGTCTCCTCTTGAAAGCAAAGTAGCCTCTTACTGCAAGCATCAGTTGCTGAAGACTAGTTCTAACCTGGCTCTTCATGGGTGGGTACATCGTCATGGATATTAAATGTTACCTGACATACTCCTTTATAATGTAAATGAACCTCCAGTGTAATATTTCCTGCAGTGTTAGTTTTGTTCTTTCAAATCTCAAATCTTGATATCCATTTGATACCATTACATATTTTACTATGCATCGGCATGCAAAGAGATCCCGACCTCGTTAGTCGCCTTGTACGACAAGCATATTCTCCTTTTACGGCAAGCATGGGTTGCTGAAGATCTATTCTACCCCGGATCTTCACGGGTCCAGATTACATTGAATCCATGCATATACAAACATGTACTATCAACGCAAGCATTTGTAGTGCACATGCACGAAAGCACTATCACTACTTACTGTCATCCAAATGAAAATCAAACTCTTCTGAAAAAAATGTTTTCTGTCTAATGGCTGTAGATGAGATTTCTCTTAAAAAGATGTCACCATTAGATGATTTCACTCATTAGTGGTATTTGGGGCAGCCAATTGGCTGAATCCCTCGCCCGTTAGCTTGAACAACTTGGTTCCATTATTTCTAATATGGGTATACAGCGGTAGAAAGTAACTGTTTTAGTGATATAACCTATAATGATAACATATAGCAAAACCCTTAAAAATGGAATTTTTTTTGCTAATCCTTATGATACCTTAACTATTGGGCAGTTTGGCAAGGACCACAGGACAAGTGCCAATTTCTAAGGCTTGGCATATCAGACAAGTAGGCTATATCAACTCCTACTAAAATGCACTGAAAGGCCAAAGAAAGTAGCCACCAAGTTCGAGGACTAATCAAGTAAAAATTTCATTCAATAAATATTAAACCTGTTTAATTCATAGACAAAACAGGCTCTTACCGGATCACATAACCAATTTTGTCTCACAAGCCACAATCTGTCACTGTTTCATTGAAGGTGATGAAAGATGGCTGGATCTTGAACAGAAGTTCAACAAAAACAACCGAGTAGTAGTTTTAAGCTCAACAATGTCATCTCCAAAATCAGACTTCTTTCCTGTTCTGGCTTTATAGTCTCCGCCACAATTAACAATAGCATCTCTTAATTCTGATAAAATGTCCAACAAACTGTTTGGAAATATAGTGGTGCCATTTTTACAATCAACAGATAAAATGTTATAGGAGCTAGATCCCTCTGGATGGATATATACACATGCATATAATACGTCAGATTGACGGCCGAGCTAGGAATTATCAATACACACAGACACACACACACACACAGAGTGGTAAACGTCTGAGACCTGCATCACTTCGGGCTTTTCTCCCAAAGTAAGCTGACACGCCGTGATATAACTGGAATACTGTTAAAAGCGGTGTTAAACCCCACTCACTCACTCTGCCTGTCTTAGACAGTCTATCAGCATCTTTAATATAAAGGGTAAAGTCTGTGAAAGTGACCTTCATAATCTACATTATCCAACCAAGTTTCGGTTACAACAATTATATCAAATTTGTTCACATATTTGACAAACTCGTTATCTGTTAACTTATATATTATGCCTGAGACATTCCAGAAGAGAAAGTTAATGAAGCTATTATTACTGTCGCTTCTCTCCCTTGATGGGTTCTCTTGATGAGCAGTAAAATCAGCGTATAGGCCCTGGCCACACCCTTATCTCTGTTCCCCTACTGCTAACCTCTGTGACCTCGAGCGCGTATCCCGTCTCTCATCCTGTTGTCTTTCCTCTCTCTCATCCTCTGTGCCTCCAGATATGCTTTCCTGTTCAGCTTGGGGGCAGGGGTGGCCCAGTCGTCTAAGGCGCCGCGATTCGTTGTGCAGAGTTGCGTCCCTTGGACACGCCAGAAACCTATGATTGTGGGTTTCAATCCCGGTTCACCCCGATTATGTTTCTAGGTTTGTCAGCACCATACCCGGTGCTCGTGTGTTTCACCGAAGTGGTAAACGTCTTAGACCTGCATCACTTCGGGCTTTCCTCCCACATTAAGCTGACACGCCGTGATATAACTGGAATACTGTTAAAAGCGGCGTTAAACCCAACTAACTTACTCACTCACTCACTCCTGTGCAGCTTCATCTTTTCTAGTAGCTCTCCTCTCTTCGGCTTCCCTCACTAATTTCCCTTCTTTGTAGTAGAACCGTGTGTCTGGTTCGTCTGTTCTGCATTTTAATAATTCCTGTCTCTGATTCAAAGTCAAGTCATTTGAGATGCCATATCCTTTACCTTTAAGGACGAACCACATTGACACAGCTTGCATTTTGTCGTCCCAGTGCAGCATCTTCACGAGAAGGTTTATTAGGCTTCTTCGTCGGCATACGATGTGCACGTTTCTACATCTCTGGAATTGAGCGGGGGAATTTCTTCTCTATCTTCAGTACTTCCAGAACTCTCTCCTTACATACCATATATGATTCATGTTGTAATTCAGGCACTCTATATAATATTACATTATTTTTCCTGTTTCTGCGGTCTTGGATTCACAGTAGATGTATTATAAATTCACAAGGTTTTGAGGGAATTGTTCGATAAGCATAACTTAAAAGTTGGATGGGCCTAAGGAGCCGCGGTTCGCTGTGCAGAGTTGCGTCCCTTTGACACGCCAGAAACCTATGATTGTGGGTTCGAATCCTGGTTCGCCCCGATTATGTTTCTAGCTTTGTCACCACCATACCCGTGCTCGTGGGTTTCACCGAAGTGGTAAACGCCTGAGACCTGCATCACTTCGGGATTTCCTCCCACATGAAGCTGACACGCCGCAATATAACTGGAATACTGTTAAAAGCTTTGTCAAACCCAACTCACAATCACTCACTCATTTAGAAGTTGACGGATGACAGTGTAGACATAATTTATGGATACCAACTTCTTTATTTTACTGTAACATTGACGTTTCGGTATAGATCCTTATATCGTTGTCAAGCAAGGCTGAATAATGAACATGGTACAAAATATATATAGAAGGTGGAGGATTAACACTAACAAACAATTGAATACATGAAAGAGATAAACATGAGTAAGTTAGATAATACACATGATAAGGAAGCCAATTAAACAGGATAAGTATACATAGGAGGGGTCGCTATTGTTTGATAAGTTCATAGTAGGCGGATAGGATGAAATGGCCTTGATCTCTGTTGATTGATGGTTGTGGCGGCGAATGTGGACTGCTTCTCTTTGTTTGCTTTTTGTGAAGTCCTGGAGTTGTTGGAGAGGATTTGGGCGGTTTATGTTGTGATTAGGGCAGTTGGTGATATGGTCCGAATGGCTGATTTACTGTCGGATTTGATGGTTGAAGTTTTGTGCTCTTTGATTCTGGTGTTGATGGGGCGGGATGTTTCACCGACATAGGATTGCCCCATATCATCAGCCGCCTCCTTCAACAACAATATTGACCCCGACTTCGCCAGATCAACCCCTCTCAATTCTCTAAGAAGGGACAACGACAGAAACACGACTAAACACCAAGAACCTAAAGGTGTAGTTTATAAAATTGAGTGTAACTGGACAATCCTATATAGGGAAAACATCCCGCCCTATAACCGTTTGCATTCATCTAGCACCCCAACATTTCCAAAAAGAATACACTAAAAAAAAATTCAATAATTGTAGCCTTTTCCTGTTCACAAATCCTAAAGTGGACACTCATATATTAATTCGACTATGAATTAATTAGTCAAAGAATATTAAATACACGTAACGCCACATTAAATTAGCGGTATTAACTTATACTTTGAAACTGAGAGTTATCTCCCCTCCGTTTGTGCCGATCGTTGCCAAGCTACCGATATCAGCAAAACGACGCCATTTTATGTTGCCGCATCTGCTGTCTCTTTGTTCTCAATCTATAACCTGCCTTGGATTTTGAGCATCGCTTGAGTTTTTAAACATGCAGTCAAGTAGCTGTGTTCAAGGTACCAATGTGTCACAGTTTTATGTTGATTACGTTTCACCGTGTGGTTATGTAATCGGTTACCGTCAGGTTGATGCTAATGTTTCATCACTAAGGTCTATAACTAGGCCTGTATAAATCTCAACCTACTATACGCGTTTCCTTGCATTATATATTTTTATTTGGTACTTAAATTTCCTCAATGGCCAATGCTCACATAAATAGTGATTTGGGGAGAAGCGCACTAACAAATAGAATAAAATAAATACAACTGACACGAACGTGTATAAGATGATAATTATAGACCTATATGGTATATACTTACAAGCTTACGTTTTTAATCAATGACTTTACAGTGTAAATAAGAGTGTGCATGTCTTATTTATTTTCACTTCTCCCCCACACAGATAGGATGTTTCACCCGGCTTTCACCCCTGCTGCCACTCCTGTCCCACGTCGAGTAGGTGTGCTAGGGTTGTAGAAACAGAATATGACTAATTTTTACAACAGATCCTTGTCTAAATCTCAGTGTGTCAAAGTGTTGATGTTCCATAACCTACTGTATTACTACTTTCCTAACTAAAGATACACCGCACCCTACCTATCACTAGTATCAGTATCATGTTTGTCTCATCATTTCTCTTTCCACTTCCCTCCCCACCAGCGTCCTTGTGTGTACCACCCTGAACCCCTGTCCACCCTCCCCACCTCCTACACCTCTGTCCCCGACCCAGCCCCTGTCTCTGTTTCTGTCAACATCACCGGCCACGTCATTATGGTTGACACCGACTTTGTGGAGATCGATCTCGGCCGTGAGGAAGACACACAACCCCTCCCACCCCAGTCCTTCCTGAGAGCCTTGCTGTCCCGCTTCATCAGTCTGGTCAAGAGAGTTTTCACCTCCAACAAAAACGACGCTTAAAGGGACATTTTTCTAACAATCTGAGAAGTCACCTTTCCTCTTTTTTTATGGACACTTGGGCAAATTAGCTATCATTCCCATTTGGTTGTTCTTTCATTAGCATGATTAGTAAATTTTGTTGTTGTTTAAATTGTTGTTGGTTGCTTTATTCTATTATTAATATGGGAGCCTCCTTACGTATAGAACAAACTCAAACATAACCAAAAGCTACAAGTAACATTACAGAATTCTGCGTTCTGATTCTACGTTTGTAGATCTCCTTAGTTCTGTGACAACTTGGCGAATATCGTATGCAATAGTTACAACAATAGGTTTCACAAGTTACTCATGTTAGAAATCGAACCTTGGTCAGGGTGTGACGAGCGAACACTAACTGCTGTGCCATCCTTCAGTCAATCTGTTTTCAGATTTGCCAGTTTAAATGTTCAAATATTATAGAACACTAAATGAAAACCCCTCAAAAGATTACTAGCCGAGTGTGTGTAAGTATATAAGGAATAAAAAAATATATTATGTGAGCTCAGTAATTTGTTTGTACAAACCTGAGGACAGTGATTTCCCCCACCCCAAATTCAAACACGGGTTTAAAATAGGGATGGTAAGAACATGAATAGGGATGTATCAGGAAAGTTTTTGAAGAGAAGTCCTAACTCAGTACACTATGGGCCATAAGACCTGGACATGATTTTTAGCACCTGTCTCCCTGGTCTTGAAACAAAAATGTATTTAATGTGCTCTTGATGCTGAGTTTGTGGAACATCACAGGCCATGTTATTATGGTTGCTCAGTAACAGCATGCTATGAAGTTCTCAAACGATTTCTTACCAAAACAGGCTTCCTAACATTGAATTGAATTTGGTGAAACAGGTCAATAATATACTGGTATACTACATACCTGCAGAACTAATTACAGTTTACAGGATAATTATGATAATAATTTGTGTACTGTACCATCAAAATTCAATTTGGAAATATTTAGGAAATATTTCTTCCTTGCTAATTATTTCCTAGCTTTCATAACTTACCTATGAATAAATTGATACAATCTTTGTGATGGTCATGACAATATTATGGTTGACACTAACTTGAGACTGATTTATTTGAGATTTTGGCAGTGAGGAAGAAACAGAAACCCTCCCAGCCGTCCTTCCTGAGAAGCACAATGTCCCGTCCCGTGTCATCCGAGTGGTCAAAAGCGCCTTCACCTCCAGCAAAAACGTTTAATTAAAGCTTTCCTTGGAACAAGTTCCAGGATATTTTGTTGGGTTCATTAACTTTTCATCTTGTTAATTATTTCCATATGGTTTCAGTTGTATAGATAAATGTTTTTGTTGTTCAAACTGTTTTTTGCTGTTATATTTTATCAATGTTAGTGCCTCCTAAATTATCAAAAGCGTGAATAACATCCTAAAACGGTGCTACAGAATTCTGGTTCTTGTCTAGTAGTAAGTCTAGGTTAGATCTAATAACCAAATAGGTTAATACATCATGAGGTATAGATTAGCGCATCTTTTTATAAAGTATGCACAATCATAGATGTTATTTTTTATGAATAAGCATCAAGAATGAATTCCGCCTCTGAGTACAGGGATTATTTTGAAATGACTAAAGCACTTGACAAACCTAGCCTGACTGTAGCTATTGAATCACAGCTCTTTATTAAAAGAATGCGACCAGACGATATTGACACTTCTAATGGCATGTCTACATGAAAGAAGGTTTGTCGCCATTCCAAATGAACCCTGTAGGAAACTAGGAATTCCACAGAGTAGAAAAGGTCCTTGGTATCCATAGCTGGCCACAAGAGCCAAAAACAAGATTCTTGCTCATGCTTTCAGTCACTGGTTTGTGTGATCATGACTTGATATCATATACAAGCCGGCGTGATACAGCTTACTTCCGTGTGGTCACAGATATAATGTATATTTTCAGTTTAGGAGAGTAAATAAAATGAGAAATTTGCAACACTGTTCAACCTCAATAGTTTCTGCTTCGAAAAGCTTGAAGCTTCTGTGATAGTTATCACCAGTGACAATTATCCTATCTGACATTTTATTGAAAAAAGTCCAACTATTCTTTGGCCATACTTAGTATTGTTGATGTTTTGTTTTGTTTGTTCTTTAACTCCGCACTCACCAATATTCCAGCTATATGACGTATGTAAATAATCGAGTCTGGACAAGACAATCCAGTGATTGACATCATGAGTATCGATCAACGCAATTGGCATACAAAGACATGCATCAACCAAGTCAGAAACCTTGACCACCCGATCCTCGTTAGTTGCCTCTTGAATGCTTGTTTGTTTGTTTGTTGTTTAACGCCGCGCTCAGCAATATTCAAGCTATATGACAGCGGGTCTGCAAATAATCGAGTCTGGACCAGACAATCCAGTGATTGATATTATGAACATCAATCCACGAAATTGGGATACAATGACATGCATCAACAAAGTCAACGATCCTGACCACCCGATCCCATTAGTCGCCTTTTACGAAAGCACAGTCGCCTTTTATGGCAAGCATGGTTTGCTGAAGACCTATTCTACCCCGGATCTTCATGGGTGGGTACATCGTCATGGATATTAAATGTCACCTTGCATACTCCATTATAATGTAAATGAACCTCTGCATTTGTAACATTTCCTGCGGTGTTAGTTTTGTAGTTTCAACTATCAAGTCTTGATAGTCGCTTGATCTTCACGGGTCCAGTTTACATTGAATCCATGCATATACAAACATGTACTATCAACGCAAGCATTTGTAGTGCACATGCACACAAGCATTATCACTACTTACTGTCATCCAAATGAAAATCCAACTCTTCTGAAAGAATGTGTTCTGTCTAATGGCTGTAGATGAGATTTCTCTTGAAAACATGAGGTCACCATTAGATGATTTCACTCATTAGTGGTATGTGGGGCAGCCAATTGGCTGAATCACTCGCACGTTAGCCTGAACAACTTGGTTCCATTATTTCTAATATGGGTTTACAGCGGTAGAAAGTAACAGCTTTTGTGATATAACTTATAATGATGACATATAGCAAAACCCTTTAAAATGGAAAATTTCTACCAATCCTTATGATACCTTAACTATTGGGCAGTTTGGCAAGGACCACAGGACTAGTGCCAATTTCTAACGCTGGGTATATCAGACAAGTAGGCTATATCAACTCCTACTTAAATGCACTGAAAGGCCAAAGAAAGTAGCCACCAATTTCGAGGACTGATAAAGTAAAAATTTCTTCGTTAAATATCAAACCTGTTTTATTCATAGACAAAACAGGATCTTACAGCATCACATGACCAATTGTGTCTCACAAGCAACAATCTATCACTGTTTCATTGAAGGCGATGAAAGATGGCTGGATATTGAACTGAAGTTCAACAAAAACTATTGATTAGTCTTTTGAAACTCAACAATGTCATCTTAGACAGTCTATCAGCATCTTAAATATAAAGGGTAAAGTCTGTGAAAGTGATCTTCACATCCTCTACGTTATCCAACCAAGTTTCGGTTACAACAATTAAATCAATTTTGTTCACATATTTGACAAAGTCATTATCTGTTAACTCATATATTATGCCTGAAACATTCCAGAAGAGAAAGTTAATGAAGCTAATATTACTGTCGCTTCTCTCACTTGATAGGTTCTCTTGATGAGCAGTAAAATCAGCGTATAGACCCTGGCCACACCCTTATCTCTGCCTCCCTACTGCTGACCTCTGTGACCTCGAGCGCGTATCCCGTCTCTCATCCTGTTGTCTTTCTTCTCTCTCATCCTCTGTGCCTCCAGATATGCTTTCCTGTGCAGCTTGGGGGCACGGGTGGCCCAGTCGTCTAAGGCGCCGCGATTCGTTGTGCAGAGTTGCGTCCCTTGGACACGCCAGAAACCTATGATTGTGGGTTCGAATCCCGGTTCGCCCCGATTATGTTTCTAGCTTTGTCAGCACCATACCCGTGCTCGTGGGTTTCACCGAAGTGGTAAACGCCTGAGACCTGCATCACTTCGGGTTTTCCTTCCACATTAAGCTGACATGCCGCGATAAAACTGGAATACTGTTAAAAGCTTCGTCAAACCCAACTCACAATCACTCACTCACTCACTCACTTAGAAGTTGACGGATGACAATGTAGACACAATTTATGGATAACAACTTCTTTATTTTACTGTAACATCGACGTTTCGGTATAGATCCATGGTACAAAATATATATAGAATTAGAAGGTGGAGGATTAACAGAAACAAACAGTTGCATACATGAGAGAGATTGACATGAGTAGGTTAAATAATAACAGAAGGTTAAAACAGTAACAAAATGATGGACAGAGAACACATGACGAGGAAGCCAATGAGACAGGAAGCCAATTAAACAGGATAAGTATACATAGGAGGGGTCGCTATTGTTTAATGAGTTCACAGTAGGCGGATAGGATGAAATGACCTTGATGGTTTGTGGCGGCGAATGTGGACTGCTTCTCTTAGTTTGCTTTTTTGTGAAGTCCTGGGTCCCGTTCCACAAAGCGATCGTAACTACAATCAATCTTAGAGACTTACGTCGATTATAAAATCGTCTTAGCTAAAGTTTACGCCCGTTCCACAAAGCTATCTTAGGGCGATTGTAACTTTACAAGTTCTTAAGTAGCCGATCTTAACAAAGATCGGAATCTTCAGCCATGAAGATACGAAAGTTTCCCTAAGAGTGGCCTCCCTTGGTCATGTTTAGCAGACGACGCATTGTCGAAATATGGCTGAATCGCAGACCTCTGTCGGCGTCAAACACGTTCGTCGCAGCAATTTTTCAGCAAGCGAGATCGCTGTCCTTGTTGATGAGGTGGCTGTTCACCACACGACACTGAATTCCTCATTCAGCTCTACCGTCACCAATAAGCTGAAAGGCAGCATATGGGACGACATCGCTAACAAGTAAGTGAGCTGTGGACTGTCAGAATGTTATCTGATATAATAATAAGTCAACATACGCCATCTTTTTTGTTATGGTACAATATTTAAGATCGATTTTAGCGATCCTAAGTTGGTCCAGAGCAACTTAGCATTTTGATCTTAACTTACAACTCTCTTAGTTAAGATTGCTTTGTGGAAAGGGCGGCCGATCGTAACAAAAATTTAAGAGCGCGTACTTAGTGAGTTACAATCAACTTAGCCCTAAGATCGCTTTGTGGAACGGGGCCCTGGAGGTTGTTGGAGAGGATTTGGGCGGTCCATGTTGTGATTAGGGCAGTTGCTGATATGGTCCGAATGCCTGATTTACTGTCGATTTGATGGTTGAAGTTTTGTGCTCTTTGATTCTGGTGTTGATGGGGCGGGATGTTTCACCTACAAGGGATTGCCCCATATCATCCGCCGCCTCCTCAAACAGCAACCCAATATTGACCCCGACTTCGCCAGATCCACCTCCCTCAATTTTCTAAGAAGGGACAACGGCAGAAACACAACTAAACGCCAAGAACCTAAAGGTGTAGTTTACAAAATTGGCTGTAACTGGACAATTCTATATGGGGAAAAAATCCTGCCTTATAACCGTTTGCATTCATCTAGCACCCCTACATTTCCAAAAAGAATACACGAAAATAAGATTCAATAATTGTAGCCTTTTCCTGTTCACAAATCCTAAAGTGGACACTCATATATTAAGTCGACTATGAATTAATAAGTCAGAATATCAAATAAACGTAACACCACATCAAATTAGCGGTATTAACTTATACTTTGAAACTGCGAGTTATCTCCCTTCCGTTGGTGCCGATCGTTGCCAAGCTACCGATATCAGCAAACCGACGCCATTTTATGTTGCCGCATCTGCTGTCTGTTTGTTCTGAATCTATAACCTGCCTTGGATTTTGAGCATCGCTTGAGTTTTTAAACATGCAGTCAAGTAGCTGTGTTCAAGGTACCAATGTGTCACAGTTTTATGTTGATTACGTTTCACCGTATGGGTATGTAATCGGTTACCGTCAGGTTGATGCCAAGGTCTCATCACTAGGCTCTCTAACAAGGACTATAGAAATCTCAACGTACTTCAACGTTTCTCAAGATATGCTAAACCCGTTTCCTCGCATTTTATATTTCTTCTATGTACTTCAATTTCTTCAATGGCCAATGCTAACATAAATAGTGATTTTGTCCTGCCCCCAGGTGAACAGCCCACTTTCAAATAGAACGAATTAATAAATACAACTGACACGAACGTGTATAGATATATATAGGCCTACCGGTATATGGTATATACTTACAAGCTTACGTTTTAATAGCTTTACAGTGTAAATAAGCATGTACATGTTTTATTTATTTTCACTTCTCCCCCACACAGATAGGATGTTTCACCCGGCTTTCACCCCTGCTGCCACTCCTGTCCCACGTCGAGTAGGTGTGCTAGGGTTGTAGAAACAGAATATGACTAACTTTTACAACAGATCCTTGTCTAAATCTCAGTGTGTCAAAGTGTTGATGTTCCATAACCTACTGTATGACCACGTTCCTAACTAAAGATACACCACACCCTACCTATCACTAGTATCAGTATCACGTTTGTCTCATCATTTCTCTCTTTCCACTTCCCTCCCCACTAGCGTCCTTGTGTGTACCACCCTGAACCCCTGTCCACCCTCCCCACCTCTTACACCTCTGTCCCCGACCCAGCCCCAGTCTCTGTTTCTGTCAACATCACCGGCCACGTCATTATGGTTGACACCGACTTTGTGGAGATCGATCTCGGTCGTGAGGAAGACACACAACCCCTCCCACCCCAGTCCTTCCTGAGAGCCTTGCTGTCCCGCTTCATCCGTCTGGTCAAGAGAGTCTTCACCTCCAACAAAAACGACGCTTAAAGGGACATTTTTTTAACAATCTGAGAAGCCACCTTTTCTTTTTTTTGTATGGACACTTTGGGAAATTAGTTATTATTCCGATTTGGCTGTTCTTTCATTAGCATGATTAGTAAATTTTGTTGTTGTCAAAATTGTTGTTGGTTGCTTTATTCTATTATTAGTGTAGGAGCCTCCTTACGTATAGAACAAAATCAAACCTAACCTAAAGCTACAAATAACATTACAGAATTCTGATTCTACGTTTGTAGATCTCCTCAAGTCTTGGCGAATATTGTATGCAATAGTTAAATATTCTACTACATCAATAGGTTTCACAAGTTACTCATGTTAGAAATCGAACCTTGGACAGGGTGTGACAAGCAAACACTTACTGCTGTGCCACCCTTCAGTCAATATGTGTGTGTGTGTGTGTGTGTGTGTGTGTGTGTGTGTGTGTGTGTGTGTGTGTGTGTGTGTGTGTGTGTGTGTGTGTGTGTGTGTGTGTGTGTGTTTGTGTGTGTGTGTGTGTGTGTGTGTGTGTTTATATGGAATAAAAAAGTATATATTTTGAGCTCAGCAATTTATTTGTTTGAACAAACCTGAGGACAATTATTCCCCCCTCCCCAAATTCAAACATTGTGTTTAAAAGAGGGATGGTTAGAACATGAATAGGGATGTATCAGGAAAGTTTTTGAAGAGAAGTCCTAACTCAGTAGACTATGGGCCATAAGACCTAGACATGATTTTCATCACCTGTCTCCCGGGTCTTGAAACAAAAATGTATTGTTTCCGCTCTTGATGCTGATTTTGTGGAAAATCACAGACCATGTTATTATGGTTGCTCGGTAACAACATGCCATGAAATTCTCAAATAATTTCTTACCAAAACAGGTTTCTTAACATTGAATTGAATTACGTGAAAGCGAGGTCAATAATGTACTGGTATACTATATACCTGCATAACTAATTACAGTTTACAGGATAAATATGATAATAATTTGTGTACTGTCATACAACCATCAAAATACAATTCGGACATATTCAGGAAATATTTCTTCCTTGCTAATCATTTCCCAGCTTTCATAACTCCCAGCTTTTCATAATTTATACAATCTTTGTGATGGCCATGACAACAATATGGTTGACATTCACTTGAGACTGACTTATTTAAGATTTTGGCAGTGAGGAAGAAACACAAATCCTCCCAGCCGTCCTTCCTGAGAACCATGATGTCCCGTGTCATCCGAGTGGTCAAAAGAGTCTTCACCTCCAGCAACAACGTTTAAAGCTTTCCTTGGAACAAGTTCCAGGACATTTTGTTGGATTCATTAACTTTTCGTCATATTAATTATTTCCATATGGTTACTTTTGTTTAAATAAATGTTTTTGTTGTTCAAACTGTTGTTTGCTGTTATATTTTATCAATGTTAGTGCCTCCTATAATTATCAAAAGCGTGAGTAACATCCTAAAACCACGCTACAGAATTCTGGTTCTTGTCTGGCAGTAAGTCCAGGTTAGATCTAATAACCAAATAGGCTTACACATCATGAGGTATAGATTAGCGCATTTTTTTACATAGTATGCACAATCATTGACATTTTTCTTTATGAATTAGCATCAAGAATGAATTCCGCCTCTGAGGACAGGGATGATTTTGAAATGACTAAAGCGCTTGACAAACCTAGCCTGACAGCTATTGAATCACAGCTCTCTTTTAAAAGAATGCGACCAGACCATAATGACACTTCTAATGGAATGTCTACATTAAAGAAGGTTCGTCACCATTCCAAATGAACCCTGTAGGAATTCCACAGAGTATATAGGTCCTTGGTATCCATTGCTGGCCATAAGAGCCCCAAAACAAGATTCTTGCTCATGCTTTCAGCCCCTTGTTGATATCATATACAAGCCGGCGTGATACAGCTTACTTCCGTGTGGTCACAGATATCAATGTATATTTTCAGTTTATGAGAGTAAATAAAATGAGACATTTGCAACACTGTCAACCTCAATAGTTTATGCTTTGAAAAACTTGAAGCTTCTGTTAAGTGACAATTGTCCCATCTAACATTTTATTGAAAAAAGGCCAACTATCCATTGGCCATACTTAGTTTTTGTTGATTTTTTGTTTTCTTTCTTCTTTAACGCCGCACTCACCAATATTCCAGCTATATGTCGTAAGGTATATGACATGTAAATAATCGAGTCTGGACAAGACAATCCAGTGATTGACATCATGAGCATCAATCAACGCAATTGGCATAGAAAGACATGCATCAACCAAGTCAGCAATCCTGACCACCCGATCCTCGTTGCCTCTTGAAAGGTTTTTGTTTGTTGTTTAACGCCGCACTCAGCAATATTCAAGCTATATGACGGCCGTCTGTTAATAACCGAGTCTGGACCAGACAATCCAGTGATTGATATTATGAGTATATTTCCACGAAATTGGGATACGATGACATGCATCATCAAGGTCAGCGAGCCTGACCACCCAATCCCTTTTGTCGTCTTTTACTACAAGCATAGTCGCCTTTTACGGCAAGCATGAGTTGCGGAAGACCTTATCTACCCCGGGTCTCCTCTTGAAAGCAAAGTAGCCTCTTACTGCAAGCATCAGTTGCTGAAGACTAGTTCTAACCTGGCTCTTCATGGGTGGGTACATCGTCATGGATATTAAATGTTACCTGACATACTCCTTTATAATGTAAATGAACCTCCAGTGTAATATTTCCTGCAGTGTTAGTTTTGTTCTTTCAAATCTCAAATCTTGATATCCATTTGATACCATTACATATTGTACTATGCATCGGCATGCAAAGAGATCCCGACCTCGTTAGTCGCCTTGTACGACAAGCATATTCTCCTTTTACGGCTAGCATGGGTTGCTGAAGACCTATTCTACCCCGGATCTTCACGGGTCCTGATTACATTGAATCCATGCATATACAAACATGTACTATCAACGCAAGCATTTGTAGTGCACATGCACGAAAGCACTATGACTACATACTGTCGTCCAAATGAAAATCCAATTCTTCAGAAAAAATGTAATCTGTCTAATGCCTGTAGAAGAGATTTCTCTTGAAAACATGAGGTCACCATTAGATGATTTCACTCATTAGTGGTATGTGGGGCAGCCAATTGGCTGAATCCCTCGCCCGTTAGCCTGAACAACATGGTTCCATTATTTCTAATATGGGTATACAGCGGTAGAAAGTAACAGTTTTAGTGATATAACCTATAATGATAACATATAGCAAAACCCTTAAAAATGGAATTTTTTTTGCTAATCCTTATGATACCTTAACTATTGGGCAGTTTGGCAAGGACCACAGGACTAGTGCCAATTTCTAACGCTGGGTATGTCAGACAAGTAGGCTATATCAACTCCTACTTAAATGCACTGAAAGGCCAAAGAAAGTAGCCACCAAGTTCGAGGACTAATGAAGTAAAAATTTCATTCAATAAATATCAAACCTGTTTAATTCATAGACAAAACAGGCTCTTACAGGATCACATAACCAATTTTGTCTCACAAGCCACAATCTGTCACTGTTTCATTGAAGGTGATGAAAGATGGCTGGATCTTGAACAGAAGTTCAACAAAAACAACCGAGTAGTAGTTTTAAGCTCAACAATGTCATCTTCTCCAAAATCAGACTTCGTTCCTGTTCTGGCTTTATAGTCTCCGCCACAATTAACAATAGCATCTCTTAATTCTGATAAAATGTCCAACAAACTGTTTGGAAATATAGGGGTGCCACTTTTACAATCAACAGATAAAATGTAATAGGAGCTAGATCCCTCAGGATGGATATATACACATGCATATTATACGTCAGATTGACGGCCGAGCTAGGAATTATCAATACACACACACACACACACAGTGGTAAACGTCTGAGACCTGCATCACTTCGGGCTTTCCTCCCAAATTAA
This sequence comes from Haliotis cracherodii, assembly GCF_022045235.1. Lineage (NCBI taxonomy): Eukaryota > Metazoa > Mollusca > Gastropoda > Lepetellida > Haliotidae > Haliotis > Haliotis cracherodii. The sequence continues at coordinate 20,268,970 of NW_027266266.1, forward strand.
GCTGACACGCCATGATATAACTGGAATACTGTTAAAAGCGGCGTTAAACCCCACTCACTCACTCTGCCTGTCTTAGACAGTCTATCAGCATCTTTAATATAAAGGGTAAAGTCTGTGAAAGTGACCTTCATATCCTCTACATTATCCAACCATATTATGCCTGAGACATTCCAGAAGAGAAACTTAATGAAGCTATTATTACTGTCGCTTCTCTCCCTTGATGGGTTCTCTTGATGAGCAGTAAAATCAGCGTATAGGCCCTGTCCACACCCTTATCTCTGTCCCCCTACTGCTGGCCTGTGTGACCTCGAGCGCGTATCCCGTCTCTCATCCTGTTGTCTTTCCTCTCTCTCATCCTCTGTGCCTCCAGATATGCTTTCCTGTTCAGCTTGGGGGCACGGGTGGCCCAGTCGTCTAAGGCGCCGCGATTCGTTGTGCAGAGTTGCGTCCCTTGGACACGCCAGAAACCTATGATTGTGGGTTTGAATCCCGGTTCACCCCGATTATGTTTCTAGGTTTGTCAGCACCATACCCGGTGCTCGTGTGTTTCACCGAAGTGGTAAACGTCTTAGACCTGCATCACTTCGGGCTTTCCTCCCACATTAAGCTGACACGCCGTGATATAACTGGAATACTGTTAAAAGCGGCGTTAAACCCAACTAACTTACTCACTCACTCACTCACTCCTGTGCAGCTTCATCTTTTCTAGTATCTCTCCTCTCTTCGGCTTCCCTCACTAATTTCCCTTCTCTGTAGTAGAACCGTGTGTCTGGTTCGTCTGTTCTGCATTTTAGTAATTCCTGTCTCTGATTTAAAGTCAAGTCATTAGAGATGCCATATCCTTTACCTTTAAGGACGAACCACATTGACACAGCTTGCATTTTGTCGTCCCAGTGCAGCATCTTCACGAGAAGGTTTATTAGGCTTCTTCGTCGGCATACGATGTGCACGTTTCTACATCTCTGGAATTGAGCGGGGGAATTTCTTCTCTATCTTCAGTACTTCCAGAACTTTCTCCTTACACACCATATATGATTCATGTTGTAATTCAGGCACTCCATATAATATCACATTATTTTTCCTGTTTCTGCGGTCTTGGAATCATAGTAGATGTATTATAAATTCACAAGGTTTTGAGGGAATTGTTCGATAAGCATAACTTAAAAGTTGGATGGGCCTAAGGCGCCGCGATTCGCTGTGCAGAGTTGCGTCCCTTTGACACGCCAGAAACCTATGATTGTGGGTTCCAATCCCAGTTCGCCCCGATTATGTTTCTAGCTTTGTCAGCACCATACCCGTGCTCGTGGGTTTCACCGAAGTGGTAAACGCCTGAGACCTGCATCACTTCGGGATTTCCTCCCACATGAAGCTGACACGCCGCAATATAACTGGAATACTGTTAAAAGCTTCGTCAAACCCAACTCACAATCACTCACTCACTCATTTAGAAGTTGACGGATGACAATGTAGACATAATTTATGGATACCAACTTCTTTATTTTACTGTAACCTTGACGTTTCGGTATAGATCCTTACGCCGTTGTCAAGCAAGGCTGAATAATGAACATGGTACAAAATATATATAGAAGGTGGAGGATTAACAGTAACAAACAATTGCATACATGAAAGAGATAAACATGAGTAAGTTAGATAATACACATGATAAGGAAGCCAATTAAACAGGATTAGTATACATAGGAGAGGTCGCTATTGCTTGATGAGTTAACAGTAGGTGGATAGGAAGAAATGGCCTTGATCTCTGTTGATTGATGGTTGTGGCGGCGAATGTGGACTGCTTCTCTTTGTTTGCTTTTTGTGAAGTCCTGGAGTTGTTGGAGAGGATTTGGGCGGTTTATGTTGTGATTAGGGCAGTTGCTGATATGGTCCGAATGCCTGATTTACTGTCGGATTTGATGGTTGAAGTTTTGTGCTCTTTGATTCTGGTGTTGATGGGGCGGGATGTTTCACCGACATAGGATTGCCCCATATCATCAGCCGCCTCCTTCAACAACAATATTGATCCCGACTTCGCCAGATCAACCCCCCTCAATTCTCTAAGAAGGGACAACGACAGAAACACGACTAAACGCCAAGAACCTAAAGGTGTAGTTTATAAAATTGACTGTAACTGGACAATCCTATATAGGGAAAACATCCCGCCCTATAACCGTTTGCATTCATCTAGCACCCCAACATTTCCAAAAAGAATACACTAAAAAAAGATTCAATAATTGTAGCCTTTTCCTGTCCACAAATCCTTAAGTGGACACTCATATATTAAGTCGACTATGAATTAATTAGTCAAAGAATATTAAATACACGTAACGCCACATTAAATTAGCGGTATTAACTTATACTTTGAAACTGAGAGTTATCTCCCCTCCGTTTGTGCCGATCGTTGCCAAGCTACCGATATCAGCAAAACGACGCCATTTTATGTTGCCGCATCTGCTGTCTCTTTGTTCTCAATCTATAACCTGCCTTGGATTTTGAGCATCGCTTGAGTTTTTAAACATGCAGTCAAGTAGCTGTGTTCAAGGTACCAATGTGTCACAGTTTTATGTTGATTACGTTTCACCGTGTGGTTATGTAATCGGTTACCGTCAGGTTGATGCTAATGTTTCATCACTAAGGTCTATAACTAGGCCTGTATAAATCTCAACCTACTATATGCGTTTCCTTGCATTATATATTTTTGTTTGGTACTTAAATTTCCTCAATGGCCAATGCTCACATAAATAGTGATTTGGGGAGAAGCGCACTAACAAATAGAATAAAATAAATACAACTGACACGAACGTGTATAAGATGATAATTATAGACCTATATGGTATATACTTACAAGCTTACGATTTTAATCAATGACTTTACAGTGTAAATAAGAGTGTGCATGTCTTATTTATTTTCACTTCTCCCCCACACAGATAGGATGTTTCACCCGGCTTTCACCCCTGCTGCCACTCCTGTCCCACGTCGAGTAGGTGTGCTAGGGTTGTAGAAACAGAATATGACTAACTTTTACAACAGATCCTTGTCTAAATCTCAGTGTGTCAAAGTGTTGATGTTCCATAACCTACTGTATTACTACTTTCCTAACTAAAGATAGACCGCACCCTACCTATCACTAGTATCAGTATCATGTTTGTCTCATCATTTCTCTCTTTCCACTTCCCTCCCCACCAGCGTCCTTGTGTGTACCACCCTGAACCCCTGTCCACCCTCCCCACCTCCTACACCTCTGTCCCCGACCCAGCCCCTGTCTCTGTTTCTGTCAACATCACCGGCCACGTCATTATGGTTGACACCGACTTTGTGGAGATCGATCTCGGCCGTGAGGAAGACACACAACCCCTCCCACCCCAGTCCTTCCTGAGAGCCTTGCTGTCCCGCTTCATCCGTCTGGTCAAGAGAATCTTTACCTCCAACAAAATCGACGCTTAAAGGGACATTTTTCTAACAATCTGAGAAGTCACCTTTCCTTTTTTTTGTATGGACACTTTGGCAAATTAGTTATCATTCCCATTTGGTTGTTCTTTCATTAGCATGATTAGTAAATTTTGTTGTTGTCAAAATTGTTGTTGGTTGCTTTATTCTATTATTAGTGTAGGAGCCTCCTTACGTATGGAACAAACTCAAACCTAACCTTAAGCTACAAATAACATTACAGAATTCTGATTCTACGTTTGTAGATCTCCTCAAGTCTGTGACAACTTGGCGAATATTGTATGCAATAGTTAAATATTATACTACAACAATAGGTTTCACAAGTTGCTCATGTTAGAAATCGAACCTTGGTCAGGGTGTGACAAGCAAACACTAACTGCTGTGCCACCCTTCAGTCAATCTGTGTGTTTGTGTGTGTGTGTGTGTGTGTGTGTGTGTGTGTGTGTGTGTGTGTGTATTTATATGGACTAAAAAAGTATATATTTTGAGCTCAGCAATTTATTTGTTTGAACAAACCTGAGGACAATTATTACCCCCACCCCAAATTCAAACATTGTGTTTAAAAGAGGGATGGTAAGAACATGAATAGGGATGTATCAGGAAAGTTTTCAAAGAGAAGTCCTAACTCAGTAGACTATGGGCCATAAGACCTGGACATAATTTTCATCACCTGTCTCCTGGGTCTTGAAACAAAAATGTATTGTTTCCGCTCTTGATGCTGATTTTGTGGAACATCACAGGCCATGTTATTATGGTTGCTTGGTAACAGCATGCTATGAAGTTCTCAAACGATTTCTTACCTAAACATTGAATTGAATAAGGTGAAACAAGTCAATAATATACTGGTATACTATATATCTGCATAACTAATTACAGTTGACAGGATAATTATGATAATAATTTGTGTACTGTACCATCCAAATACAATTCGGAAATATATAGGAAATATTTCTTCCTTGCTAATTATTTCCTAGCTTTCATAACTCATAAATAAATTGATACAATCTTTGTGATGGTCATGACAATAATATGGTTGACACTAACTTGAGACTGACTTATTTAAGATTTTGGCAGTGAGGAAGAAACACAAACTAAACCAGCCATCCTTCCTGAGAACCATGATGTCCCGTGTCATCTGAGTGGTCAAAAGAGTCTTCACCTCCAGCAACAATGTTGAAAGCTTTCCTTGGAACAAGTTCCAGGATATTTTGTTGGATTCATTAACTTTTAGTCTTGTTAATTATTTCCATATGGTTTCAGGTGATATAAATAAATGTTTTTGTTGTTCAAACTGTTGTTTGCTGTTATATTTTATCAATGTAAGTGCCTCCTATAATTATCAAAAGCGTGAATAGCATCCTAAAACCATGCTAAAGTATTCTGGTTCTTGTCTGGCAGTAAGTCTAGGTTAGATCTAATAACCAAATAGGTTTACATATGAGGTATAGATTAGCTCATCTTTTTTATATTGTATGCACAATCATTGACGTTTTTTTCTGAAATAACATCAAGAATGAATTCCGCCACTGTGGACAGGGACGATTTTGAAATGACTAAAGTGCTTGACAGTTAACAAACCTAGCATGACTGTAGCTATTGAATCACAGCTCTCTATTAAAAGAATGCGACCAGACCATCATGACACTTCTAATGGATGTCTACATTAAAGAAAGTTCGTCGCCATTCCAAATGAACCCTGTAGGAAACTAGGAATTCCACAGAGTAGAAAAGGTCCTTGGTATCCATAGCTGGCCACAAGAGCCAAAAACAAGATTCTTGCTCATGCTTTCAGTCACTGATTTGTGTGATCATGACTTGATATCATATACAAGCCGGCGTGATACAGCTTACTTCCGTGTGGTCACAGATATCAATGTATATTTTCAGTTTACGAGAGCAAATAAAATGAGACAATTGCAACACTGTTCAACCTCAATAGTTTATGCTTCGAAAAACTTGAAGCTTCTGCCATAGCTATCACAAATGACAATTGTCCCATTTAACATTTTATTGAAAAAAGTCCAACTATTCTTTTGCCATACTTAGTACTGTTGATTTTTTGTTTCGTTTGTTCTTTAACGCCGCACTCACCAATATTCCAGCTATATGACGTAAGGTATATGACGTATGTAAATAATCGTGTCTGGACAAGACAATCCAGTGTTGACATCATGAGCAACGATCAACGCTTTTGGCATAAAAAGACATGCATCAACCAAGTCATCAATCCTGACCAACCGATCCTCGTTAGTTGCCTCTTGAAAGCTTGTTTGTATGTTTGTTGTTTAACGCCGCACTCAGCAATATTCCAGCTATATG